>NW_001820835.1:499055-819190 GCF_000146945.2 Sclerotinia sclerotiorum 1980 UF-70 | reverse complement strand
GAGGGGGGGTGGGATAAAGAGAGGCTTGGAGGGGTGGAAAGTTGAGAGGGAGGTTGTGTAGTTGTTTTGTGGAGGAGAGAGGTATAAAGGGGAGATGGAGGAGTTAAGAGGGAAGGTTGTGTGGTTGTTTTGTGGTGGGGTATGGAAGTTCGGTACTCGTAGTTGTTTGTTGGATTAGAGTATTACTACAGGATAACAGGGTGATGGATTGATAAAATTAGATAATTCGAGACCGGGTTTGAAGTTCATTAATTTGTGTCTATGGGCAACTAGAAAATATACTCACGAAAGATAATGGAAACTTCAGGTTCGTTATACGGACCCTGGGATAGATAAGAGTGTTCCTTTATACCCTACCTCTCGTCCATATATAGCATTAAAGTGATTTCATGTTAGTATCACCCGGATCGACATTTGATTAACATGTTTTAGGTTTTGAACAATTTAAAAATTCCTAGGTATTCCATGGATCGAACGAAGTAGCCGTCAGAATAGCCAGCCCCTCAAAAGAAATCCATCCAAATGGCACATCACACCATCACTATTATCTTCTCCCAATCCTTATGGTATCATATCGCCCCGTGTACATATCCTGCAAGTTCCAACCCAATTTGAAGCATGCCAGCATTGATCTTCAAACTTTATACCGTTACACCCCTATCATCTAACTTTCCCTACTTCAGTTATGGCGAGCCTCCTAGTCCTAAAATCAATCTCGTTAGAATTCATTTTATCCTCTCCTAATGAAAGTCGAAAAACAGCCGAATGGAAAGAGGAAAAAAACATACCAGCAGCCATAGCCAAATACCACGTACGACTTGCTCCTCCATCCAACCAACTTGCATCAAAACCTGCCTGAGCAAAGAAATTCCAAGAAGTGCGAGGATTGATAATGGCCAAATTAGCATACAAAACACCCCTCCAACCACCAACAACCTGATCAGCTCTTCCATTCGAAAAATACGTATTCCATTCCTCCGTAACGAATTCTTCTGTCCTAGTAAGTGTCGAATGTGGAAGCAGAGGAAGCATATGAATTCCTTGGACAAGCTCTGGGGCGCCTCCAAAATATGTGGTATGGTCGATTTTATTCTCGAAAAGAATTCCTGATACTTTGTTGTTGATGAAATTGGCTGGTTGGACTGTGTTTGAGGATTCGTATAGGAAGTAGTTTTGCAACGATCGGGCCGTAATTGCTAGTTGTAGATTTCCTCTTGCTTCCATGTTTGAGTCTCCTATTGTGCGTCCCCACATTTTAATGGCATATGCTGACAAAGAGTCCTCAGATGAGGATTCCTCGTCCTTTCCATCGAAAGTTTCGTAAAGCCCATGAGCCCAAGAGTGTCCGTGGTACCAATCGAAATTGCGGGAAACGGGGAAGTAATTATCCGCAGTTGAAGGATTGGCGTAATCTCGAACCATTGCATTTATATAAGCTTTGTTACCTGCTAGCCAGCTCGGGTCAAGGTATCCAATAATGGCAGCTGCATAGACAAAGTAAGAGTAGTGGAAATGGTGGTCATTGTAGTATGTGTTTCCGAAATCAACACCTGAATCTCCGGTTACGTATGATGCGGTAGAGACAATACCTCCCCACGCGGCTGATGTCATTAGTTTCCTGCATTGAATCTGAGAGCGCAAATAACTCACTTTCGTATACGAGGGGAAATTGTTGCTTATTATTGACAAATAACGCGAAGTTTTGCTTCAGGGTATTAAGACCTGCCTGTGCCAAAGCTGTATTTCCAACGAAATCATGAAGTGTATATACAATCCCAGCAAATTTGGCAAGCGCCTGTACAATGTTAATAAAATGATCGATAGATATCGTTGAGCCATACATACCTTTCCACTATAATACATAGAATTCAAGTCCGTTTGCGCCGTCATATTTTGCGATATCTCGCTAGCAGCAATACCTGCGATGGTAGAAATAGCAGCTGCTGAAATTGAATTCGAACTTCCTCTTGCCGGACTCCAGGGCGCAAAATTCAAACTAAGCGGTAAGTCCTCCTCCAATGTCCAGGAGTCAGCCACGATAGCTGTCGCCATACCCTTAGTTGTTGTGGCTAGCTGTACTCCGTTGATCACACCGCAAATAGTGTTATTGTCAAAAGATTCCAAATGATGTGGCAAAGCAAACATTGCCAAGGTTGTACTACTCAATCCACCCTTGTTGAAAGCAATGGTGTAGGAACCAACAGCACCGTTTACATGACCCGAGAGGCTTGCAGAAATTGGATAAGCACCACATGCTTCATCGAACATAGCTTCATGCGCAGAACTCTCACTCTTTGCAATCTGGATAATTCCGTTGAAGCCGCTAGTAGCCTGAACTAGTCCATTGTTCACAACTGTAAGTGCAAGATTTTGTCCAGAAGGTGAATAGGCATATAACAGCCATGTCTTTCCATCCTCAAGTAGTATTGAGTATTTCGTGATTCCTGACTTTGGAGGTGTTGGATCTAAGGCTAATGTTCGGAACAGGATTCCGCTTTGTAAAGTTGGTGTAGCACCAGCAAAGATAGCTGTCACAAAACCCATTCCTTGAACCAAAGGAAAAACAATAGTAGGGTCAGCTCCTGGAGACGGACTTAGATTAACATTTACTGACAGAGCGGTCAGAGTGTCGGTTGTCAGAGTTGTCGTTGCACCCAGTTGGGTCGCAGAAAGTACCAAAGATTGTATGCCAATGGGATTTATGAAGTATGAAGCAGGATTCGCTGCAGCATTAGGCCCAAACACTCTTTGGTCGGCATCTATATGAACAATAGTCATTCCCCAACTTTTGGTCGCGCCTCCTCCTTTCGACCACGCCAGTGAATATGGATGCGTCCAGGCTGGCGCTGTCTGACTCCCGAGAAAGAAATTAGCGTAAAATTTGTTGGTATCCCGAGGCGCACGCTGCGATTTTATTCCTAGGCGAGGTACTGGATGATCCGAACGGGTGCCTAAATTAGATGGTGGAGGTGAAGTGTCAATTGGTTGGAAGATATTGGAGTCTGCTGCGACTGTATTCATCATATGATTGACAGGTGTTGGTGCAGTGGGAGCGAGCTGAGTGGTAGGTGAGGGGATGGAAGATGTGAGAATAGGAGGAACCGTAGCATGGCCAGAAGTTTCAAGACTAGAAATAACAGATCCTGTTGTGGCGGGAGTTTGAGTGCTAGGGGAGGGAAGAACTTGTACTGTAACTTGCACGGTACCCGAAATTGAGGAGGTGGTCAATACAGATACCGAAGGGATGACCGCGGTGGTTGTTATCGAGGAACTCAGGATTGCACCCGGCGGAGAAAGGAATATAAATCCATCCGAAGAAATTACGTCCGGGAAAATAGACTTGGGTTGAAATTCTTGCTTCGTCGTAAGCCACTGGGGAACTTTGACGAGGGATTGTGGAAACAATGGGGCACCTGGTCCAAATGTTGGTGCTTCCCTGGGAGGATGGTGATTCTTTTGCTCCTCGGGATGAGGATGAGGTGCACCGCTTGCAATCGCGGCGAGGATGTGAATAAGAAGAAAGTTAGTGATTTGCTTCATATTTGATAGAATTGCCGACTACCAAGGCATTCGTGGTGTAGAGAAAGTAGGTAAAGTAAAAGAAGATGATAAGAACAAGGAGTCTTGAAGGACTTGAGGGCTTCCCTCGAATGCATATAACTCAAGTATAATTTTAGGTATAATTTGAATCTATCATTCACCCTTCACAGTAATATCACCGGCAAATTTAACGTGATCTTACAATGAGGAGAAACTTCCCGTCCAGAGTATGCTTGTTATTATTATTAGATAAGAACAATTAAAGATGCCATTAGGTGATAGGGTAATAATTCGAACGTGAGTAGTTTAATAGGATTGAGTCAGAATAACAATCACAAAACACGCTGGACAAGATTTGGCAAAACAAATTATAGTTTGAGGAATGATGAGAATGTTCGGCAGGAAGGTACATTCGGGCCGTTGTGCATCATCAGATTCATACTACCGATGAACAGAACCCTATTGTGGCAGGTAAACAACAACTTGAATTATGTATGATCAGTGTCGGAATGAGGTTTTACCTACCAAAAGGGAGATGTTGTGGTGATCTGAAGGCGCGTGGATGCGTGTATGGAAAATAGGAGGAATGTCTTGGGACCGGAATTCAAATCTCACGGAGAAAAATCGAGGAATGCTCATCTCGACCCGCCATAAACATCAAAACTTAGATATAAACCGGGATAAAAACCAAAGAGAGTACAAGATCTTGTTACACATCTCAAGTAATTTCCGATAAGTATCAGATGAGCGCGACGTTGTGACCCTTCTCTATGAGCTAAGTACGCACTACGTACTTCACAGGAGGCTCTAAGAAATTGTCTTACCTTCATGCTCAGGTGCACCAATTGCAGTATATACGTATGATTGATTGATGAACGTCTCTCGAAACTTTTCAGAGAAATATTGAATACAAAAAGACTTCCAAGATTGGGTATAGACCAATACTCGAAACAAAGATGATGAATAGACATTACCACTCATCATTATGTCAGGAAGTTGTTTAATTTCTGCAAGTTGGAAATAGATTAAAATATCTTTTTGCGCCTCGGCTCAGTCACTTGTGAAATAATTACCTAACCGATTCCCATGACCTTGCGATGAGAAGTGTTGTGATCCGTACTTATCAGCGCCCTTTAAAAAAATTGGTATTATTAGAAAATGAATGAGATACTGGATTGATGACTCACAAGAATATGGTTGCAGATACTTGGAGATCTCTGTAGTAACGTCAGAATCTCATCTCATGTCTACAAGTGCACGTGACTTTTCCACGGCGTATAGAAGGCAGAATATGTTAACCTTCACTCACTCAAGCACCAGAATCAAGCTATTTGTTTTGATAGCTTGTAAGGTATCGTGATTTGGAGATTGATTTGATTTATCGAAGGAAATACTAGTAAGCTGCAGTAACTATTCGACTAAAATCATCCTTCGCGGATTTGGATTCGGATCTTCACAACAAACTTTGTGGCACTAACCATGGCCGGCCTTAAAAGTGCCAAAAACCTTTTGAGTTGCAGTTGCACCAGTGCTGCCTTCAACAAGTCGAATTTTCGGAGATTCCACGACAGCTCCCTCTTGTATGACTGTTTGGAGCCATTCGTTGAACAACCACGCTCCTAACTCCGTCTGGTCTTGACGTGATCTCATGGTAACCGTTAACGATGTCAATACATCGACTCCATTAGGCTTTGGCTCATCCTTGGGCCAGTGCAAAACTATTGCTAGCTATCCGCCTGTTTCACTCTTGACCAAAATGCCACTAGAAAGCTTGAAGCTACCATTCTCGCTGATAGTATCGAAAGCTTTAGTTCTGATCACACTGTGTTGATTGACTGCTTTCAATATTTTGGATTGACTTCCGGGTCATGATATTTAACTGGACATGGCTTGTTTGGCTAGTGGTAGCAAAAACCTTCAGTCTAAATGTTTTGTAATCTGTACAGCTGCAGGCCCATCGAAGATGAACCACCTCATACCAAGATTGCCGATTTATCTGCACTTTTCATGACTGTCGATGGCTTATGGATGCCTGAAATAACAAAAAGAACAATGGCAGCTGCGGCGAAGGTGATAGGGAAAAACTGAGCCTTCTTCAAATAGCAATGTATCCGGGATATATATGACAGTTGCAAAGTCACTGATACGATCGCCGGCTTTGAAGAGTGTAAGGCCGTCCCCACCGGCAACCCCAACGCCGCAAATATCACTCCCCAACATTTGGTAGTTTCCATCAAAGAATTCATAATCCTGGATCTTCCAGCCCACCTGATTAGCAGCGATAGCGTGGTCCGAGCTAGAAGTTCGTTAGGACCTGGTGTCGGGATTCGACGCTCCTTCACAGAAGCCCTAGCTTTAGCGGTCTGAAGGATAGCCGCAGGATTGGCTTCGAACCCAGATAGGATGCTTTATGGCTGATTTTGACGTGGAAACTAGCGCAAAGGCTGTCATCGAGGTGATTGGCACTCATGGGAGGGAATCAAATGGCACATTCTTGAACATCCGACTAGCAGGTTGGGTAGAGAGTGGGCCCAACCAGTAAGATGGAGAGGCTTTGCCTTGGTAAAGCCTAGCAAGATAAGTTCTGCCGTCTAATTAGATGTTTCTGGCAAGAGTAGAATGTGAAATAGATTCTAATACAATACAATAGTCATATTTCCCCTTACTCGCTACAGGGCCAACGGTTTCTAGACCGGTATCTGATATGTATATTGTCTTTTTATTGCGAGACAATAGGAGTCCGTTTTGAGCTTGAGCGTGGCATCCATTACGGTAATCTCACCTGTAGAAGGTCGAAAGGGATATGTAGGCAATTGAATTTAGTTGGACACAAGTTTGATGGTATTAATTAACACTTGCACATTCGCTTGTATGTCGCTTTATTCTTGCGCCTATCATTATATTAGACTTCCTCTTTCGAGCTTAGCTACAGGTCCAGTGAAATAAAGTGAGGTGTTTTGAATAAAGCTCTTCAGAGCCTTGCGATCTACGGACAAGACTAAGGGTGTACTTCTTTTTATGAAGAATTAAAAGAGACAGTTGATCAAATACGCAAATGATTCGGAAGAGAAGTAAGATTTGAGATTTCTCAAAAGAATCTCACTATTTACCAAGGTCAAGGAGATGATGCGACTAAGCCATAAACACTAACCTGCTACATTGTGCAAATCCAGTAGCCAAGCTCTTCCAAGTAATAGTAGTCATTGACTGTGCCTCATGCAAAAGTTGAACTTGGTATGAGATGTGATTAGGGTTTTGAAGTCACAAATCAAATCAGTCCAATACCTGATTGATTCACAATTTACCATCCAGGAGAACATAACGATACTTGAAGAATTCGAAAACCCATTGGGTAAGAACAGCACATGCCTCGTGCTAAGATATTATTTCCATTGAGCTCGAGCAAAACTTTTCATGATACATGTTTCAATGAGTTACCTAGGTTAGTGAACACGGTATTTTCACGTGCGGTGTTTCTTAACTCTGAATCTTGGACTGATAGCCAGGCACAGCACGTATTACTAAATTATGATAATTTTGGATTCCACATCTAACAGTCTAAAACAAAGGCCTTGACATAGGAGCAATAATGCCTTGCTTGACCATGACTCTCGGCTTGGTCGAGTCCTGGAAAGTCTCCTTAGTGGCCCATTCCGGACCAACTGGCAATCGTAATGAACGCTCATATTGCTGGCGGTTCTCGAAAGGATGAGGTAGTTGTGAAGCATAGTATTTGCCATTCTAAGTTCTTCATTAGTAAATGTAACCATAGTTAACAGCAGTGAGATACGTACCTTCTTGACACGTTTCTCATTTATGATAACGCGGTCAAGCTTTGCATCTTTCCTGTTTTGCTCCTTGATACCCTCGGACTTGGTGAGGAATCTTCCTTTGTTCTTTGCCTTCTCCCTTTTGCTCACGCCGTCTCCTACCCAACTTCCCCAGCCAGGTATGGTATTATCGATGACTTTTTCATCCTCATCCTCAATCGTCTGTTTTTTCTCGGCTTCAAAATCACCGACAACATCAGCTCCAGCGAAAGCACGCCTGATAAGCTCTTGATCTTTGATAGCGAATGGGAGGTGAATAACACCATCATCCTCACTGTCTTCATCAGAAGCCTCGAGTATCTGGGCTGTTTTGGACGTCGCCTTTTTTGATTTGGGCTGCTTGGCCATTATAGCAGCTTGTGAGAGATCAAGCTCTTCGACATCCATAGCGTTGTTGCTCTTATGTCTGCGTTTGTTTGCCTCTTTCTTGCTGACCATACCAGATTTGAGGGGTACCTTCGACCACGCTCCACCTTCAGTAGCTACCTCTGATTCCGCGGCAGATGGACTTCCAAAACTTGTGCTCGCGCCATTAGTCTTCTTTGCTTTTGGTGCGCTCGCAGCTATTTTCGGGCCATTATCAACCCCTGTGAACTCTACATCCATATTTCCATCCTCATCCTCTGAGTCTGCAGCTTCTTCGAATTCATTAAGTTTTTGTAGTTTCGGCGTAGCATCTTTGGCTTTGGACCCAGGTCCAAATATTCTACGGCCAATATCACCGTCTTCTTCCTCTTCACTAGCGCTCTCCTCTCCTGCGAGCTCCTTCCGCATTTCCTCCACCATAGCGTCATTTGCCTTTCTGCGCGATTCCTCTGCATTACGCATGAATTTCATATTTGCCAGTTTTGCACCCGGTGCGCAGTCATCGATAACATTGTCTTTCCCGACCTTTTCCAGGCGTCGAAGTAGTCGCTTCTGCTCCGTTTCTTCATCGTCGCTCAAACCATCATCAGAATCAACCATTGATTCGTCCGAGTCATCTTCAAACTCTTTTCTCACCGCCCGCCCTTCCACCCTCTTTCGTAACTCTTCCTCTCTTCGTGCCATTTCCGTGATTCCATCTCGAGCATCTTCATCCCATGCTGCCCGACCCATAACTTTTGTGGCCTTGGCCCATTTGCTATTTCGGTGCTTTGCCCCCATTCTCTCAGTTGCACGCCGTCTGTCCTGGGCCTCTAGCTCATCCTCAGAGGGAACGAAACCTCCCTCCTCGAGAGCTGCTCTATTTTTCGCCTCTTCTTTTTCACGCTGTTTTCGATGGACTTTGCGATACGACTTGCTCTTAATTTTCTTTACTCGCTTCGCCTTGAGCTCTTCTCGGTAAAGCAGCTCTCGCGCCATTCTTAACTGATCTCTACGAGCTTTCACTTCCTCCATCGACAGTTTGTTCATTTCTAATTCCTCAAATTCTCGAATCTTATCCTCGTCATCTCTACCACCTGCAGTTGCGAGTCCACTCTCCTCGAGAATACTCTGGATCGTGGCTTCAAGCTCATTAAATGGTTTAGACTGTATTGTTGATTGAAGTCGAGTGTTTGCGCGTGCAGAATCTGCATCTGGATCCGCCAGAGGGAAAACCAAATGATCTGCTCGTCGATTATGCTTCACGGTATCCGTCCATCTATCCAAGGTTTCTTTGCTTTTGTCGTAGGCTACGCTGCGATCGAGGCGGTCTTGTTGACGTCTTGCAAGTGGCACTTCTAGCTTGCCGGCAACCTTTTTCTTTCCATCGCCTGTTTCCAAAAACTTCAGAGACTTTTTGATTTGATGATCACTGATCTTAGGTAGACCAAGGTCTTCTAATGTAAGTTTGTTCTTCGATGTGAGTCCGAAGTCCGAAGGAGTAGCATATTCGCTTGCCCCATCACTCCGCTGTTTTGCAAGGGCTTTACTTTCATTCTGCGGAAGGTTTGCAATCAGATTTTGCAGTGCCGCAAGTTTCGATGGATCTGTAGAATCGTCTTCGTCTTCATCGTCGGCAGAGGATGCAGAAGACTCTTCGTCGCTTTCTTCATCCTCATCGCCGAAACCATATTCGTTCGAGCCTTCAGCCTCACCTTCGTCATCATCGTCTGATGAAGCATCTAGCATATCTGCAAGATCAACAGCACCCTCTCCTAGGTCACCTTCCTCCAATTCTGACCCTGAGTCTTCACCATCATCGTCCTCATCCAGATTTAGGTCTTTATTCCGTGAAATATGTTTCTTCGCACTCTTATTACTCGAACTCCCTGAAAACGCATATCCTTCAAATTTTTCCTCATCACTCTCTCCAAAGGCTTCATCGCTGTCAATATCGCTATCGTCATCACTGTCCACCACTCCCATTTTCCATGCGTTTCCTTCACTGTCGCTTCCCTCGTCGATATCTAGCTCATCGAATCGACCTTTCGTTGGTCCCTTTTTTTGTTTCTTCGCACTAGACTCTTCATCCTCATCGTCTTCTTCGTCATCCTCGTCCCTGTTTCGTTTTCCAGATCTGTTCCCGCCTTCAGCATGGCCCAATCGACTTTGTCTGACTTTGTGACGCTCCCCAATTTGTTGCTGCGCAGCAGAAAATGCATCGACCGACTTCTTCTTAGACTTTGTCCTAATCTTGGGCTGCTTCAATAGCGACCTGCCATGCGATTGTCTTCCAGGCATATTTGCAGTTTCAATATTCGTGTCGCAATTGTGTGCTAGAATCGGCGATTATCTTTTATCAATTTTATCGGGAAACTTTTTTTTTAATCACCACCGGATAAACGCGGCCGCCGGGCCAACACTAGCGCTCCAAAGACAATTTTGGAGAAGCATCACGAGTCTGCAAAATCCAATATCAAACGCCTATAACATCGATTGCAACCATGCAGCCCACACAATGTCTGATGAAACGGATAACCCGACATGCTCTGAGTACGAAGAAAGCAAATAAGGGGTTCTACAAGGGTACTGGAACTGGTTCAACGGGTCGACACACACAGCATGGAGGGTATATAATCGAATGGGATAAAGTCAGAACATACGTTGTGCCGCCAAATCTCAAGGAGTGTAAAGTACGAATTTGCAGATGCCAATTTTTAAATATTTCAGAGAGTACTGACGACGGTTTAGCTCACCCCATTTGTCACAAAAAAGATATTGCCGCCGAGAGGAAGATTTGAAAATGACCCTAAAGGTGCTTTCAGTGGAGAAGCATATCTGCGGAAGTGGAAGGATATTTCTGACGGAATGACATAAATGGTTGGTGTGGAATGTTATGAGTGCTGGTATCTTCTTTTACTAAAAGTTCTCAGGCTTGCATGGGAAAACGGCGTTGGAAACTGTATTAAAAAATGTATCAAAACGATAACGATGAATATCATTTCTCTCGAATCCAAAAGCTGGAGTGCAGAATGAAGGAGTGGGAATGTTTACTATCTTTAGAAACTGGGTTCATACTGTGAATTGGACGGACTCGACAACACCTGCCAACTAAAAAAGAGGGCAGAAATCTATCCATTGAATGTGAGAACTTTTAGCCCAGAGCGACAGAAGTGATGAAGTTTCATGCACATCTCTCTAGTTATGAGCTTCACCTGGCTTGGTCTAGGAAAGCCAAGCTGAGCAGAAATTACTGTCTACTTGAGCTGATCAAGTTATAATAATGTATGCTAGAGTTTTACAATAATTTCAATGGTGCTTTGTACCTGTTGATGATAGTGGATGGCCGAGGAGCGGCTCAGGTACTTAATGTTTCAATAGCTACTTTCTACTGGAGAATTTTTCTTGCTTGGTTAAGGTACAAGCATGTCATCAAATCCATGTCTACCTCATAATGTGTCTGCGCTTGGATTCCTATGTTTATTCGTTATTTTGTCCAAGCCAACTCTTCTATTATCACACATTTTATAACTTCAATCCATCCTCATTGTTTGACTTCATCATACAATCTTGTCCCAAAGTTACCTAAAATCATGTGAATGGCATTATTCGTTCTCGCCAATCAAGTCTAGCCCACCACTCTCGCACCCTTTATTATTAAGACCAAGCTTAAAGTCCATCTAAAATCAGACTGCTGCTGCTTTGGGCCTTGTAGCCTCTACCCCTCCACCGCAATGCATTCCGCGTTGAATATACTTGTTAATGTTGGAATAGAGATTTACCATCGCTTTACTGCTTTATGAAGAGCGATTGATTCGATCTCTTGTTGCCATCTCAGGGTGTCCAATAATGTTGCATTCTTCCGTCCGGACGGCGAGCCGAACAGCTAATCTGTGAATTGACTGGACTACTTGAGCTGCTGTAGAAAAAGTCGAGATAAAAAAATTGGAATGAACAATCTAGCTTAACTAATCTAACATGTAAAGTTCAGATTAGTACTCCATCATCTACTTTCTCTTGGCGCGAGCATTCCTATTGACTTGAGCTGTTCGACAAGCAGCAAGTCTTATCAAGATTTCAATCACCAAAGTAGCCTCTAACTGTTCTAGCCATGGTATGCAGAGCTCTACAGACTCTGATAATGAAGATGAGGCCGTGGCTGTCCCAAGATTAAAGGTATAGCCTTTCCGCTCATGTGCATCTTATTTCCCTTCTCCTGTTCGTATAATTTATTCTTTCAATTGTGCATCCGAAAGATTATTGGAGCTAGTTCCTAATATATGAGGTTCGCTTTGCGTTCGGATTTAGTAACTATTTTTGATTTCGGAAGGATATATTTGACTTTTTAATCGGGGAAGTAGATTTAGAGAATGAAGTTGTCATTGTTAAGTTTTTAATTTGTAATTTAACTCGGTCTTGAAAATGTTTGTTTGTATATCCTAACGAGAAAGAAGAGCGGTATGGATGTTTGTTTATACCCAAGTGTATTTGACCTTAATATACGTAAGCATTCTTGTGCATTCTATAGTTTATTTGCCAAACTGGTGTCGGGAAATGAGGGTGCTCATTTCTGAATCCATTTGGTATATTGAAGTCATTTCGAAAATTCAAGTCATTTGAGAGAGAGAGTGTGTGTGTGTGTTGACCTCCTGGGATCTTGGCAGCATATGAATATATATTGCATGATGCATATAAGGAGCAAACAAAACTCAACTTTTAATTCATTCTTTCCTTTTTGGTATACTGTTTGTTTTCTTTCAATATTTTGATTTCAAAGCACTTTAATTCCGAAGGCTGAATACCTAACCTTATTCCTTCATTTTTTGAATATATACTCGCAGCTTAACTGCTTAGCTAGAGAATCAATCAATTCAATCTGATGCTCTTTCTAGTCTCAAGAAACCCAATAGAGAGATATTCAAGCTAAGTCATAAAAAAATATTCAATTTACTTTTAAGAGATATTCTAGTCTTTTTGAATAATGAAATCGTGTCAAATCGTGAATCGTTATAAGCATTGCATTTAAGCCGCTCTTTCCAAGTCTCTCGCTTGCTTGGCCTCCTTCTTTTTTTGCAGCTTCTCAGCTCTTTCCCTCTTCCATCTTCCTCCGTGGTACCACTCTATCATTAATAATGGACTCAATGCAAAGGTTGCTCCAGCAAAGATCAAGAAAGTTACTCCAGATCCCAACACATCAATAATCAACTGCACAACGGCAACACCAGCTGCTCCCAATAAGCATCTAATGAGATTGTTCACTGCTGTAGCGCTTGCGGATTTGCCTGGATAGAGATCAATTATCAAAGCGCTATTGAGAGAGAATACAGCAGTAGCTGTGTATGCAATGAAGAATTGTAAAATCAGTGGCAGAGCCATGATTTCGAGCTTCAAGGAATATCCGTAGAGACCTGTGGCAACGATGAAAACGAGGACTATCCACCAGATATTCCTCATTCTTGCAACTTCAATAGGGAAGTCCAGAAGCTCATTAGCCTTGATAGTGACATCTGCAGGAACATTGTGTTCTTTGCGATAACGGGATTCAACAACTTTGTAGTCGTAATCCATCAGCATGCCTGTGAGATAGGAACCGGTGATGCAACCGAAACCATTTGGCAAGAAGATCAAGCCGAGCTCCAGATTGGAGAGATTGAAGTGCTCTGAGAATAAGGCAGTGGTGCTGGAGGTCACCATAGACCAGACAGTGTAGACAACTGCACCGAAAAAGAGGGTAATGAAAACATCCTTTTCGAGGAGAAATTTGAATGGGGCGAAAACTGAGGAAAATGTAATATTTTTCTTTGGGGGAAGCTCCTCGTCGGATTGTGCCGTAGATGGTGGTGTGTAGAATAGTGGCCGGTGAACACCTTTGAGAACAACGGAACCGTTGCCAGCCACACTTCGAAGGGTTTCGGGAAGAAATGCAATGATTAAGAGAAGAGCTAGCGAGCCCAAGCCAAGAAGAAACCAGAAAATTGCGCGGAAGCCGAGATATTGAGTTATGATACCCCCCAGGACAGGACCAACAGACTGTCCAAGCATACGGATACCTCCAAATACACCAATCAAACCTCCTCTCTCTTTGGGTGTGGTGCAATCTGCAATTGCGCCGGCGCCTAATCAGATGAGGTTAGTCAAATACATCAAGAAGTCATATGGATTACTAACCAACAGCAATAGTGGCAGCACTACCGGCAGCTTGGATTGCGCGCAAGACCATGAGGGTCGTGAAGTTTTTACTTAAAGCAAGTCCAATATTCGAAGCAAGATATAC
This sequence comes from Sclerotinia sclerotiorum 1980 UF-70, assembly GCF_000146945.2. NCBI lineage: Eukaryota > Fungi > Ascomycota > Leotiomycetes > Helotiales > Sclerotiniaceae > Sclerotinia > Sclerotinia sclerotiorum. The sequence goes on along the minus strand of NW_001820835.1, from coordinate 805,201 downwards.
AATAAATGTACCCATGAACGTGATTCTTCTTCCTGTTGCGGGAGGAGGTTAGCTTATGTGCCACGAAATATTAAAAGTCCGGACTAGTACACCAGATCGAACCCTCAATGCTCGAATAACTTTCAAATTTTTCCAGAGCATTCAGAATATCAAAAACTTTCATTGTTGGACTCCAGTTTGAACTATTGGCCTATTCAAAAACCTGATAGGGAAGAGCACGAAGAGTAGTATTATGAGAGAGAACTAACCTTTAGTATCACTAATTGGTCCCCAGAATGATGGAGCAAGTCCCTGAACAATCATATAGACTGTTACAGTAAGACTGACAAGGGAAAGAGAAACGTGAAGGTCCTAGAAAAGCATTAGACTGAGATGGCTTTAGGTTACGGGATCAGGTAATGTACATACTGTAGAAATCTCCTTTAGAGATGGAAAATAGATGTTGCTTGATAGTGGCGAGAACAGACCTGCAAAAGATACTATATATACAAGCTGTCTTTTCTGTGCCATAGAGAAGATGTGGTAAGGAGGCTCTTCTGACTCTTTCTTCACAACGTATAAACTGTTTGCAGAAGATGTAACAGCACTATCTTGCTGTTCCTTGTTGTCGAAGAACTCGGTAGATCTCTCTACGTCGTCTTCAGAGGGCTCTAGATATCTTGGGTGGTTGGGCTCTATGATAAAAATTCCATTGGGTCGGCTGCCGAGGGGTGCTTCCATGGCTTCGGCTTCTTGTTGAACCGAAGTATTTGAAGCTTGTTCTTGTGAGCTCAAAGGTTGTGGCTGCTCTGTAGCTCCGTGTGCTTGATTGAAAGGCGATGTTGGCTTGTCATTCGCAACTGGGCTAGAGCTAACTGATTCCATTTTCGAGATCTGGGCTGTGATGGAAGAAGTAAATGAATTGATGGAAACACAGTGAGTTGAGTTAATCTGGGGAGAGGTTCTGTCTCCATGTTTATAGTCACCTCCAGAAGAGCTGTGGATCACCTAAATGATTGATGGCAACGGCGCAAAGTCATCTATCACTTCAAGCATACCAAAATACAGACCCGCAGCCCACTTGACGGAGCAGACTTGATGATCCGAATACTATGATGAAGCACCGATGAGCCATGCTCGAGGCTTGGCTGGAGCAGACGAAAATACAAAAAAAGACGAGGGTAACCAAAAACCTTGCACCAACTGTAGATCCATCTCCTCTTGTGGCCTTGTTTGATAGTTAAGATTGTAGCATCTGATAATCCAGATAAGATAAATGTTTAATATAGTGCGTTCAGGGTTGAAAGAGTGGTTCGCCAAACACGCTAAACGGGGTTCGAGAAAATCACATAGAAAGAAATCCCCTGCAAGGCATAACCATTCTTCCTTATCTGGCAAGTATGGACACTGCATAGCAGGCTGAGATCTTGGCAGAAAAACACGGCCCTCGAGCAAGACAAATCGTGAAATTATTAAATATAACTCGGAGCAAGACAATATACGACGGCCTTCAGCGCTTGCCCGTGGAGCCCATAGCAGTAATAAGTCACACAAGGAAAGAACAGCGGAGAATTAGTTAGCTAGAGCCTGAAGGACTTCTTCTTGCTTCATAGAGCCAAATGAGTGCTGAGCTAGACGGCCATAAAAGAGACTTCAACATTCGTGCGTCGGGTACAATATGATGCAATGAAGCGCGGAAGACACAGCGAAAATAACTGAAGCAGTGAAAATGCGCAGCTACTCTTGGCACTGAAAGTATGTACATGATTCGTCAATGGGACCTTTTCCTAGAGGAGAAGAATCGTATAGGGGGAGATCGACAAACACGGACAAGGTGATCGAAATATCCCCGACATCCGAATAGCCTCAAACTACACATGTTGGGCGTTCAGTTCCAAGAGTTTGCCAAGTAGAAAGCATGGACCCGGAAAGATCCGGTAAATGGCTGAGAAAGCTAAAGGGACTACCGGTGGATCATGGATAGCACAATAACACAGACTGGTTGGTTGGGCAATGTTGATTGTCGTAGGTACGCAACTGTAGCATTCCGGCATATAGAAATAAGTGGGTCTCCCCTGAACGCTTGAGTCGAGCAGGCTAACCATAAACGGCTAGTACATCCTCAGGACATATCCACATCTCACTTCATCTGAAGCTTGAGATTTTTTAAGATATTCACTACGATTGGAAAAGGCCTTATCAAAAATATGCAGCGTAATCAACATCGCTGCACTCATGTGAATATTGCAGATAATATGTAGCCAAGCTCTTTAGTGAGAGAGAGTATATATATTTTGGTTGTCTAACATGGGTTGCCGACATGTATATCACAGTATCACCATGCAGTCTTCAAGAGCCAAGAAACTCAAGTTTATAAATGAGCGAAGTGGCGCCGACACTCTTACTTCAATCTTTGTGAAGAAAATGAGCTGGGCATCACTAGATACCTCTGGAAGGGAGGCCCCATTCCTCTGGGAACTTTCAAAAATTCGTTGCTTAGCCTTCGCGCCGTCAATGGCTGTGGGATTAAAAAGACTGTGTTCGTCAATTGATACAATTGTGGTCTGCAGATGCTATCTATCCAGAACTTTCCTATCATGGGATTTTCTCTGAAAGTTTTATTTTTAGGTCTCTCAGAAGCTATTGGGCTGGGGACAGTACAAACTACTCATCTACGATAAGCTATGTGGACCTTTGATATCTTCTGTTACTTTGGGATCAATCTCCGTAATCCACACACAACTAGACCGATCGGTGCACACAGGATATACTTCAGGCAAGACAGTAGGAATGGAACGCGACCTTGATAGATGACTATTACGATGTTGCCACATTGGTATTGATACCCGCAAGTTATTGGATGCATATGCTCATGAGAAAATTTTCATCATATCGCAAGCATTGCGCGTCATCTAATGAGCGGGTTATCACAGCCCAGCTTTATTTTCTTTTCTGATCCCCATTTTAAAGTCTTTTCCTTGCGAAAGTTGAATGACAGTATGAGATTCCTGCTTCAACTATTCTGTTGATTGAAAGATCTGGAAGATACAACGACACAGTCACATGCTTGCATGAAGGAGGTTGAATCTTGATGGAAAAATGCCAAACTAATGATAAAAACATATGATCCTTGAATAAGGATTCTGCTACGAATGTGTGCTACCCAAACATGGAGATTTGATTAGTGTCGTCGCTCTTCATACTGATGACAAACAGAATCCACCTCGTCGCCAAATTTATTTTCAAAACCCAGGGTGTCCAAAAGTCGGGACTGGCAGACTGGATTTAAGCTTTCAATGATAAGTAATTCCTTGGATGTTTAAACATAATTCAATATCTCATATACTTTGAATGTTTCATTTATATATAATATCAAAAAGTTGCAAAAATTTGAATGTAATTCATTACTTTAACTGATTAAATATCCTAAATAAATTCAGAAATCCAAAGTTTTCAACATTGGACAGCAGTCCGGGCTATTGGATACCCTGAAAAAACCTAGGAAATAAAGTTTAGGCTGAAATCCTTTCGTTGGCCGAAGACTTACAACGTAAAACGCCAGGAAGAGTCGATCACCCGTTATCATTCAGAGCGTTAGGGGTGTCCCACAAAAGTCATTTCCAGCACGTCAATAGATAGGGAATAACATGCTGGAAATTCTGACATGTTCACTGTCAGTCTCTATTTATAGTGATGCGAATCTAACTGTCGCTTGTTGAAGATAACAAGAAAGTGATGCCACTGTCCTTCCTCTGTTTCTATTGTACAAATGATAACCGAATAATGGGACGGGGCAGGGCTTAGAGGCGAACTATACTTTAGTGAACCTTCGACGCCCTGGGATTATCTAGCTTCTGTCGCCATCTATTAGCGAAATTTCAATATAATCATGCAGCCAGAAAGTATGTCACGCTTTATTGTATACATCGCTACTATTCTCTAAAAGTGGAGTGTGACATACTCTTCAACCGCACGAGTAGCATGCACATAGGGATAGAAGTCTGACTAGGAGAGGAAACAACCATACTTTTTCATGACTAGGTATCATATACATTTCATCAACCTTAAATGTTAGATCCATAGTGCCAAGGGTCCGTGAGTACGTCGTGGCGGAAACGGCGGAATTGAGGAGCCACAATGTGGTCGTTGTCTTGTGAAGTCATCAAGGGCCAAGATATCATCTCCATTCATATGTATCGAATGAAAGATCATGAAGCCGGGATTGCAGAGACTTGCAGTAAATAACATTGAAAAATGCAACCTCCGTGCTTAAAATAAAATATACCGTGTGATTTTTCGCAACCTCGCGCAATCTTAGATACTTGTGCGGCCAGTAACTCCGAAGCTAGAAGGGGGCACGTATCTTAAGATGGTAATCTACGAGAGGGATACCTGTGGCCTGGTTATGTAGTGTCGGAGATTCACCCTTTCGGGTGGCACGTGGGCCAAATTAGGAAAATCTGTCGACGCTAAGTAGGGATTAGAATAAGCTTATATATGCAAGGCTCGGAGCACTGTCGGAAAGTGATTCGATTCGTTCAAAAATCAAATTTGTAAGCAATATTTCTATTTTCAATCGCGGGGATCTACAAAATGTTGACAGAGATCTGGCCTAAATTAAGCATCTTTACTACTTATAACTAGCCTCACCGAATTTTCTAAATACATATGAGGTAGGTACAATCAACTGGCTTAAATTTGACGGTCGAATATGCCCAATTCTACTTTACTAATCCGGGATCGCATTGAGAAAAGAGAACAAAATCCTCGCCCATATTATACATCTACATAGTTTATACTCTAAGACATATCGCTGGCGGTCAGAATCAACGAAACCTACGAAGTATAATAGATTGCATTCCTTTGTCATAAGGTAGTAATCAGACGATTCGAAAGTACAGTGATGGGTACATGAAGTATAAATAGAAAGGTCATGAAATTCCACCCCAGATCTCGATCCAGTTTCAAAGGACGGTTGATTGTAATCTTAGAGCTTGGATTCCACACATATGATTTTTCTCTACAAGGAGCGGAGTACGGTTCTCATTCGCTACCTACGCCGAAACACATCAAATCATTTCAAATAAGGATCAACTGAAATAAATACTTTCGAGTCCGCTTTTGCTTCAGCTTGGATAAACTAAGGACCGAAATATGCCTGGTGTACACGGCGTAGATGGGATGATAAGGTATTCGGCAAAAACCTGAAACGTTGAAGTGGTAGATCTGCAGTGAGCGCAAATGAAGGAATTCATGATGTTGTAAGATTAGATTGGACGTTGTAAATTGCTGCTCCTTCAACGTTATATACAGATGGGATAGGATGGGTAGTTGTCCGGGAGTCGTATCTTATATAGTGATTGAAGAGGTAAGTAATATATAATAAACTTGATCTATATCAAGATGTTTTTTCTTATGTATTTTTAATATTTAAAGGAACTTGAGTAGACATTCGACTGTTTTTTATAAATTCTCAAATTTTCAAACTTTTAACAAATTCAAACTAAATCTTTATTGGATTCCCTATTAAAAAGAATCTTGATAGTTTAATAAGACTTTATTAAAAACTATAATGCTTTCCTCTTATATATATTTTATATTCCCAATCAACGTAATAATATCATGGATCCAAATCTGTATTCATGATATCATTTTATAGCATGGCTTGTAATACTCTTGTATTGATCTCCGTATACTGAATTGTTTGGTTAGCTAGCGTGCATTGATAATATCAAAAACCATGAGCTGCATTCATAGATTCCGGCTTGAATTTGATGGTAAACTATACTATTGTTTAAGAGAAATGAAGATCTGGAAAGTTGTTATCGATTAAGAAGCAATGCCTTCATTATCAGACCTGGAGCAAGCAAATGATTTGATCAAAAGATTCCATTCCTCAATCGCATCTCATCCCAAACTCCACATGAAAAAGAATATCGTTAATTTTATTGCTTTGCTTGATTTGTTTCGGTATGTACAGTGGTAGACCTAAAGTCTCTAGATAATTCTTTTCTCAAGCTATTGAGTTGATGTCAGTATTAATGTAATATTCATGGGGAACGGGATCCAAAGCCCGGGAAAGACTTACTCTCCATGGGTTGTTCAACTCGAATCCTAGAGGGGCACTTGGGTTATCGGTTTGCCCTCGAAGAAATCCGGTCAACCTCCTATCGCGGTCCATCACTACATCGCAGTCAGTGCCATACATGACAGTATAGAATTGTGTAAGGTAGAGCTTACTTTGCTACATGAAAGATTAGCTTCTACTCATTAATGTTAGGTAAAGATATAGGAATACTGACTCTGTCCCAGGCATCGACGGAATGTCTGGCTCTCTTTCCACCGTTCTGCAAAGCTCTCATTCCAGACAATCCAGCACCGGTGATACCGAACATCTGCGCATTTACTCAGTATTGTAATTCTTATAGTGGAATGATATGGTGGAAAGACGAACGGCAAGCATGATTCCATACGGAAGGAGAGCTTCGAAAGGGACACCCATCGTGAAAATTTCGCAATTATCTATCGAAATTTAATTAGCATGATAAAATCAATATGGTTTTGCGGATTATGTCGCACCTTGTATTTGTTGTTGGCTTCTCAATTGATTGATGAGGCTTTCAGAAAGCCTCAGAGTTGATTGACGACGTTGGTTTGCGCCAAACTGGAGTGGAATGATGACTAAGACCCGACAGGCGCCCCGAACGACGAACTTTGGGGTATTAAGAACTAGGAAACAATAACTACACCACCAGGAATGATTATCAATTCGAATTAAGCTTGATCTACGCGTCGGAAGCTGGTATGCACACACATTCGACTTTCCAATAATTGTTTTTCGATAGAATTGGTTCAAAATATCGCGTTCACTTCATTGAACTGCTGGACCAAATACCCACGAAACAACAATTCATCCATTAATTGTTTGCGCAAGCTGCGCATTACTTAACTTGATCTGGTTGGTATTATACGTTCTTTGGCATCTAATAAATTGAGTTGGGCATAGAAATCAAATATCATCTCGCTTTCTACTCGACCATTTAACAGGAGGCAGAGGCAACGGTTTCAAAATCCACCCAACCGCCTGGGCTTTATTCTCCTATAACCTCAAAATTCTTCTTTCACTCCGACAACCGACACATCTACATCGCGCATGACAATCAATACATGAAAGATGGCGGGAGCGGCAGCAGCGGTGTTCATGGATGGGGAGCCTTCACGGAGCTTGGCTACTTCAGAAGACGATGCTGATTTCGAGGAGGATGACATGATTCCCGACATAATTAATGAGGATGCGAATGCATATGCTGCCAATATTCAATTACAAAATGGTTTGATGGGAAATCACAGTGACATGGAGGATGATAGGGAGGGTCCAGAAGGTGAAGAAGATATGTTAACAGACGAAGATGCGGACGGAGAGGAGGACGATAGAATGCTCGACGAGCGAGAACATATGGAGCATACAGAGGAGGAAGAGATCGACGAGAATTTAGGGCCAGGTGAAGGAGATGAGGATGATGACGATGCTGAGGGAGTTGGTGCTGTCAAGATTCAGCCTGGCTTAGAGGATGACGATGATGAAGATGCAGAGAGTGGTTCAGACAGCGACAGCTCTGCAGAGATTGAAGAGGAAGATGATGAATCTAAGGACTCTAGCGACGTCGAGGAAGAAATTCGATGGCAATCTAATGGAGAGGAAGGAGAAGAGGAAGAGGAAGGACATGTAAATCCCAATCGCTGCATGTATGCATCTTTTTCCCCACTTAAAGTCTTCACTTTACTGATAATTTTCTAGATTCTGCGAGCAGGATGAAGATGACGATCCAAGTGAAGAATTCGAACTTTATTTGGCATGTGAGATGTGTGGAGACAATGGTAAGTTGACCCAGTATTTTATGATCGGTAAGGCTGACGAGGCTGTAGCGCATCGGCAATGCGCCAGAAATTCGGATGCACTCAAATCCGACGAAGGTATGTGCTGTTCCGCCGTACAGGAGTCAATAACCGAACTAACAATCTTCCAGAGGCGGAAAATTGGTATTGTCCAGGATGTCATAAAAATCGTCTTGTGCCTGGAAGTCCAAGTGCAGATGTCGATATGCTCGAAGCCCCAGATGAAGAGGAAGATGGAGAAGCAGAAATTAATGATGAAGATCTGCCCGTTGAAGCGGCTGAAAGGAGAATTTCAAGGGACAGGGTCCCGGGAGATTTATTACCGCCAAGACGTGGTACGATCAAATCAGATTCACACTCGGTCTTCGAGCAACTAATAACTCCAGAAGATCCCATGGATGGCTCACGTTTGTTGCGCAAGAGGAAAACTTCTTCAGTGGAGGCTGATGAGGGTCTGGTTCTGAGAAAGAGGACCAGGGATCGGGATACTCTTTCCGATTATTCCAAACCATCGTTTGACGAACCACATGATGAAGTTAAAGTCGACAATGATAGTAACTTGTCATTGACCAACGGTAAAAGAAACAAGAGAAGGGCGGACGGGCCTACAAGTCCACGTGTCTCAAGATCCCAGCGTCAGAAAACTTCTTCATCTTCAAATCCGCCTGTCAGTATCGTCGAGAAAGTAACCGGCACCCTCAAAATTTGCTTTCGCATTGACCCTTTGGAGTTGAGACATATCCTCTCACTACCCCCTAGACCAAAAAAGAAACGTGGCGGCCGGGGTGTATCAAAAGCTCGATCCACGGCTACTTCCAGCGCCCTTGTCCCCTCAAGTTATTCACGACCGTTCTACCCTTCCATTCATGATAAAGAATTGGAGGAACTAAAATCTAAACCCTACGGTGGCATTCTTTCCGAAGCTGACGCCGACACGTCTTTGACACTCCCTAGAGCAGAACATCGACGTCAGTTTGAAGAGGCTCGTCAAAAAGCAGAAGAGGATTGGAAAGCAAGGGCGGCGGCGGCGGCTGAAGCTGCTGCCAAAGCAGGATTGAGAAAAGCACGCAAGGTGTCTGGCCCAGCCAGCCAAATCGAATATATTGATTTCGGGGCATATCAGATCGATATCTGGTATGCCGCTCCATATCCGGAAGAATATAGTCGGAATAAAGCACTTTTCATATGCGAGTTCTGTTTGAAGTACATGGAGTCCGATATCGTCGCTTGGAGACACAAAACGAAATGTCCATGGAAACATCCTCCTGGTGACGAAATATATCGAGATGGAAAGATTATGATCTTTGAAGTGGATGGACGTAAGAACCCACTTTACTGCCAAAATCTTTGCCTCTTAGCAAAACTTTTTCTTGGATCAAAAACTTTGTACTACGATGTTGAACCTTTCCTCTTCTATGTCATGACAGAATATGACGAACTAGGCTGCCATTTTGTAGGTTACTTTTCGAAAGAGAAGCGACCTAGCAGTCTCAACAATGTCTCGTGTATCCTCGTGCTGCCGATTCATCAACGGAAGGGATATGGCCACTTGCTCATCGACTTCTCGTATCTTCTCACACGCGTTGAGAGGAAGACTGGCTCTCCTGAGAAACCGCTTTCCGACATGGGTCTGGTCTCTTACCGCAATTACTGGCGGCTCGTTTTATGTTATTACTTACAAAAGTTCGAGCCCTCTGGACGTATTCCAAGTATCAAGGCTATTTCCGATGAGATGGGTTTGACGCCGGATGATGTTATCTCAGGCCTTGATGCCATGGGCACGCTCGTCCGTGATCCCATGACTGGTACCTATGCCATGAAGTTGAAGCCTGAATACTACAAGGAGGTCATTCGTCAGCATGAAGCGAAAGGATATGCCAAATTAAATCCTAAAGGGCTGGTCTGGACGCCGTTTGTTATGGGTAGAGGGAATGCTTCTGCTTACGATCATGCACCGCCGCTGAACACCGTCGCACCACGTGAGGAAGACGAAGATGAAGTACCTAGCGTTGAAGGTATATCTAATGCGAGCGTTCAGGGCGCTGCATTGAATGGTCTTACGAATGGTGATACAGGAGAGATGACAGCATCGTTAGGCAAGATGACCACCGAGGCTGGTGATGGTGTTAGAGTTGCAAGTTCAGAAGGCAGTGTTGGGAAGTCAACGGTGTCGCAGAAGCTCAATGGCATTACCAAAAAGTCATACTACGATCTTGCCTCTTCAATTCCTCCTGTACGATTTGTGGTGTTTCCCCCGCTACCTGGTGCTCGAAGCCGAACTATCTCACGCCCCTCTTTGGCGCGACCTTCTCCACGCGCAAGGCCGTCGGTCTCTTCATCTGCTCGACCCAAACCTCGACGGGGAAGCGGAATACCCATTCGTCGTGCGTCCACTACATCTGCATCTGCACCAAAGCCACGGGCTGTAGCACGTAGGAAAAGCGGAGGTACGGGTCGCGGACCTGGTAGATGGCCAAAGGGAACTAAGAAGAGTGATTTCGGCAATGCCGACAGTGGTCCGGGCTTACCCCCTAGATTGTTAAAACAGCGAAGTAAGTTAGGGAATGAGGTACTACTCGGCGAGGAAGAAGAAAATGATGAGGCAAAAAGTGACCAGGATGAATCAGCAATCTACGATACTCCTGCGCCGAGATCGAGAAGAGATAGAGACTCGTCACGCAAGGGTGCCGGGCTAGGCAAGCCTATTCTCTTGGGCAAAGGCAAAGGCAAGGGGCCTGCTACAGGAAAAGGCAAAAGTCCTCTCGTTGATGCTGAAGGAAATCAAGAAATGGCTGACGCGCCAGTTGACGAAGTAGAAGCTTATCAGGATGGTAATGTGGATGCGGATGCAGATGCCGACGCAGATCCAGACTTCGAGGCGATTTCGTATCGGGGTGCTGGAGAGGATGTGGACGCCCACGGCGAAGATGAATAGGAGGTGGCCTGTATGCTGTTTACGTGGGGCATAAATTTGTGCAATTAAGATATTTGGACGGGTGAGCAATGATACCTGGCTATGAATGGCGTTTGGAAGGGGATATCCATGAATTCCGGAATTTCAGCATCGGCGAAAATATCCTTTTGCACTTCAGGGCAAACATGGCGTCAACGAGAGGGTTTTTGGTGAAAATTCCTTGATGTGTAATTATTTATGTATTATTACTATGGCTGCTTTACCAAGGTATCTAGGAAGATACTACAGAATGAAATATTTCCTGCACAGTTGACCATCGGTGAAGTAAATATAGTAAACATAGGACGAGAGCTCATTCGACATTGATAGATACCTGGAACAGGAGAGATAGTTGTCTGGACAAATTATTTAAGATGACACGAAATGATAATTGGAGAGAAAGAAATCTTTTTCATTTTTCTATTCCAGTTATGGAATATTAGATTTTACGTCTAATATGTACCACCATTTAGGCTATAATAGATGAGCGCCCCTTAAATATCCGAAGGCATCCCGTGTAGCAGAAAATGTGTAAGCGATAGATCTATATCTAACTAGCGAATATATCCGGTCGAGGTAGCAAACCTCAGGCCGTATGCTGCTTTTGGGGTTTCATGACACAACTTGTTCATAATTTAGCTGACCAATAATTTTCAGGGAGGAAAATTTGTTGATCTGATATGAATATTTAGTATTTATTCTGTACTGTGAAAGGTGATGGCCCAAAAATGTTGGATCTAGATGTGTCTATACCGTGTTAGACCATCATGGAATTACGATGTCAATTGTGCAGGACTTCATGCCCTATACTCCGTACCGCAAAGTGAATGAATGATCCATCGGTTTGTGATTGGAAAGTCAGGACACTCGAGTGACACGTTAAGCATAGCAGTGATCTGAACACAATACAGGCTTAAAATTACAACTAAAGAGGTATTCAACAGGTGTTACTCTCTTTTCTAACGAAACGATATCTTCTCAGAATAGAAAAAAGGGCCTGGAACAAAAGATTACAAAGTCTCAGGAACTAGTTTCTAGATAACAATTAAAGCATTAACCCTACCTGGGCTCCGTTCTTGCTCACCGTTATTACTATCCAATAACCCAAAAATTCCTCCACAGGATTATGATGGTCAAAATCCTGAATGTTCCGCAAAATCCCAAGGTAGTGACTGCGACCCGGGTAATGCCAAGATCACTAGCTGTACACATCCATAACCCTACTTCGAAAACCATCACAACATTAACCAACACCCAGCTTTATTTTACATAGCACATAATCCTAACCCTAAAAATGCACCAAATTATTTACCAAATGCAAAACCTATGACTACCTATCTAGTGCCCATATAACATAATCAGCGAACAGCTAGCTACCAGGGGCTTAGAGCAACCTCTAATTAACCAGCAAATATTTAGCGGACGGCGCAAGCGAGTATATTGTGATAATAACCGATTCTAGCTTTCTATATTTGTATTAATAAACCAGAATCATAATTGATAGGATATTTACTACTCTATACCAGAAAATCAAATAAATTTCTCGGTAAGCCAAAAAAAGATATCTAATTTCCATTAATGAGTTTTATGATATCACATGTCCTATACTAGATTAAGACCTGGTGACTAATTACTTTTGAACTTATAATGCGACTTATTTTCTGACAACATTTTTTCTTGACGTTTATACAATATCACGGCAAGAAACTGTGAAAAGCTCGACCAGAACGCTAGCAGGATTTCCAAGGAGCTTCCGATTCTCTAACGAAGCAGAGTCGGACACGAGAGGGAGATAGTTCCTGCCAAAGCCGTAGTTGAAAGAGAGCAAGTAACCGCAAAGAAAAGCCCTACTAGAAACATGAACTTATTTGCAGATTGAAGTAGATTCTAACATTGGAACGCATTCAGATGACTTGGACAAATAAAATGAATCTGAAAATTCATAGTATTTACAACCTTTCAAACAATAAAGTTCTAGCAATTGCTGCAATCAAAAAATAAAAATAAATTTTACTATCAATAAGGTAGCTAAAAAAGACAGCAATCATGGTATAAGCCAAGACCAAATTACTCCTAGATTCCCAAACCAGACTCCTCGCTAAAGTAAAATAATAATAACCCAAGACCAACATAAAGACAAATCATCCTATGGGCTAGGATTTCCAACAGGCAAGGCAGGTAAAGGTTTCTGCTCATTATCAGGTTCCTCTTGAGTAAGCGTTTGTGGGGCCTGAGATTCCCTGATGTCATTGACACTTTGTCTCTCCAATGTCTCATGCTGAACGCCTGTGGGTGCAGAGTTCACATCATCCATAGGATCGTGACTGTCGTTGTCACTTGGCGGGGGACTAGCCAAACCACTACTAATCCTTTCTTTACCACCTCTTTCCTTCGCATCTGCAACGGACAAGAAAGAAGCAGGTGATGAATTTTGCGATCTAAGGGAAGGCCCGAACGATGAGGTGCGAAGGAGTTCCTGTTCTTTCGATGCAGATAATAAAGGGTTGGAATTTTGGTACCTCATAGAGATGCTTCTACGAAGGCGAGAAAATGTACCGGTTGAAGCTCCAGTTACGGTATTCGCGGTGGCCTCGTCGAAGGAACGTGGAGGAGTGAGTTCATTATCAGAACGAGAATATGTTGATATGGGTGTTGGAGGGCCCCAACCTCTCGATCGTGAGCGCGAGTTGACAGATTCATCTGAGGGTTGACGGCGATGCTGATTTTTCCAGGCATTTACAGGAAAGCTAGCGCCGCCGACATAATCTTCGTGATCCCGAGATGTATAGCCCGGAGTGTCATTTGGACTTCCCATACTATTGGCGCTGCGGCGCAAGCGTCGATTATGGAGAGAAAAACTGAGAGGTTCCGCGCTAGAGACACGGGAGAAAATCACGAGGCCAAGACATAGAAGAAGTAGTATGGATTGGATGATAGACATGCGCTTTTGGAAGACAACTTCATCTGCGAGGATGTTAAGACGAGCACTAATAGCCAAGATTTCTCGACGAGATTCTTCTCGCTGACTTTCAAGCGATATGACAGTAGACTGCCAAATTTCGTCATATTGTTGACGAAACACGCGAAGTTCCGTAAGCACTGTACTATTCAGATTTTCGAGGAAACCAGTTGTCTTCTGGAGTTGCCTCTTTTCAACTTTCAAAAAAGCTTCTCGCAGCATCTTCGATTGCTCTTCGATATACTTCAACGATAAGGTTGAATTTGTTTCCAGCAGCTGCAAACGCCTCGACACAGCTTTGAAGAAACTCTCTTGGATGGTGGGAAGAGAGGCAGATGCAGAAGCAGTGTTTGTACTACGGGTTTTATTCGTACTTGTAGCATCTTGAGGCTTATGAATGTGAGTAGTTGTGAAACTTGTCGGAGTTGTTGAATGTAAGCTGCCATGGGAGATCCTAGAAGATTCATGGGTTTCCTGGGTAAGTGAAGTGCTAGCTAAAGATGCCTTATCTTCGGACAATGTCTGCTGTGCGGAGGGTCCGGTAAAAGCTGACGATGAAGACGTGATCCAGTTATCTGTGAAGGCGGTAGAAATCATTTCAGGTGATGGCGGAACTTGCATAGTCGTTTTAAAATCAGTTGATTCATTTTCAACAGCAGCTTGACTTGTGAGGATATGTTCTGGGGCATCTGAAGGGAAGCATAAGCCCCTAGCTTGTGCAATAAGTATTTCAGATTGCCCGACAACAGACTTCCTCCAAGGAGAGGTAGGCGTTGGCGGTGGTTTGGAATATGTCTCCAATGGCGCCTCATCTTTCTGAACGTCTCGAGGTGCATATGATCTTGTGGTCTCTTTTTGACCACTGGTTGTTACATGCACAGTTTGTACTTCAGTTGATGTTACCTGAATGGCTTCTGCCACAGCTTCTGGAACAAATCCGTCGTCGGGGTCCTCATCTGCCTCCTCATCGTCGTCATTGTTAGCTTCAGTATCCTTCCAGCTTTCAAGCATGCGAGTGCCATGAACTCTCACGAGTGAAAGTGGGCAATAGTATTCCTTCCCGTAGTGTGTCAAAAATTCGATGCGTATATACCTTGCCCAGATTTGTGGATTCTCTATCAGAAAAGCTTGTATTTCTCTTGAGTTTCGAGCTTCATAGATACCTAAATCTTTCCACTTGTCTGTCTTTACAGGCCAACGATCGCTGACACTAACACGGAAGGTCCTTAGCATGCTGGAGAAAAATTCGTAATTTGCTAGAACTAGAGTGTCAATCCAAATGTCCTCCTAATTACTTGTCAGCAATGTGAACTCCACTGCAGGTTTCTAAAAAGCGTACCGAAAGCTCAATTATCAGAAACTTATTCGGTGTCTTGCATTCCGAGAGCATGTAGGAGTCCTTGTTCTCTATTAACACAGCTTTCGAGTTTTTTGCACCTTGATGGGTTTTCAAAACAGTGGCACCGGCATCAAATGACGCATATGAAAAACGCTCCTTGCAGGTCTTGCCAGCATCCTTGCTTCTGTGTTGATCTCTCCGATGTCCAGAATCGCTTTTCTCCTTTTGCGAACCTTTAGAAGAATCCACATGGTTGTCTTCCGTCATCCTTGAAGTTTGTTCTGCCGCTCCGCTCCTGAAAGCACGAAAATCCAAATCGATTTCCCCATCGTCGCCCAGGGACTCAAGATTATTTTGGAAAGCTTCCGCCTCCCTTTTCCTAGCTGCTTCCGCGGACCTTCTCTTTCCAAGATTCAAATCTTGCTGTCCAGCCTGCTCTAATATTTGTTTCTTCCACTCCTCGAAAGACAAGAATGAGGCATGATTAAGCTCTCCTTCGTCGACGGTAATTGAAGATGCAGCGGGAGTCGGTATATTTGGAGACGGGCTTGATGATGTGGACTGTCGGGACTCGGAGGTACGGCTGGTTTCCCTTGCGATACCTCCATCATTTGTTTGGGCAACGTACTCGCTGAAAGGTGTGTTCGATACTGTGTCTGTTAGGCCATCATTTCCCTGGCTTTCGGAGGCTCCAACCGCATCGGTAGCTCTGGTCACTGTGGTAAGCGGAGATTCTGTGCCACTCCAAGAGGAGCGGAGGCATTGCTGAGGTAGAATATCTGTTATATAATTGATGGTCCTGAACTCGCATGTTCCAGTAGTATTTGGGACACTAATTATCGAATTTACGCTGGTGGCGGTTGTCACACTGCTCGCAATTATCCTGCTAGGTAGGTTGCAAAGAAATAAAAGCGCAGTTGCTGCCACCATACCTCGATGACCTGCGAAGACCATTCTGACTCGGCCTCATAGTGTTCTGAGGTGAAGGCGGGATGCTTGGGAGGAGTGAGCAAGTGAGTTATTTCGACAATGTGCCAAGGTGTACCGGATGTGATGCAACTGCAAATTTGGGACAATGCACAATCATGAAATTTTGTGGACTTAATTTTGCGGTGAGCAAAATCCAACAAAGACCATAATTTTCTTTGATTCCTTGTTTCTTCTTGCTGTTCGTTTCCTCCCCAAACCTGGGTAAAGTTACTGTTAAAGCTAGACCTTGAAGCGATCCATCTGCTGGCCTCAATTGGTTCCAGGGATATTATATGCACGTGATCCTTGCAACTCATCAAAATTTTCTCCATAATTGTGCATGAACTTTGGCCACGAATCGTGACCCACGGTAGTTTGGGAAGTGGGATGTTTTTAACGCTACTTTCACGATACAAAGCTTTCCACAAATTCAATATAGTGGAGTATCTTCATTTGATGCAAGTACAACAGTGAAACCTTCTGCACTATCAATATGCTGTAAAGTAAATATGTATGCTATGTTGTCAGGGGATGTCTCATGCCCCCTTTCGTTTTCCTCACTGGCAATATACCCCTCCATGCGCAATTACAACGGCTCAATCTCCCTTTCTAACCAACTCATGGTCAATTCATCTCCCTTGAAGAAATCTTTAGTTTTAGAATAGATATCGGCATGATACTCGTTCAACCAGTGCTTTTCTCTTCGAGTCAGAAGAGTCTCATCGATGAGTTTTCGGCAATATGGCACCATTGTGACATGCTCAAAGCCCAAATATGGCTTATCGCCAAATTGATGTTTCGTCTCGACCTCTTTCACCATGATGATGTTCTCAATTCGAATACCAAAAGAGCCATCCTCGTAGTATCCAGGTTCGTTCGATATGACGTTTCCAGGTGCTAATGGAACCTCTGAGTATTGAATCCTGGTCCCAATTCCTATTGGCCCTTCGTGGACGTTCAAATAGGAACCGACTCCGTGGCCTGTTCCATGCCTGTAGTCCAAACCTTCTTCCTATTCAATTGTTAGTACGATAGCAACAATGTTAAATATTTGGACGACTTACCCAGAGGAACTGCCTAGCGAGGGCATCCAGAGCAAATCCACTAGTTCCTTTAGGAAAAACTGCGACGTCTAGAGCAATATTTCCCTTTAAAACTAGCGTATAGGCCTTCTTTTCCATTTCTGTTGGCTCACCGAAATGAAGTGTGCGAGTAGTGTCAGTAGTTCCATCAAAGTACTGAGCCCCAGAATCGCATAGATAAACAGCCTTTGGATCAATTATTGAGCAGTTACCGGGTTCGGGTTTGTAATGAATGACTGCTGCATTGGCTCCTGTAGAGGATATTGTATCAAAGGATAATCCAACAAAATGCTTCTGTTTCGACCGCAATTGTTCAAGTTTGTCAGCCGCAATAACTTCATCCATCTCCACTTTTTCCACTACCAGCTGATGCTCAAGCCATGCGAAATACTCGATAAGTGCTGCTCCATCTCTAATATGGCAAGCTCTCATTCCTTCTAGTTCGGTCTCATTTTTGATAGATTTAGCATCGCCGATTGGACTTCGGACTTCATCGACTTTTGCATCACCTCCAAGAGCGCGTTTCAACGCCCATGATGCCCTGCTTGATACCAAGAACTTCTTAAGCTTGGCGTCTTCCGAGTCCAAAGATTGGCTCAAAACCTCGACGTCGCTAAATATCTTCGAGTATTCTCTGATGGACACACCGTTATCATTGAGATGTGTTATGCATTCTTCGCTTAATTTGCTTGAATCCACGTAAAGAGTGGCGGATGACGGTGTGACTGAAGCGTAGGAAAAGAAAACGGGGTTGTAAGGAATATCGCTTCCACGTAGATTAAATAGCCAGGCTATCTCATCTAGCATGGATACAATAAATCCCGAACTCTTTTTCTTCTGCAATTCCTTTCGGAGATCCTCTAGTTTCGTCTTGACATCTTTCCCTGAAAAACCTCGCGCCAGAACCTTAACAGGCTCCTTAGGGCGGGAAGGTCGATTGTCTCCCCAAACAAGGTCCACCAGATTTTCTTCCACGGCAACTAAGTCGCTTCTAGAACGATCAAGTCAGCATCGCTCATATAGGGTATACATCAGTGCTGCACTTCTGACATTGATGGAGGTAAATGAATTTCTCAAGCTTACCCGCCACGCTTTTTGACCTTTTCTAAGAGCTTTCGAGCGTCAGGTGCAGATATGATAGTGGAATCAACACCAACAACTTTCCCGCTCTCGGACTGTTCAGCTGCCCACTCTTGCCATGTAGGTACATCTTGTAGACCTTGTTTCAAAAGAAGCCAATTGTCTAGATATCACGATTAGTTTCCCGGCACTTCAGTAGCTAAAATAGGAGTTTTGATGGGGAGTTTTAACAAGGCGATGGAGCCAAGTCTACGCCGGGTTACAGTTGAGCAATGGTATCAAATTACTTACTGTCAAGCTGGCGCGAGGCTTGGTTGAAATATCGACCTATGGAATATTCAGTAGGGTCTTTACGCGGACTGATTATCATAGCCTACCATCCGTGGCCAAAGCAGCTTTGTCCAAGGTCACTACCGCGCATCCAGCGGATCCTGAAAACCCCGATATAAATTCCCTCCGCGCATCACACGCTGCAATATACTCCGAGCTATGGCTATCTTCTGAAGGAACGACTATATAACGGTTAGGCAAGGTTAATTCGTAGAAGAGTGGTCGCTATGGTCACTAGGTGACTTACATACTGTAAATATCGACCTTGTTCTTCTTCATAAGATCCCTCAACGCCGCCAAGCGCTCCGTAGTATTAATAGTTTCCATATCTGTTTCTAAGACGTCGTTAGCCCCAAGCGACAACATAGAAGGGTAGTGCTTGGATTTGCAATGCACGTACTTGCGAAAGTAGATGAATATCGAATGCGAATGTTGAGAGTTTGTGCGAAGGGTTGAAAAAAGGTACAAGAACGAATTCCACGTAAGCAAGTATTTAGAGGACGAGAGTATCGCATCGGTTTCCCAAGAAGGTAGGTAGTGAAACAGAAATGAGTGGTTGAGGAAGATGGGGCAGATAACAGCAAGGCTCGGTGTAACTTGAAAGAAGGTACCGGTACGAATATAAGAGATCGATCGGCATCAAGGAACAAGGTAAGATGAGGTAAAGAAAAGTAAAGTAAAGTAAGGCGAGGTTCTTTTATAATCTGATTATCGGATAGTCAGGCTAATTCACGACCTTCCTATGTTATCTTTGGGCTGTTCGAATTCCCTTATAGAGTTAGTGTTGATGTTTGGATAGAGGCATAGTGGAATAATTAATCGGCGAGGCTACTGCTACAATACCACTAGAAGTAGGTAAGATCTTACTACTATCACCGCATTGGCCAGCGGGGTTGATTTGACCCAAATTTCTAAAAGAATCATCTCATCCAGATAAAAAAGGTAAATGCTTGTTCAGAATTGCTTCAATATTCTAAGAATAAAAAAAAAAAAAACCAATAAAAACCAATCATTGAGTTGTATCTAGATAATTCACAAAATTTCCTTTTTCCACTTTTCCAATCAAGTAATGAGAAATCATAAACAACCAACATTGACTTGTTTCCATTTAAGAGGATTGATTGATTGATTGCTTGCTTGATTGTCCACTTTACGAGGCTTGTAAGGCTAGTAGGTGTGGTCGAGAAGGCTGACCAAAGATTCACCGGCCATCAACAAATCCATTTCCAACATTAATTTCTTTCCTTACCACATCATAGATTCTAAAAATTCTGCAGGAAGATCTCCAGAATCTATAAGTTCGATAATTTGGCTCTGGCCATGTATCAAAATCAATCTTCCTCCTAACCTGTGTTGCTTTAGATCCCGTGTTGCTCCCGTTTTGCTTGACTGCTACACAAAGGGTACCTTTGCAAAACGGATATGGAGACCGAGAGATTGCCTTCGTCACTTGATGAGGTAGAAGCTGTAAGTTTCACTCGTTCTATGAATTTATAATACTTTGGTTGGTTGGAAATGGTGAATTATTGGTTCAACAAATTTTCACTGCAAATCCAATCACGAGAGAAACGTGAGAAGTCGAGATATTCTCTACCCGGCAAACCCACTCTTGTTCTGTTTGGTCTCCGAATACAACATCTACTAATGTATTCATAGCTCATCCATCAATTGTACAAGCCTGGTCCTCCCGAGAGAGTGTTAAAGGTTAACGAAACTCTTCAAAAGCTACAGCGTTCTCCTGCTGGTTGGGATTTGGCCGATGGCTTATTAGGAAGAAGCTCGGAAAATGTTAAATTCATTGGAGCATTGACCTTCACCATCAAGCTTAACACAGACTCGTAGGCTGATTCCTATTTCTCTTTTACCATTTCTTCTAATGTCTGTACTTTAGGCAATCTCTAAAAGATGAAGATGCACAAGTTGTGCTACAAAAGATCATCGGATGGCTCATCAAGTGCCTAAATTCTGGCTGTGGGCCACTTGTAATCAGAAAACTGTGCACAACATTAGTCACTTACTTTCTTCATTTCTCTGGCTCTTGGGCTCGTTGTGTTTCTCATCTTACATATTGCCTATGCCTTGGTGAGGCTGTTCCTTACCATAAACTCGAAGATGCTCCTTCTATGGAGATCCTCGCCCAGAGTCTATCAGATGACAAAAATATGGCAATACTGTGGTTCTCCGCAACCTTAGTAGAAGAAGTGGGAAAGACGGATTCAAACTCAATGAAGCAGTATGCATACCACTTTTTGAATAGCCTGAATAGCCACTAACATTCTCTAGACATAAATTCCACGAGCACGTGGTCCAAAATGTTGATGATATTGTCATCATCATGACGAAGGGCATTGTCAATACGACAGGGGCTCCTCTCAACAATAAAATTCGCCAGGAATCAATGAAGTGTTTTCAGGTCAGTCTCAAATTCCTATGCATTGCCACCCATTACCATTAGACGGACATTATGACTGCACATTTCATATTGTAAAGCCAAGATATGCTGAAGCGTCCCAAGGCTGTATCATAACCATACCCGAAAGTCTTGAAAGATCAATGAATTATTGAAAATTACTTGTATAGCTTGATCTTAGACAGGACTAAAAGGCCTTAATCGTGCCAAAGCATGTTCCCTATCCAAGAAACCACTGTTGGACCAATTTCGGAATCATCACTAACATGAACAGTCATGGGTCCTTTACTCTCATCGTGCATTTCTCGATGCCGCCATTATTCTTAATCCTTTGAGAACTCTCACTCAGCCTGCATTGATGCTAATTATCGACGATGACCTTTACGCAATCACCGTAGAGCTGTTCACGGACATTCTAGCCAACTATTCGTCCTTCCTTTCTGAGAACGATTTTGCCATGTTATACGATCTCTTTAGTAGCTCTTGGGCACAGGAAAAATACACAAGATTGATCCAAGGTGATTTTGACTTTGACTCACTGCAATTTGGTCAATTTCTGTTAAGCTTTGGCGATGCTACAGTGCAAGATCTTGCCCAAAATATCACCACCGACCCTCGAAGTCAGCAGATACTCTCGGCTCTTGTAGGACTACTAGGTGCGGATGGTTACATTGTCAGCGAAGACAGGATATTTGTCCCAGCAGTAGAGTTTTGGGCTATTTATCTTGAAACTGTGCTTGACCTGTCATATAACGTTGATGCCTCGCCTGCCTGGCTGCCAGCAGCTCGATCAATGCTGATGCAAGCAATTGAGAAGTGCTGGCATAAAATGCAATTCCCGCCGCAACATATATTCAGCTCGTGGGATTCAAGCGAGCGTGCTGGCTTCAAAGATGCTCGAAGAGACGTTGGAGATCTTATACAGCAATCTTACATGCTACTTGGATTGCCACTTGTTTCATCCTTCGTCGACCTTATCCTAAAATCGGCTGAGAAGGAAAATGCTTGGGGCGAACTTGAAGCTTCGTTAACCTGCTTGGCTGAATTTCAAGACTACATCAAGGAGGAGTCAGACGATTACCTGGACAAAGTTTTTGGATCCCCATTATTCTCTATGCTCGCAAAGTCCGACTCGAATGTTCCTTCGCGTACAAGGCAGGCATTTCTCATGGTTATCAATGGTTACCCGGACTACTTCGAACGCCATGTACAACATCTTCCAAGCGCCCTTAATCTTATGTTTAGCATGCTACATTCACCAACGTTAGCTAGAGTAACATCAAAGTCCATTGCCATGCTCTGTTCATCTTGTCGTAAAGTACTTGTTCCTGAACTTGCTGCATTCCTACAGCAATACAGCGAGATAACTCGAAAAGATTCGATGGAAAGTTACGCAAAAGAAGGTGTCATTGGCGCCATAGCATCGATCATTGAAGCAATGCCAAATGATGAGTTGAAGCTAGATCCTCTCAGGCAATTATTGGATTTTGTCCGGAGGGACCACGAACGGAGCCTTCATTTATTGGGCTCACATTTCACAAACGTAGCCTCAAATATACCTGTACCCGATGGTCAAGTTGCCGCTGATGAGATTGCACTCACTGCGATACGATGTCTAACGAGTATTGGAAAAGGTCTTCAAGTACCTGCCGATACACCCGTTGATCTCAACAGTGATGAAAATAGTTATTCATATTGGAAGAATGGTAATGGCAGAGAAATTCAAGTACAGGTGCTGAGCATTCTCACGGCAACTAATGAAGCTTTCCCTATCCATGGCGAAATCATTGAAGAGATCTCGCATGTTTTCCGCACTGGCCTAGTTGAAGATGACGGCCCATTTGCTTTCCCTCCCGAAGACGTCGCGAAGTAAGCTACCGTTGCGTAGATTCCTATGGTTGCCCTGGTACTAATAGTGTTGCATAGATTTATTTTCAGATCCAATTATCAAACACCTCGTGTTATCACAGTCATCAATACGGCCTGCTCACTTGTCAACTCTTGTAGCACAGCATCAGGGAGGCGTGGTGGTGAAGTGCTGAGTGCTTTATTGACATGGATCTCGGGGCTGATGGAAGCTATCAATCACGGTAGGTCCTCATACTTGAATCCACAGATCGGCAACAGAATCTGGCGAAGTGGAAGAGAACCACTAACTTTGACAAATTACAGAGCCCAGCAATGATCCCGAAATCTCCCAACCAAGTATCGAATTTCTTCATCGTCTAATCGCTACCCCAAAGAATCTCAACATCCTCCTAAACCACGAACCCAAATCCTCCCTTGAACAAAGTTTCATGTTCACCCTCAAAGCCCTCACAGGCCGCGATCCACTACCCAAACAAAGTGCCGCCGAATTCTGGGTAAGTAAAAAGCACCATCCCTCCGCTTCCACAAAAACAACCTCCACAAACACAAACACAGGAATCCAAAAACTAACCAGCCGCAAGTCCTCATTCGTATCCCTCCCCATCAATAACCCAGACCCTCACATCCAACATGCCATCACCAACGCACTACAACATCTCGGTCCCCTCCTCTCCCAAGCACTCATCTACAACATCGGTGGCGCAGCCGCTCGCAGCGAACTCGATAAACTTTCCGACCCTCTGCGTAAACTTGTGGTTAGCCAGGTGAGAGCGAAAAGTTGGCTAGAGGCTGCACTGATGGATGGGAATTTTCCCAGTGACAAGGTAGATCAGAAGGAGAAAATGGTGTTTTTGTCAAAGGTTATTAAGTGAGTTGTCTCTATCTGGAGTTTGTGTGATAAAAGTTGTAATGTAAGCTAATTTTATGCAGTCTTCGTGGTGCCAAGGGAACGAATGCGGTGGTTAGGGAATTTTGGTTAGCATGCAGAGGGTCGAATTTCGCTTATGTTTCTTGAGGTAGATTGGTAGAAATATTCGGAATAAAAGATGAATGATTAAGTAGATAGGGGGAGAATTATTCCACAATCGAGATATACATTTTCCACATGGTATTGTATTGTACAAAATTGTACCCATCAATCAATTTTAAATAGAAACAATCTTCTTTCCGATGTAATGTTAAAATCTTACTCTTCCATACCTCTTTTCTATTTTCCATCCAGATTACAATGAAGACCTCGAATCTCACTCTAGAAGTAAAGATCTAGAGACCTCAAATCTAAAAACGCATAAAAGCCGCCATGGCGAAAGTCGTCCCGAAAGAAACTTTAAAAGCAACATTTTCTTGGATGGCAGAACGTAAATCAACGTGTTTGATGTAGCGTTGGATACGATCTGTGGGGATGAGGTTGAGGCCGTGGGTGGAGGCCCACTGGAGGGGGTTTGTTAATAGGGCTGGTTTGGTGTTGTTAGGATGGGGGGTAGGATGGGTGTGTGGGTTAGAGGAGGGGAGTGGAGGGGGTGAGGATGAGGAGAGATAGGAATAGAGGAAAAGTAAAAAATAGACGTACTTGTAAGCCGACAATCATTAATCCAATTATGAGTGCTAATGACCGTGAAAATGTACTAACTGCCAGTCCGGCTCCTAATCCTGTAGTTTGATTGTGTGTTAGTATCATTTCTTTATATCTATCTTTTCCATTTCCATTTCCATTTCCACTTCAATTCCCTCCTTTCCTCTCCACCTAGACACATTTCCCATGTCATCTCATCTCACCCCCTACCAATCCTCAACAATTTCCCTCTATCTCCTCCTTCCAAACCCCCTAGATCCCCAAAAATACAAAAACAAATAAAACATACCAATAATACTCCCACTACTAATCTGCCTCACAGCCTTAGGATCCAAACCCCCGCCTCTCTTCACAATCGGTGTAGAGGAAGAATCTAATCGAGCAGGAAAACGATGCGATTGGAGCAGTGTGTAGGAACTATATGTTGTGAGGCCTAGGGCGGATGCTGTGAGGCGGGGTCGGAGGAGGAGACGGGACATTTTGGGGGTTTTTGGTTTTGGTTTTTGATGGGGGAGGGGGGGTTGAGGGTGTGTGGATGGATGGACGGGATATGCGATTGATGGATAGTGATTTTTTGGTGATGTTTGATGTTTGATTGTTGATTTGTATTTCATTGATCTGTGAAGTTTATGTTCTATGAGTAGTGAGTTCAGTGACGTACGTCATGATATCGATAACGATAAGGAATGAGGGGCAGAAGAATTATTTTCGAATTTTTATTTTTCCTCGAGTCTTGTCATTTTTGACTTCTACTTATCAGGTACTTATTATTTCTACACATGAAAACAGAAGCTTTATTCATAATACTACCATAATAAAGAGACGAGACGAGATAGTTGGGATCCTCATTATCAGCAAAACTCCTCTAGTTAAATAGTTGAAACTTGATGTATATAAATCATGACTCCGAGTCCCAACATCTAGAAACTCCATACCAAGAATCCGATCACCGGACAATATCCATATGATTTATTTATTTGTCGTATTCGTATTTGATATTGTTAGCTAAGCCAAATACCCAACTCCTAAAACCGGGGCTCTTTTTTATATTTATTACATCAATATCAGCAGCTATCCCCTTGAGACATCAGAGGATACATTCTTACCCTCTTACATATTACATCAAATCTCGCAAACTCCTGCACACGCCCTTTGGAAGACTTTCTATGATTATATAACCTACATGAATGCATACACCGTATACAACCTCGCAAACTCCTTCCCCGATCCCAACCGTATCTACCCACAATGGCACCTACCCCTCGATCGCGCAAAAGAAAGACGCATAAAGAGGGTCCGGGTAATGCTAGCAGCAAACTCCAACCCCAACATTATACTAGACCACATATATATGTAACTCTACCAATCAATCATTCACATCATAATATACCTATGCAAATCCTATAATACATATAATATAACCAAAGAAAAAGTTGCCGCAAGTCAAGTCAATTGTCAAATCAGTTAATTTAATAAGTGCCTACCTAGTAAAATGAGGCTAAATAAACTTTTTCTTTTCCCTTTGTCTCGTCTCGGCAGCACTACCGATCGGAGACACCTAGTAGATGTGGTGGGTGAATTTTACGACTAATAAGCTTTAAGCATACATTAAGACTTTTGAGATTTTGACCTACCACATACAGATTGGAAGATAAAATGGAAGAGTCATATGCTAGATAGAAATCTTGGTTGTTTAATTAGTCAAAAAAAGTATTTTCGAATTAGAATTCGGAATTCTTAGTTTTCTTTTCTTTCTCCGTCGACCTAGTTAGTTACTTACTCATCTTCATTGGACTTTATTTGAATACATATATACCTTGGGATTGTATCCATTCGATTCTGTTCAATTGACTTTGCTCTTGTACTTCATCTTTTCATCTCTCTTTTTCTCTCTCTCTCTATTACTTTACTTCTACTTGCATACAATTGCTTACTTTAGAACTTACCTCACCTCACTTCACTTCACTTCACTTCACTTCATAACAATACTAAACCATACCAACAAAATGTCCAACGAACTCCCCACCACCGCCACCAACGGAAATGGACACGGCCACGGCAACAATGTCTCCTCTACCTTCACCGTCAAGGCCGGTCTTGCGCGTATGTTAAAGGGAGGTGTAATTATGGATGTCGTCAACGCCGAACAAGTACGTATACACCACACCCAACAATAGTATCCCACAAACCCAAAACCACCACTAACAACCCCACCATAGGCAAGAATCGCAGAAGAAGCAGGCGCAGTAGCAGTCATGGCACTCGAACGTGTGCCAGCTGATATTCGAGCTCAAGGAGGTGTAGCCCGCATGTCTGACCCAAAGATGATTAGAGAAATCATGGAGACAGTTACTATACCCGTGATGGCCAAGGCAAGAATCGGTCACTTTGTAGAATGTCAAGTTAGTTACCCTTCCCTTCCCTTGCCCCACCCCAATCCCCCCTCCAATCCAAATCTAAAAACTAACACTTCTCCCTCCTCCCCACCAGATCCTCCAATCAATCGGCGTAGACTACATCGACGAATCCGAAGTGCTCACCCCAGCCGACGCCCTCCACCACGTGGAAAAACACCCCTTCACCATCCCCTTCGTATGCGGCTGCCGCAATCTCGGCGAAGCCCTCCGCCGCATCTCCGAAGGCGCAGCCATGATCCGCACCAAAGGTGAAGCCGGCACCGGAGACGTCATCGAAGCCGTCCGCCACCAACGCCAAGTAACCTCCGAAATCCGCGCCGCATCGCTCATGTCCGACGAGGAGCTCCGCATCCTAGCAAAGGACATCCAAGCACCCTTCGAACTACTCAAAGAAACCGCGCGACTGGGACGACTTCCCGTGGTAAACTTTGCCGCGGGTGGAATCGCCACTCCTGCCGATGCGGCACTCATGATGCAGTTGGGATGCGATGGTGTGTTTGTCGGGAGTGGGATATTCAAGAGTGGGGATGCGGCGAAGAGGGCACGGGCTATTGTGCAGGCTACGACGCATTTTAATGATGCGAAGGTTTTGGCGGAGGTGAGTGAGGATTTGGGTGAGGCGATGGTGGGGTTGAATTGTGGGACTATGGATCCTAAGGAGAAGATGCAGGGGAGAGGATGGTAGGTGAGTGAGAGAGTGAGTGATGTTTTGGAAGGAGTGAGTCAGGGAGGAATAAGGAGTGAAGGGGAAATGATGGGAAGAATGAAATGAATTAAAGAAGATACAATGATTTGAATGAATGAATGGAGGGAGGTGCGGTTGGTTATTTGTTTGTGCGATTGGTTCTATGGATAAAATAGGGAAAGAGAAAAAGGTCTATTCGGCATAGCATCACGTCAATTGGCACGGTATGCATAGAGGCATGGAAGAATAGGTTGTGTGCATACCTAGAGATTCTCAACTCATCTACAAAATGTAATATTTAAAAAGCTCTACAGTAGAAAGTAGCCAGCACATAACTTTTCGTGTCCCTCAAGTGTTTATTTTCTAACTTCGTGGTATTCCTCAATCCTTTAACGCCATTTATATTCATGGTTCCTCCCACCGTATCGCCAATCCTTCACATATTCTAGTTTTGATCCCAAGAGTTCAAGTTCTTCAACTCACAACCTTCACCTGATCTCTTGACCAGTCTTCCAATGGTAAAAACCTTCTCGCCAGACCCTTCCAATTCGCTAATCACCTGTTCCACGTTCTCCTTGCTAACAACTGCCACCATTCCAATACCCGTGTTGAATGTTCTAGCCATCTCGCTAGCTGTGACGTTACCTGCACTCTTCAACCATTTGAATACTGCAGGTAATTGCCAAGTAGCAACGTCGATCTCGGCAGCTAGGTGAGAAGGTAACATTCTAGGGACATTCTCGGTTAAGCCACCACCAGTAATGTGAGCCAAGCCCTTGAGTAAGTGCTTTTTGGTAACTTTAAGTAAAGAGCGCACGTAGATGCGAGTAGGTGTTAGGAGACTTAGTCCAGCTGTTGTTGAAGGATCCCATGGAGCAGTGGCTGTGTAAGCGAGCTTCTCTCTCTCAAGGATTCTTCGCACGAGAGAGAATCCATTGGAGTGGACTCCTGCAGATGCTAAACCAATAAGGATATCACCTTCTGCCATGTTCTCTGTTTTCGGTAATCTGTATTCCTTCTCCATGACTCCGATAGCAGTACCTGCGGCATCGTAATCGTCTTTTTGGTACATACCGGGCATCTCAGCGGTTTCACCACCGACAAGTGCACAGTTGGCGTCTTTGCATCCGGCAGCAACACCTTCGACGAAAGCTGCTGCGTTCTCAAGCTTCAACTGGCTGCAGCCATAGTAATCGAGGAACATGAGTGGTTCAGCACCTTGAACAACTAAATCGTTCACATTCATGCCAACCAAGTCAATGCCAACTGTGTCATGTTTGTTCATGGATTGTGCAATCATGAGTTTAGTACCCACTCCATCAATGGCACCAACCATGATTGGAGCACCTGAATAACCAGCAATATGTTGATCAACCTCTCCACCAAAACCACCAATCTCGGCATCAGCTCCTGGTCTTCGGGTGGAAGCAACTGCTTTCTTGATACGCTCAACAAACTCGTTACCAGCATCAATGCTGACACCTGCGGATGCGTATGTAAGTGCTTCCTTAGTAGCAGGAGTAGATCTAAATGCGCGATGAGCAATATCTTTGCGGTAGAACATTTTGTCAAACTTGATGAAATCGACAGTGGTGTAAGCGTCCTTTACGGCCTGCTCCAAAGTCTCTGCGACTGCTTGTGCTGCAATAACACGTCCGCCAGATGTTTGTAATTGTCCATCTTTCACGACGGTACCAGCATGAAATATATTGGAACCGGCTGGAGGGGTCTTGACTTCCATAGGTGTACCTTTGGCATATGATCCTGGGTATCCGCCAGCAGCTACCACGACAGTTGCACTGAATTTTTGATCGACCTTGATATCCACTTCATCGAGGCATCCTTGAGTACATGCCAGCATGATTTCTGCAAGATCCGTGTCTGCACTCAACAATGGTAACAAAGTTTGTGTTTCTGGGTCGCCAAAGCGAACGTTGTACTCCAAAGTTTTTGGTCCATCCTTGGTTATCATCAAGCCAGTGAAAAGAGTTCCAATGAAATTGGTACGCTCTTTTCTCATGCCGCGAAGTGTAGGCTCCAATACGGTCCGTTCGATCTCTTCGATCAATTCTTTGGTAGCAATATTAGTAGGCGCATAGCACCCCATGCCTCCAGTATTTGGACCCTTATCACCATCGAAAATTCTCTTATGATCTTGAGCAGGGGGCAAAGACCGCATGTTGTAACCATCGCAGAAAGTGAGAATACTGAGCTCATCACCCTCCAGAAACTCCTCGATGACAACCTCATCTCCAGCATCCCCGAACTCTCGGTCAAGCATAATATCCTTTAGGGCCTGGTGAGCTTCTTCTTTCGATGTTGGAATAATAACACCCTTTCCAGCTGCCAATCCACTGGCCTTAATGACAACATTATGACTTATGCTATCAATATATTTTCGCGCATCTTCGTAATTCGTAAAGTTCTCGTAAGCTGCAGTTGGGATGTTGTACTTCTTCATAAAATCCTTCGAAAATGCTTTGCTGCCTTCCAAACGCGCAGCAAGTTTTGATGGTCCGTAACAAGGTATGTCTGCTGCTCGGAAATAATCTTCAATTCCATCAACGAGGGGCGCTTCTGGCCCTGGTACTACCTATACGGGGAAGTCAGTAATTGCTTGTCAGAGAGTCTTTCGGAGGCAATAAAACATCCAGTAGAGTCGACAGTCAAAAGATATCGTATAATAAAATGAAACCAAGCATTCTCGAGACATTCTTGTAGATTGGAATCGAGGGATACGGAATCAGACTCACCAAGTTAACACTGTGCTTCTTAGCCAATGCAACAAGTCCGGGATAATTATCTGCCTTGACGCTGGAATCGTTGGAAACCTTTGGGCAATTTGCGGTTCCTCCATTCCCTGGGACTGCGATTATGGACTCAACGCGGGGAGATTGGCTGAGTTTCCAAGCCAAAGTATGTTCCCGACCACCATTTCCGACAAGGAGGATTCGAATGGGCTCCATTGTGAAGTTTTCTTTACGGTATTGAGATATTTACTGTATGAAAAAAGGCTGGAGACAAAAGAAGAAACTCTATCAGGGTGCAATCATTTTGTGCCCGCTAGTGCCACCGCCTGGCAAAATTCTCTAACCCCGCCAATATCCATAACATTCAACCCACGTTACCCCTCCATGATTTAACCGATTACATTTGAAGTTATTTGAGCCCACGACGGTACTAGGTAAATACTTCATTATGTCATGTTATATCAATACCAATATCCGAATTAGATTCTTATAACAATGTATTTTAGTCCAAATCATATCTTCAAGCCTCTGCCATTCGTTTGAAGAATGTATTGTATCACCAAAATATACTACAGGTGAATGTTGAAAAAGTTCATCCAACCATGCACAGTGAGTAAGAGAAATTTTGAATGGGTCACCACAGCGCGTCAACATGGTTGATAGCAAGCGAACAAATCATGTTATTTTTATCCCCATTTCAACATTCTTGCAGCAAGTCTAATCGTGACTGTCATTAGAACGGAATTTTTCTCGGTTTATAGCGATATCGGGCAAGGCTGATGAAAAAGGTCACCGTGCGGTTGTTGAATGATTCGATAACACTTGATTTTTGTGCCCAACCTCGAATTTACCTCCAGTCTCGATCTTCTAAAACATCTTCATCAAAATGATTACCATAAGTCCGTCATCTCTATTCCCTCATTAAACCTCGCACAAACCACCTTTCAAGTCATTTGGATCATTTCCATCGATGCTAGACACTCCAAACTGACATCCAAATAGAAGTACCCTGTTCCTCGGCGAACATTGGCCCTGGATTCGATGTTATAGGTCTCGCTCTCTCCATATGGCTCGAGTTAAAGGTCGAGGTCACACCATCGATCACATCCCAAGCACCCCTCAATTGCAAAATCACATATGAAGGACAAGGCGCGGAAGAGGTTCCCTTGACCGCTGATAGCAATCTCATTACACGAACAGCACTATATGTTCTGCGATGCCACGGACAGAGGAGCTTCCCTTCCGAGACTTCGGTTCATATCATTAATCCCATTCCATTGGGGCGCGGACTTGGGTCATCTGGTGCCGCGGTGGTAGCTGGTGTTGCATTAGGCAATGAAGTCGGAAAGTTGGGGTTGTCAAAGGCTAGAATGTTGGATTATTGTCTTATGATAGGTATTGCGCCATTGCCCGTCGAGCTCGACATATCTAACGCCTCATACAGAGAGACATCCAGACAACGTAGCCGCGGCATTGTATGGAGGATTTGTAGGAACATATCTCAACGAATTAAGCGCTGAAGACACAGAACGCAAAGAGATTCCACTCAGTGAAGTTCTACCTGAACCGGCCGGAGGAGTAGATACCGGGTCCAACCCTCCCGAACCACCAGTTGGAATTGGGCACTACATGAAATTCCCTTGGGCGTCAGAGATTAAAGCTATTGCAATCATTCCACAATTCGAAGTCGCTACAGCAAAGGCTAGAAGCGTCCTACCATCTTCATATTCCAGGTCGGATGTCGTTTTCAATCTTCAAAGAATTGCTCTTCTGCCTTCGGCTCTAGGGAGGTCACCACCTGATGCAGAGCAGATCTATCTTGCAATGCAAGACAAAGTGCACCAACCTTACAGGAAAGGTCTGATTCCAGGTCTACCAGAGATCCTGCAATCTGTCACTCCTAAATCTCACCCAGGCCTCTGTGGAATATGCTTATCAGGAGCTGGTCCAACTATTCTTGCGCTTGCAACTGAGAATTTCGATGCAATTGCAAAGGTCATACTAGATACATTTGCGAAGAATGATATCAAGTGCGATTGGAAATTGCTAGAACCTGCACAAGATGGTACAACAGTAACATACAGCTGAAAAAACGGATAATGGCAAACGTTTGGTCCTAAAAAATAAGTTCGTTTGGAGACATGAGGAAATCTCAAGACACAGATGTGCTATCTTGGCTGATTAAGCCGAGTCTCATGCTAGAGAGGCAAAAATTACTTCACCTAGCATAGAATATCAATGTCTGTACATCCTAATATAAGTCGAATTCCACCCAGACTTGTACAAGCCATGAACCATATACGCCTTCCCTATAACGAAAATGGATTCCCTATCCAGACAAGCTAATTTGACAAGATTTCGGAAGCAATTCAAAAGCAATTACAAAGCGTTCTAGCATGTAATTATCATAGTTCAACCCAAACCACCCCATGCACCTCGGATACGTCTAGCGAGCTGTATATCTTTCTGCATAATTGTAACTCTCTTGGCATGAATAGCACACAGATTCGTATCTTCAAACAGATGGACAAGAAATGCTTCAGCAGACTCTTGGAGTGCCTGAATAGCTTGTGATTGCCAACGCATGCCCTCACCTTGAGGACGCACGGAGAGAGCGATTTCCCTGACCTAAAATCACGGCATGTTAGGTCCCGCCCCGCAATGTTCGTTGGGGTAAAAATACATACCAATCGTGAAAAGGGAAGTTTTAGAAGTAGCAGATCTGTAGACTTTTGAAACCTGCGAATTTCCTTCAAGGCTAGGGTACCAGGCTTATAACGGCGCTTCTTCCCTTGGGGAACTGGATCTCCAGCTATCCACGTCAATTGTGTTAGTACACTGAACTTAATTGGAACAACCTCTTTCTCTCGATTGGATTCCGAAATGGACCCTTATAAACCGCGCGCGCATATCGCGCAAGCCCACAATCGCCAAAAAAAACAAACAAAATCCAGCTTACCTCTAACGGCAATTTCACTTGGCCTCTTGCCTACAGCTCCTTTCCCCGCGACGGATTTTCCAGCCGGTCTGCCTTTCGTTTGCGGGCTACTTGCTGCTGATTCTTCTTCCAGCGATAAACGCTGCTTTTTCTTCTGAACTTGCGACATTGCGACTCTTAGTGGCAATCGAAAATTTTACAATATTCTTCGCCGGATATGTTTTACACGGATTGCTCAACTGATGATTGTTATGCGATTGTTGGAAAATAGTCTAGTGGCTGGAATGGGCTTTGAAGACGCGGTTTGGCGCAAATATGCGCGTTCGAGTTTGTGGTTGGGTTAGGAGAAGGACGTCAATCCAATTGAAGCCAAGAGATCTAATAGGATCCGCGCGAGTTGACTGTGCCAGGAATTCGAGTCCGCGAATTTAGAAAGGAATGTATTCGACTTATCAGGTTTGGTCTAGTCTGAAGTTGAATATCGATGTTAGGAACCACAGCAACCTTATTTACAAAGCTTGGACCAATCGGTCGAATCATGGCACAATTATGGCTGAACAAGGCTGAAACTCTTAGCCTCGCATTATCAATTAGGGTTATCGCCCGAAGTGCCGCGGGACGTTTTAAGATTAACAATCGATTGATACTCCTTAGTACAGGACAACTTGCTCAAACAACGTCATGACCTACAAATAAGAGCGCAACCCACGACACATCTTCGAGAAACACATCTACTACAGTAAAATATCTAGCGTCTTCTCAAGTCATAACAGGAAATATTCAAAACTGTCCGACACACGTTTATCCCAGGACCTGAAAATACTTAACAACTCGATAACGCAATACACTCTCCTCTCATTTTCACATTCAAAGCCCGAGCCTGATTGTCGCATTACTGCCATCAATCCCCAAATATCCAACTATGGATCAGATGATGGGGAATGGGGAGGGAGGAATAGGGGGACAAGCTGGATTTCCGCTAGAAACTTGGTTTTGGGAAATGCCGGTTTGTACGAGATGGTGGACGACGGCGACCGTGATTACGAGCGCGCTAGTTCAGTGCCAAATCGTTACTCCCTTTCAGTTATTCTATAGTTTCAGAGCTGTTTTCGTTAAATCGCAGGTAGGTTTTTCCTCTTTGCTGCGCATTCGAATTCCATATTGCGAACTTCGCTGATTTCATATACCAGTATTGGCGCCTCTTAACGACGTTTATATACTTTGGTCCTCTATCACTAGATCTCGTTTTTCATGTCTTCTTCCTAACCAGATATTCGCGACTTCTCGAAGAATCCTCCGGGCGATCAGCAGCGCAATTTTCATGGTTACTCCTTTACGCAACAACATGTCTCATCCTTATAAATCCTTTAGTCTCAATGCCATTCCTTGGACACCCCTTATCCTCGACTCTTGTATATATTTGGTCGAGAAGGAACCCTGATACACAATTAAGTTTTCTCGGATTACTAGTCTTCACGGCTCCATATTTACCTTGGGTCTTGATGGGGTTCAGTTTAGTTTTGCATGGAACGGTGCCAAAAGATGAGATGATGGGAGTCGTTATTGGCCATATTTGGTATTTCTTCAACGATGTTTACCCACCTTTACACAATGGACACCGCCCATTTGATCCACCAATGTTCTGGAGAAGATTGTTTGAGAGACGGCCAAGGGAGGAGACGGCCAATGCGATTAATAACGATATTGCAATGGCAGCAGCACCAGCACCGGAAGTCAGATAGAAAAATATCAAAGATCATGTGGATTAAATTGCATAGGGAGGCGTTTAGGAATTAAGAAGAAATTGGGAGCGGACAATTAGCCTTAGCGGGCATAGCGTTAAGGCCGCCTGGATAGGTTTGGTAGATGGGCTGGCAGCGATTTGCTTTATTCGTACTGTTATATTCTTACGCCGAGGCTTCAAGGCTGATCACATTGCAGTTAGAAGCAAGAATTACTATATTTTCATTGTATTATTAAACTTATTGATAGGGTATTTAACTTTGTCATGAACTGCTCTCTGCATCTGACTCTACTTTGGATGAATTTGTTGCAGCCCGCACCGTAGCTCGATCCTCCTTTGTTTTCGCAGCCATATCCGCATCCCGGGCATCGTCCCAATCCTCTTCATTATCAAGCTCATCAGGAGCTGCAGGATGATGTAAATGCTTCCAATCCTCCAATTCTTCTATAACTGACCGCAACCGATCTCTAATACTCTCAATAGCATAACTCCCCAAAAGTAATCGCAGAGGAGGGTAAGAACAATGACCCAACTGCCAAACCAACTGGGCGCATTTTTTGGCGCTCGTAGGCTGTTTATCTCCTAACCATTGAACCATCCTCTTCGCGTGCAGTGCTGGCGAAGATGGATCGGAATATGGTTCACTTGGAGGCTTGATCAGAAAATGTCCCCAAGTAGGTAGCGGGCTCGAAGCCCATTCCTTTTCATCTCTCCTAACCAAACCTGGCTCTACTAATGTAGCTTTTATATTAAATGCGTCAATTTCGTAAAGCATCGCTTCGATCATTCCTTCCACCGCATACTTCGTCGCGCAATATGGTCCCAGTCCCGGAACACCCAATGCGCCCGAAGTACTGCTAAAAATTAAATATCTT
Organism: Sclerotinia sclerotiorum 1980 UF-70; assembly: GCF_000146945.2. Lineage (NCBI taxonomy): Eukaryota > Fungi > Ascomycota > Leotiomycetes > Helotiales > Sclerotiniaceae > Sclerotinia > Sclerotinia sclerotiorum. Next base: position 769,353 of record NW_001820835.1, on the reverse strand, counting down.
CCCGCTTTCTGCTCACGAAAGTATGGTAAACTCAATTGGATAATATGTACTGTGCCCATGAAGTTCGTCTCGAATTGATTATGTATCTCGTGCTCGTCCTGATCTTCGCATGCGCCGATGACGCCGTATCCTGAGCAATTGGCTATAACATCGATGCGCTTAAACTTTTTAAGAGCTTGGGATATCACGGCGGAAACAGATTCTCGGACACGCACATCACAGAGCGTATTAAAGCAGTTTGATTGCGGGAATGTGGTCTGCATTAATTCGAGTGTATTTTCGTTTGTGCGACCCACGGCAACCACCTTGTCGTCTTTCTCAAGACATGTTCGCGTGAGACTTTGACCCATATGTCCAGTGGCGCCGAATACCTAAGAATCAGTCAGTAAAATGGAAGCTGCGGGATGAAGATTAATGGATAATCTATCTGACAATGTGCAGTTGAATACACTCACCACCCAAACCTTTGACTTCGGTGGCTTATTTGGTAGCGGAGGGTCACAGCTCAAGGGGAGTTGTAGTTTAACTTTTTTACTACCATCAGAATTGGAAGTATTGTTTTCGATGCATTTGGTATATGAGGGAGACATGCTGTCGCGGGAATGGTTCTGAGGGGCGTTCTGTCCTGATAATGGCATTGAACCCTTGTAGTCGCGCTCGACATCGGGAGTATCGGCAGAGCCTTCCATTTCCTTAATTTTCTTTTCTCTTATCTGCCTTTGTATAATATTTTGGTGCTGATTCGTAAGTCATGGTTGACAATGTCGTGTCGTGTTACTGCTGCAGGTGGTGATTTTGGGGAAACTAGGGAGCCAATAGCGGGGTAAGCTGCATTTCTCAAAAGTTTTGTTGCATATCTGACAGCTTTGACAACTTTGAGGTTTGCTGATCTTAGAAGACACTGTCTCGGGATTTTGAGAGAGAATTGGCGTTTTGGTAGGAAATTCGCTATCGGTTTGTTCACAAGCTCTTATCGGTTCCCGAAGATCTCATCTTATCTTTTATGTCTCCATTCACTACCTACCTAAACAGCATGGCATGATCAACCTCGGCATATTTCTTTATCTTGATGGTTAGTCGGTGACTGTGAAAGCTGTCGATGGGATAGTAAAATAGACAGACGGGATGATACCCATGAGCTGGTGGTTTAATGACCAGCTTGACTTTTATTGTGTTGAATTTTGATGCGACGCAGTAAAAGTACTATAATTGTAATCCATATACAAAATGCCTTGAAAAGTTCGAATGGTATTCTTGCTGCCTATCATAACATGCTTCCATATCCCGCTTGTTGCGCTGTCGTTTTCTCATTATCGCTATTCTCTTCCATAGAGCACCCTCCACCATCCATTCCACCATCATCCACCCCACGCTACTGACTGGCAATTGCAGGAACAGTCTGCAGATACTCCTTGCGGTATGGATTGGCATCTACTTCTGGACCACGGTTCAGGGGTGTCCATTTGGGCTCCTCCTTGAACAGTCTCATTGCTTGGATGTACTACTCCTCCGTTAGTAATGGTAAAGACAGGAAGAACATCATAAAGGGAACCGTACATTCTTGTCATCAGTAGTAAAACGATGGTAAATACCAGCCGGGAGAATCTATCCACCAAGTCAATCCTTATTCTGACGCAGTTCCAATGTATTATGATCACTTACGATCAAATCGTCCTTCTCCAACCTAATGCGCACCCACTCATCGCCCTCACTTCTAACATCGAAAAATCCCGCACCATCTCTTATATATCTAATTTCCTCATCCTCATGCAAATGCTCATTAAAGAACATCTTGACCTTCTCCTCGTAAACATCGCCCATTTTCTGTGGTGAAACGGTAATTACATCGCGATTCTTGTAGCTTCTGTCCGAGGCGAGCTTGTCGACATCCTTTTCGTCTGCGAAGTGATAATAGAGAACCCCAAGCTTCTCCAAGTATTCAGGATCAACGTCGCGACCTGAGTCATGAAGTTCGCGTTGGTCGCCCTGTAGTGAAATGTTTGTTACTAAGAGTGATCGGATATGGAGGGGTAATGTAGTGGGGACAAGGGGTAATTCACCTCCTTGTTGTCAAACCAGTAAGCTCTCATTTTGGTATCTTAATTGACTAGTGAGTAAATCGTCCTTGAATATAGACTGGATGGAATTGAGCGCAGTATTATGCTTCAAATGAGAATAGTAACATAAGATAAGTGGTTTCCTTTGTCTTCTGTTGGTTTGGATAAATAAATATCAAAGCGGAGAGCTGACTTAAATATAGAAATCCCTACGAAAAGTCTGCGCCCGATGAGGTTGACGCCATTCCCTCACTCATCCACACACATCGTTGCAAAATCACATTGCATTTAACGGGGCAGTTCATTCAGACTATAATCCTATCGATTAATCTTTTCGAATACATTCACCTCGTGGACAGTGAATGAAAAGAGGCTATCAATCAGCAGATATATATTTTTTTTTACATATTATCTTCGTCTGATTTCAGTTTGCACGTCATCGTCATCGTCATCACAGATTCCGAAATGTTTGCAGGGGTGCTTACCGAAATCTTCAAGCCCACACAGCCAGATTTGTTACCCTTTTATCTTTATTCCCACCTTTCTATCTACGCATCAATACAAATGCAAGTGCAGATTTAGATAGCTCCTTAGGAAGTTCATCGATTGTCAAGTAAGGGAAGCTGAGCAAAGATGCAAAGAAGAAAGTTCTTTATATTCTGCAAGCAGAAGGATATCTTCAGTAATCTCGCTGTCTAAAGGTGCAGCGACAACACAAGTACATGGTGGAGTTGGGATGGTTACTAGCTGTCATAGTGTTTTCCGCTTACAAGTTTTCTCCATGTGAAATGCAAACATTGAGGATGCATTCCGTACGGAGATGGCGGTGATGTATTGGCCTCATCTCTTAAAGCATAATTCCCTGATATCCACAATAAGATATCAATTGCATTTTTAACAGATATTGATGAGCCTTGGCCTATCCGAGAGAATGAGGGAAGCAATTGCTTCTGGTTGATCCTGCGGTGGGAGGTGTGAGACAGGGTGGGTGGGAGACGCAGATTGAGTTTCATGCAGAGGTTGTAGATGCAGTCCGTTGATTCTCAAGGATTATGGAGATTATTTTAGTATATTTTACTTACACGAATCTACGAATCAGAGGAAATGAATCCAATCAGCCTTGGGGTTGCGTAAGTAAGTGCTCACACTCCCCGTCAATTCGTTGATTCTGTAATGTGGAACTGAAATTATTGTATACGCGAGTTTCCAATGTACAGTCACAAGTATGTCTATATCAATTCTTTCCGGAGAGGAAGATGTTAGATTACTATATCAGTCTAAGGACGAGTGCATGTTCACAGAAAGTCCAAAATTCTTATTCACAGAATATTACCATAATGAACGTTACCCAGTTCACACCACAAGGAAAGGTCTCTGTACGCTTCAGTGCCGTTACATTCGAAGATCCGGATCTGAATATATATCTGAATCCAGTGATACCTGTTTAAGCCCTTAGCAACAATAGAAATCTACACGGAAATTTCCTTGGTTCTTCACGTTACACATTATCCCGATTAATTTCATGAGCTTCGTTTTGCTAGAAATAGTATCCTCAATATCCTTTGGTAAACTACCACCAGTATAACCAACAAATGACATGTGCCTGACCAAATTGGGAAAGCAGTCCAGGCTCTCATATACATCAATGATTATTGATGGAGGAATAAAGTCGGTATCCAAATTTCCGGAAATGTTTACCAAATCGGCAAGTGGGCGGTCCTCGTGGTGGAAGGACACAACAAGTCCAGCATAGATGTTGAACTCTAGAGCTCATGCAAAGTTGGCGGCATGGCATAAAAATGAGTGCAACAAAGATCCTCTCGCCTTACATGTAGTTGACCATAGTCGGTTTGCCTCTGAGAGATGGTACAAGTTGGTAGGCGGCGTTGGCGGCGAAGCTGCAGAGATTGACATGCGCTGGCTTCGGGATACCAGTAGAGCCTGGTGTATATAGAATGAGGAAAGGTTTGTCCTTCACCTCAGCGAACTCCCGGCGATGAGAACTGAGAGAAGTCTACATGATGATTAGGTTCCCTTCGCAGGGGATAAGAGTGGTAAAAGTCTACAATATGTCCCACTTGCACATTCCTAATATAAGTATGAGGTAGCAAAGATCTCCCAGGTCCCATGCAGAGAACGACTGTGGGACCCCATCCCATCAGTAGCGCATCAACCAAAAAAGCATATCGATTCACAGCCGTGAAGAATGATTCATAATCAATGTCGATAGAGCCTTCTTCTAAGTTTGCAGATTTCAGAAGAGAGGTATATTCGTTTAGTATCAGAATATGCGATCTCATCGACTAGCTGGGGCAATAATCGCCGTTCAAATTCTGGTAGATTGGCTGGAAATCCCATCTTAGAAATTAATGCTTAAATTCTGGTGAGTCTACTTAATCCAAAGACTGCTATGATATTTGAGGAAAGGAAGGAGGAAAGGAACACAAGCTTTAATATATTCACAGTCAGAAACGGATTTTAGCTTTTGAAACAGCGGGGTAAAATCTTCAACGCTTCATCTGTACTGCAGTGTAGCCAAGAATGGATGAAGTAAGCATTGTGGCGGGGTATCGCAATGCAATCCACTTGCATATCGAAGCGGGATGTTTAAATGTCTAGCATATCATAAAGTCTATTGGTTATAACACATGCTTTCCTGGTGACACAGCATTGGACCTCCTGGAGCCATTGTACTCGTAGGTCACAGTATTACCATATGATCTTGACGACAAAGAAGCACACATTCCTAGTAATGTGATACTTCCTTTCGCCGCTAGAATGATTCAGATCCCATCGCAAGCGACGATAATAATGATCAAGTTCTAAACGCAGGAAGTATTTTGAAGGATTCTGAGCGTGGCGCGTTGGTGGCACAGCGCTTAACCCATTTGAGTACTAACCGCAAATTTCATAGTGTAAACAAAAGTGAACTTTGGAGCGCGATCCCAAAATCTCATCCCTTCACTTCTCCTACCTTTAAATTGCCAAACAACAATGTTATGAATTGATCTCTTCATCTATTCAACCCAAATTGACTTGCGACGGTAGATTATTGATTATATCAAATTTGAGTGTTACTTTGCTGTTCAACGCTACTGTAGCAAACACTGAAGCGAAGCTCCTAAACCCCCTGGTCCACTTTTCACCCAGCCAACACCCTTGCGTCATTGCTTTTTGTTTACTGGGTATTGAGAGTCCCTTCATGTACTCACATTTACAACGTCAATTCCGCAAAAAGATAGCTGGTATCAACGAAATATTAATTGCCATGGCTCTTGATCCGCGATTGATGCCGGGTGTGGCATCAACTGCATCTACTCCTTCTTTAAGATCAAGGGAAGGTAGTGTTGTATCTTCGGCCAAAGATGCGGGTGGAAATGTTAGAGTTGTGGTTAGAGTTAGAGGATTTCTTCCCAGAGGTGGGTATTTGAAACGCAAAAATGCTGCGGCATTTCACTAATTTTATTACAGAAATCAATAGAGGAGCTGAGTGCCTGGTCGAGATGAATCCAATGTCGCAAGCAACCACCCTTCTCGTACCCAATGATGCAGATCCTGCAAACACTCGCTCGAAGATGCGCAGAGTCATTGAAGAGAAACACTTTACATTTGACAATTCCTTTTGGAGCCACAACAAATCTGATAAACATTATGCGCACCAGGAGGATGTTTATAATAGCTTGGGGGAGGAATTCTTGGATCATAACTTCGAAGGATATCATACATGCATCTTTGCATATGGCCAGACTGGATCGGGAAAGAGTTATACGATGATGGGGACAGAAGAGCAGCCAGGATTAATACCAAGGACCTGCGAGGATCTTTTCCAGCGGATTGAGGCAGCCCATAATGAAAGTCCAAACATTTCCTACAATGTCCGTGTATCTTATTTCGAGGTCTATAACGAACATGTCCGAGATCTCCTTGTTCCATACCACCCCAATCAACCACCTTATTACCTTAAGATTCGTGAATCCCCTACTGAAGGACCTTATATCAAGGATTTAATCGATGCTCCTGTTAAGAATATCTCCGAGATTATGCGATACATGAAAATGGGAGATGCTAGTCGAACCACAGCAAGTACTAAGATGAATGATACAAGTAGCAGAAGCCATAGTGTTTTTACTATTATGCTCAAGCAGATTCACCATGAGATGGACACCGACGAAACTACAGAACGTACTGCTAGGATACGACTCGTGGATCTTGCAGGCAGTGAACGAGCAAAGGCAACAGAAGCAACAGGTGCTCGTCTACGCGAGGGAAGCAATATCAATAAATCCCTAACTACTCTTGGTCGTGTCATTGCTGCTCTCGCGGATCCAAAACAACACCGCACCGGAAAGCGCAACAAGGATGTTGTTCCCTATAGAGATTCGATCCTCACTTGGCTGCTCAAGGATTCACTGGGAGGAAATAGCAAAACCGCAATGATTGCATGCATTTCTCCGTCCGATTACGATGAAACTCTCTCCACCCTTCGCTATGCCGATCAAGCCAAACGTATCCGCACACGTGCCGTCGTCAATCAGGACCATGTTTCCGCTGCGGAGCGCGATGCTCAAATTGCTGCCATGGCTGAGGAGATTCGTATCCTACAACTTCAAGTTTCCAAATCTGATTCCACGCGCAAAGAGACAGAAACCAAAGCACAAGACGAGAAACTCGAGCAATACCAGAACAAGATCGCCCTAATGCAAAGAATGATGGAAGATAGAACCATGATATCAGAAGGCAAAATTCGCAGCTTGACAACGGAGAATGACGCTTTGAGATTGCATTTGAAGCTAGCTCTGGACAGCTTGAAGAATCCAATCAAGGTGGAACCTGCAAGAGCTATTAGTCTGCGCAATCCTGATTTTGGTGGCGAACATGAAGTGGAGCAGAACAAGGAGAATAGACATCCGGATCAAGCGACTGCAGAGGAAGAAGAGTATGGACAGGAATACACAGATGAAGATGAAGCTATTGATGTTGGTGTTCATCAGGAGAGAGCAAGTGAGATTCAAGGTTTCATGGGTGATCTGTTAAAGGATTTGGGTATGTTCAGAAAGAAGATTGGTGATGATAAAGGTCGTTTCGGTCGCGAAATTGGGGTAATTCAAGTTGTATGATTATAAGGGAACGGAAAGGAGAGGGCGAATTTTTTATGGATGGACAGACCTTATGAAGGAAAACAGGACAAGCGTTGGTGTTTGGGTGTTTTTTTTCTTTTAATATTATACCAAGGGTAGGACTGGGGGGTCGGATATGTAGAATTATGGATCATGGCATGGTTGGTGTATAGAGTCTAGTTAGTCGATTGATTACCTGTTTTAATACATTAATCTTGTTTTTCCGAGAGGAATGGATTTCGTACTAGTCCTAGCTACTGGACTTCGAACGATGAATACTTAGGTGGCTAGGTAGGTAGTGGATGATACCATACTTGTCAGGACTTGTCAGGATAAGACTTGTAAGATAAGAATATAGATATGCAACATTAAAACCCCGAAATCAAGTCCAAGTGTTCTGAGTGGTGGATATGGTTAGTATGTATTGTTAGTTTTTTTGGGGGGGGGGGGTTTACTTAGTATTATGGGTTCCGCAGCTAGGGGAATTAGGGGAATAGGGTAGATTAGCGTGGGCTATTGGTGAGGGAATTGGTTGTGCAGGGGCTAAGTGTATGGAGGAGAGTTGTAAGTTTGAGCTGTAAGTCTGAGCTGTAAATGGTAGTTTGATATTTCGTCGGGCTGGGCGGCTGAAAGAGGAGGCTTGGAGGAGGAGGTTATTAAGATGTAACTGGGTGTAATGGCTTGTGCTGAGGAAGTGATGGAGCTTGTTAGGGGGCTGGGGGGATTGTGATTTGAAGTGGCTACCTATTAGGTAGGTGTACATTTGAGTTTTGAGGGATTGGAATGGGGTGGATGGATGGATAGATAGATAGATAGACTGGTTACTTTGTAATGTGCGGCACTTGTGGTGTATAGATTGTTGATATCAGTCGCTATATACTTATTACTTGTTGGGATGCGTTGAGTTGTAGGACGGGATTGTGGATATATAATGTTGAGGATATATATATCTGTTTCTGGGGCTCTGGTTGAAATGGTTTTGTTTTAGTCACAAGGAAACGAGAGGATAGAAGGCATCAGCGAGATGGGATTCGTAATTTGGATTTGGGTATTGTAATCCCATTTCTATAGATAACGTTGGGGTAAAGGGATTAATGCTAAGTGAGCCTCTTGAGTTTCCTTTTGTCTTCGAGTTTTATCCTTACGTGGGCCAAGGTCGTCTATCCCATCCATACCCTGAAGCAACATTCTATATTCCTTTTATCGACGCCGTATCCAACCAACTCCAAGTATCCGATGTGCTCGGACGAAGAATCCTGATCTCGATTTATACAGAAAATTCAGATAATCAATCCACCCTACCATCTCAAAGTTCTTCAATTCCCACCTTCTTTCCCTCCCCCATCTTCCTATCCCCATCCGCATCTTTCTCCTCTACCTCACTTTCACTCTCATGCTCACTGTCCCCATCCCTCTTCTCTTCCAAAACGCCCAATCCCAAATTCATTTCCACATAACTCTCTCCTTCCCTCACATCCTCTAGCCCTCGCTTTTCACCCCCACTCATTTTCTTCATTAATTCCTCATTCGCTTCTTTCATCTGCTTCAAAAAATCTGGAAGATTATTTAAGCCTTCTGAACCGCCAAAACCATTCAGCTCGGATACACGCATGACGGGACGGGCATTTAGGGGCCGTATGAGGGGAATCTCATCTTCAGATTCGTCTTCGGAAGAAGATTCTGATGGGGAGGCTTCTGCTTCTGATGATGAAGTGACTTCTGAGGAAGCTGGAGTTGATGAGTTGGGTGGTTTTGTGGGTGCGGATTTGGAGGTAGTGATGGATGGTTGAGTAGTGTTTGGGGATGCTCTTCCTAGGGCGGTACGTTTTCTGGATGGGAGTTTGGCATCACGGATTTTCCGTGTGGGTGCTGCTTCGGCGTCCATTGCTTCTGTGGGAAGGGAGGAATCTTTGGCTGACATGGTGAATGTGTCAGGTGAGTTCCTGGGTTGAGGTGAGATTGATAGCGATGTTTGGAAAGGTCTCAGCTCAGTAGTAAGTCTCAGTGGTAGGACCCAATCGTTGAAGTCTGAAAAAGTATATATTCTTGAGAGTATTGAAACTTTTGATAGGTGATGTATCTGGTAGACCAGGGTAGTAGTATGCTTATGTGGTCCTGGAAGTTTTAATTGGGTGGAGCGAGAATATGTATTCCAAGGATCCAAAAAGATTTTTGAAAATGTTTTGATTAATGGGATTTTGTAAATAAAAATTCACCGAAAATATAGCAAGGAGGAAGGGTGATTTATTCCTTCTTTAGAAATTGATTGATTTGGCGATTAGTTAGATGTAGAGTGACCTCACCAGAAAAAACCATCATCGAAAACTTCCACTCATGCTCCACCGCACGTGATTTACATCACCGATCACTTTTTATTTTCTCGGACCGCGCCGGCCGCGTGTCATGCCTGCAATTGCGTACAACCAATTGAACCAATGTGAAGTCCGAACAGCCATTGCAAGGGGCATGTACTCTTTGAGAGGGCCGTTCGGGCGCTTGTTTCAGGGTTTCATAATGGGTCCGCTGCTTCAGGTGTGATCTCCTGTGCATTCATTCCCTTGGCGCCTGCTGCTTCTTATCACCTCATCCTTTGTACAATACCATTTGTTTTCTCTTTCATCCTCTCTACTATCTTTCTCTTGTCCCTCTCACCCATTCTTGGCTGCTCGATCTCTTGGTATCTTGTCATTCTTCTTGAAAGTGGTAGCCGCATTCGAGTATTCTCTACATCTTCAATTGCAATATTACAGATACCATTTGATACAATATGGCGTTACGACCATCACTCATTACACGAGGAATTTCCACCTCAGGGCCAAGCGATACTGGATCGCCTGCTCGAGATGATGCCAAGAAGAATATGTTAAAGGCAATGCGTCCATTGCCTACACAACATTATTGGAATATATACTTTGATAGGTTAGTGCTCTTCTTGTAGGATGTGTGGATTCTGCGGGGTATTGGTTTGGTAAAATTGCTAACGAAGTACCAAATAGACAGCAGAAAGATCAGAAGCCAGCCGCAGATGGTACTTATAGTGCTACTCTCGACAAACTTCCCACACAAATCGAATCGATTCAGGACTTTTGGCGTTATTGCAACAACACTCCGTTCGATCAAATTAAAATGAGAGAGTCGATTTATCTATTCAAACAAGGATTCCAGCCAATATGGGAAGATAGAAGGAATATCAATGGAGGTAGTTGGACATTTAGGGTTCCAAAACAAAATGGTCCGGACTTTTTCACTAGAGTTCAATTGATGGCTATAGGAGAGAAGCTTCAAGGCTGCTTGGAACTAGGTAAGCCATTTTATCCATATCTCTTGGTTTAGGAAATACCAGCCCTTTACAGATAATTGGAGATTTTTAATATGGGGGGCTTAAAGACACTGAAATGTTGATGTATAGCGCGTCTGAATCCTCCACGGACAAGTGTTTCGCTTTTTGGGTTAGGAGGTTAAGGTTATGAGATAGAGTGCAACACGAAAGTAATACTAACATACAACTAGGCGATCAACTTTGTGGCGTTGGTCTCTCTGTTCGTTTCAACTCTCATCTCATCTCAATCTGGCATCGTGACGCCTCGAAGCAAAAATCTATCGATGCGTTACTCGCTACGGTCTTGGAGGAACTCCCTGAAGAACTGAAACCCAAGCCCGACAACTTCTTCTATAAGAAACACTCAGACCACGCTGGATTCAAGGCTCCACCTCCGGAAAGTACATCCGAGTCCGCACAGACTGAGGTCACCCCGCCTAAAATTCAGACGGAGGTTCCGGCAGTCTAAACTGATTGTTTCAAGATACCAAGGAGGTTATATGGGAATTGGCGTCACAAATATATCAATAAAGGTTCAAATAATTGAATACTCACAAGGTGGAAAGGTGTTTTGTCGGACTGTACCGGATTTTGCATAATCTACTCGAGGCGTTGACATCAAGAGCAATCAGTTAAATAAATGAAAGATATGCAACAAACAACGCTATGCTAGACTTCTTTGTCGTCTGTGTATGTAACTCCATCCATGGTAATATCGAATTTGTTCCCAAAACTCCACACCAGAAAGCGTCCTGAACACCATAACCCCAAACTCATATATGTCAAGCACTCAAATCACTAGCTCATGCATCAGATGAACTCATTCATCCATCCCTCACCTCCACATCCCCGCTCTCCTCATAACCGCCTCGAACTCATCCCTCTCCACCCCCTGCCCTACCCCTTTACCACCATTCGCCTCCAACAACATACTAGCCAACAAATCCTCATCCACATCCTCCTTCAAAATCTTCGCGACCCTCTTCAACGTCGCCATTGTAATTCTCCCCATATCTCCTCCACCCCCACTTCCACCCCTCTTCTGTCCCGCATTTGTAAAAAGTCTAAACGCATCATCGACATCTTTCCTATGCGAATCCGACGTCCGAGTCCGAGAATGAAATTTAATGGCGCAAATAGCGAGGAAATGGCGATAGATAGTGTAGCCTTCATCTTCGGGGTCGAGAATGCTGTGGTATTCGCGCAGTTCCGATGCGGTGGGCGTTAGACCTAGCGCTCTGTTTTCTTATTAGTATCTAATTTATAACATCATCCTTCTTTCTTTTCTAGGCATTAAAGGCATAGATGGAGGCTCTTTGAAGCGCAAAAAAGGCACATACATCAACGCTCTCCTCACATCACCAATCGCTATAACCCCTTCCTTTTCGCCATCCATCTTCTGCGAAAATAAAGAAAATGCTTCTTTAATCTCTGTTTCTTCCGCCGCGGTAATGTTATTCTCTTTAGCTAGCTTGGACCGCGGGCCTGCTGCTGGCGCGGAGGTGTCTTTCCGTTTTGGGGGCTGAGTCTGTGTTAGTTTTGTATATGAAACTGGTAGGTGAGGGGGAATACCATTTTGTGTATCAAGCATGCGAATAAAAAAAATGTTGCGTAAAGGATATTTTTATGGGCAGAGATGGAATAGCAGTAAAACGTAAAAGCGGGAGTTGATACTTTATTGATAAAGTTCGCCCGCCATGAATGACGCGAAATGCCTTGCTGGCGAGGCTGAAGTGGATTTTTTTCGGATTGACCAATTGGCTGTACCTGGACTAAGCTAGTTTATTACTAGCGTTTACGCTAAGGATCGCTATGAAAAACTCGAAATTTTCTCCTGAATTCGGTTTCCTCTTCATCAACAACACAATGTTCATTGATTAATGCATAGAGTGCTCTCCAACCAGCGGAGTGATGTCCAAATATGCATCATCGAATCAATCAATGTTTCATGAAGACAGATAGGTAGGTAATTTCCGTTCCAGCATTCTCATCATCATCCCCATCTATCCATCCATCCATCCTTTCTCCAAAGGAAATGACGAAAATCCTCAACGTCGCTTCAAAATATTGCTAGAGCTTGCCGAGTCTCAACCCAGAGCGAGCAAGTGTGGACAGTGAAGCAAGAATAAAACCCGGGTCACGATTTTGATTCTTCGAGACTTTTCCCTGAGGTATCCTGGCTATGAGACTCGTTCGATGAGTTTTGTGTTTGGTTCCTTTGGGAGACATTTTATGTTTGATTGGAGGGATTTGAGAGGGTTGGTTGGGTGTAGTGGTTGTGTATAGTTGAGAGGTTGTTAGATTAGTGCAATATATTTATGCTTCTGATTACTTTTTATTCGTCTCCTTGGTGTGATTTGTTCTTGTGAAGTTACGTCGAGGATCAAGTGGTCATATCCGATGTGAATAGGTTCACTCTGCATATGGACTACTTCTTTAGTCCGCAGTGCTAGGCAACCATAGCCGTCTGGTCATTCTACATCTCGCGGTAGCAGCATCCGCAAAATGGCCTCGGTTAATAATTCAGTATCAATATCAAGTACAACCCGCGGGTAAAGCCACGGATTATATACTCCACTCTAAAAATCAAATTCGTATAATTTCTCTAGGTTTAGGCTTCCGCTCCTTAATCATTTTTCCAGTCGACCAATTGCAATGCTCCTTCAATCGCCGACGCGCATATTTTCACTCCCCTCTTCCCCGCGGATGTAAATTACGATATTCGCACGTACTGCTAATGTAAACATCGTCTACATCTCGATCGTTAGTGCCATTTTCTAGTAATAACTGGTAGGGAATTCTATGTTGCAGTGCTAGAGCCTTTACTCTAAGATCACAGCTTGTTAGTGCTTGAACTGTGCAATGGCAAAAGGCATGACGGCGTACCGTGCGAACGGAAGTGGATATTTCAAGGAAAGTAGTGCGGTGATGTGCTGCAGTATTGAAGGGGAGTGTAGCTATTCTTGATACCTTGGGCGCTTTTTGTGGTAGGATGTTAGGATTTAAGGGGAAGAGTTACTCATATACGAGAAGATCCAGTGGTGTGCTATGAGTATAGTTGCTAGTATGGAATGAAGGTTCACTCACCGGTACTGGGTAGTGGTGTTTATGACTGATGCATGAGATTACTAACCATCATTCCGAGCCTACAGGTTATGTGAATATGGTTTTTCTTTTGTAGGTAATTTGGGTTGTTTCTCTTAGACTGGACGTCGAATTATCACAATCATTCTGTGCATCATGTTTTCGACAGCGTTTCTATTTCTTATTCATAGATGGAAAAAGTCAGGCTTGATTAATTCTACCACACGTTTAAAGAAATACTAAATCTGCAAATGAATGTGAGACACCGAATCATTCTCGACAACAACAGCCTTTCAGATCCACTCACCCTCGAGCTCTCCCGAGCTTAAGTTCTCGGCACGACTTCCCACTTCACTTAAAAAATAAATCCCCTGTTCCTAGCTTCGTCATAAATCCCGCCATGAAATTCTTTCAGCGTCGTTTGATCCCAAATACTTGCGAGAAGCCAGAAAGGTGTCTTTTCGGGAGGAGGATTGTCGCCGTCGACGAAAGCATCAGGCCCCCTGGCTATTACCCATTTGTGCTTGAGATCCCGGACAAGTACATCCATATATTGCTCTCCATAGATGTTTACGGCCTCGCCAAGGAACTCTACGGCATGTTTGCAAGGGTCACAATCTCTCAACGGACAAAGTTCGCCCTTCAGTTTGTATTTTGGACGTTCTGGTGCATCTGTGAGATCCATTGGTCGAGAGATGGCGCATCCGCATAGATAGACGTCCCAAACCCAAACCATCGGCAATGCCTCCATGCCGTTAGTACCATCGTTAAGAACAGCTGGTTCAATCGGGACGAAACGGTTCGACATCTTGTCTGTGTGGGTTTGAACTTCGAGACACTGTAGCTTTCTTCGCAGAATATCTATTATCGTCAGCCAAAGAACAATAGTAAAACGAAATAGAGGAACCTACATAGTAATGCCCGAGTGTTAAAGGTTAAAGGCAAGCGAAATCGGGGAACGAATAAACTAGAGTCGTGGGTAAGATGGCGTGATGCTGTAATAATGAACAGCTGTGGCACAATGTGGTTGCTTAAGTCTCTTCGTAGTATATATATATATGGTATGAAGGTATAGAAAAGAAAAATTTGATGGGAAACGCTCAAACTATATAGGCATGGATTAGCATGATGAAATTATTCATATTCATATATGTTGTATGAATATGCCCCGATTTCGAGTCATTTGGAGCATTACTTCTCAGCTTGAACAGTCAGTGACTTACTATCATACATCGTCGACATCTCAATTTCAGCACCATGTATGCCGGATACTCGTCGATTCATTTTCGCTGTGCAAAATTCACACCACACTCAAGATTATGAGAAGCAAACCACCATTTGTGAAGTTTCTTTCCATCTCGCCAAGCGTAATGAGACCAGTTCAGCTTCAAATCATCAATTCATGAGCTTGTATGAATATATTTGACTTGGGTAAAGTCCATGACTGTCCACATCTTCCAGAAATCCGCATCTCGCACGACGGTTGCGCCATCCTCAAAAAGAGCATATGTATCAGCTTTGAGGAAGAGTGTTGAAGTCGTGTGGCTCGATGTTTATAACCTGGATGATTTGAGCCAAGTGATCAATGTCAATATTCAGCCGTGAAGCATCCCGCCCAGTTCATCAATACTAGATTGGTCATTAATCTCTTCCAACTTCCTAGGGGGGAATCTCAACATGGTTCAAGACATTGAGAAAAGTGATCGATGGGGTACTTAGGAAGGATCAAATCATGAAAAACAATTCAGGAGTAGAGATGAAGAAGAAATGACTAAGTGACATGATTGTTTTCCCTGTTGACCTCCACTTAGTTTGACAGCAATCACCAATCCAAAAAAGAATATGATGTGGATTTGAACTTGCAAAAAAATATGAGAAGTGGTATTTCGGGAACAGATCATTTCCATGACTTTCTAAATCGCGGAACCTTGACGTCCACTTCATGCTGAAGATATACCTTCTCTATCGAGGTCGTCCACACTCTCAATGGCTACCAAGTTAAACCAATAAAAAAAGGTATTGTGTGATCAAGCCCCTCGATTATTTGATAGAAAGATATATACATACCGCAGTAAAGAAAGGGTCGCCCACTAATCAATTGCTCGCCTGCTAATGACGAAGCGGGAATTAGCAAGCAAGATTTATTAGGAACTAATAAGCAGTAAACAACAAGAGTAGCAACGCTTGCTAAGATATCATTGGGTATTAAACGAAGATCATAGAGGAGAATAAAAGCTGGTATTGAATGTTAGTGAGATTGTCATTTGTTTGGAGTGAAAGCCGAGGAGCTTGACCACTGCACTAGATTGTAATGTTTGGTTAATTCGTGCATAGGTTGGATTATAACGCCAAGTGGGAGCTCTGTATGAAGGTGTTGAGAGGGAAGGAGGTGAGGGAGGCTGGTGCAGGAGTTTGGGAGGAAGGAGCTATGAGGTGATGCCGGGACGGTGTGGATCAGCCTCCTGAAAACGTTGAATGGATACTTCAGTGTTCATGCCAAATCAAACAACATAAGAACAAGAACTTTAGAGCTTGGAACAGGAAAAATATAACATACATACAGCAGAGCAATAAGATGTGGTGTTTCCCTGACTCTTATTATACAATGCTACTTTATTGTCCAATTCCAAATGGAAATGTAGGGATTGACAACCGATCCTATGCATTGGATAAGCGAGTATAGTTCCAATTCCAAGACCAGTGAGCTCCTTCCCTCCTTGGATGTCGATAGACATGTAGACTGATGAGTTCTGGATGAGAAGGCTCTGGCAAAGGAGACTTGTCCGTACAGAGAACATCAAATACAATGAGATATGCGCCTTGTATTTTATTTGGCAACGAATATCAAAAATAAGACACTGTTAACTCAAAAGAAAAAGGGTTTTGAGAAGTACCTACGAAGAGTATACATGCTAATAAGTTCTGATTCATACTTATAGTTTGGAGTCGAGCCTGAGGTCGTCGGATTATTCGACCTAATATCCATCTGTGGCTCATAAAATAATGGTTAACTAGGTATGTAGTGAACGTGGTTTCACTAATTTCAGTTTTGATATCTGAAGGACATTATCATATGTTTGCTTGGGAATTAGGCCTTTTGTAGGCTCATCCTCCTCCTTTACCGAGTTCTGTTAAGCTCAAGGTCATGAGTACTATGATCGATTGTCTTAGGAGGAAGTCGTGAAAAATGAGGTACTGCTCCAGCCCTGCTCTAGAATAACTATTCTGAAAATGTAATCGATGTCTTAAAAGCGAATTTTGGTGGCCCAAAAGGGTTGAAACATGTGAGTAGGTAGGACTTCGTCGTTAAAGAAAGCAGTTCCCCCCGGCACTATTAAAAATTAGCACGTGCTTTCGTGGTTCACTTTTGGCGCGGTCCCCGCGTTACTTTTGCCTTTGTGGTTCTTTTACTTCTGTTTGTAACAAAACCATTACAATATTTTCACAACTCACGATCTGGGATTTTTGCATTCGCAGTGGCAGTGGCAGTCGCATTCGTTTTTTACAAGTTACTCAATAACATTTGATAGTTACTCCCAGTCAATATATGCTATCGAAATTCCAAATTCACCTTTTGCCTTCACACTCATCTCGTAAGCCTTGAGATCGAACGCTAGAGACAATTACAGAATATACCCGCAGCATTCGAAATTGCGACAATGAGCTCGTCCAATATATCACGACAGGAGCGGCGAAAGAAACAAACACGTTTGACGTTCGATCCGATCTCCACTGAGGTACCTTTAGCTTTAGCTTCACCTGCTAAAAGTCAAGGACCATCGCCTGCAAAGGTCAGATATGAGAAAATGAATGGTGATGCATCTTTGGGAAGCGGAGGGCGAGTTACACGCAGCGGTATGTCTTCAGGATCGCCAGCGAAAGCAGTCTCTGGTATCAATGGAAAGTCTGGGGGAAAGAGAAAGAATACGAGAGATGGAAAGATCAATTTTGTATCGTTACCAACGCCTGCGAAAAGCTCGCAGAAAGACGACACTATTGTAGATACTGGAGTAGTCAGCGGTTTGCGTCGAAGCGCACGAGGATCACAGGTGAATAAATCAATTACTGAGTACGCCACTGATCCAACAGATAAGCCAGATGAGTCCACATTTGAAGTCGAGGCAACCACTCCATTACAAAAGAACAGGAAAAAAATTGCTGCTACAGAAACCACGGATGATGAATCGGATGTCGATATCAAAGGTTCTACGAGAAGAGGTTCTGGAAGCGGTTCATCGAGGAGACGTTCACTCACCGGTCGAGGCTTCATACAAGGCGGGAGCACATATAATGCCCCTCTTCCTTCTTCTGGAAGTCGAGGCAAAGCGCTAAAGACTCTGGTCCATAGCCCCAAACCTTCGACTCCTTCGACGAGTACTCCGAAGAGAAGATCGGTAACATTATCAGACACAAGTGACGATGACGTATTTACATCAAAGCCAAAGCCTTCGCAGCGACCTGGCCTATTTAGTCAAAAACCAACTGCACCAATTCAAAGTAGTGATGGATCTTGTGAGGAGGCCGACAATGACTCCGAAGATGATATACTACCATCTTCAACCAGACGCCGACAAGCAGCACGGATAATACCTCAAGTCCAGCTTGACCTCGATTCAGATGACCCAGATGATGAGCCCCCTACCTCACCCATGAAAAGAAAGCGTCCAACGATTATTTCCGACGATGAGGATAGTGATCTTGGATCGCCTGTGAAGAAAACGAAGGTCGTGAACAAGAGCGATTCGGATGATGATTTGCCACCTATGACTAAGCTAGCTAAGACGACGGCCCCTGAATCCGATAGCCCGGTTTCTTCTCCACATGTCAAGCGAAAACTCCCCGCCAAAAAGCATAGAACTGCCAAGCAGAAGCAATTAGAGATTCTCAAGCGCAAGCGTGCTGGAGAAAGCAACCCCATTCTTACAGATTCTGAGTCTGATGAAGAAGAGGTTGGTGGTTTGTATGATTCAGGTAGCGACGCATTGACTACCTTTGAAGATGAAGAAGATGAAGAAGTAGAAGAGGAGGTTCAAGAAACACGCAAGCGAAAGTCACCAAAAAAGCCTGTACAGGAGAACGAGGATAAATACGATTCCGACTTTGTTGATGACGATGATGATGGTCTTATTGGAGTTCCAGATTACGCTATGATTCCTCTGCATCTCACAGCCGCCGCTCACAAGCCTCTAAAAGAACATTTCGTTGAAGCGGTTGAATGGTGTGTCCAAAACAAAATTAATCCTGGGTTTAGTCAAAATCTTATGCCTATCTACAAATCAGCGTGGAATAAGCTCGAAGATGCGTATAGTGGGCTTTCTGGTAGCAAATTCGTTTCTACTTCATGGACTCGCGACTTTACCAAAGCTCTCTACGCCCGTCCAGAATTCCACACTAGGAGGCTTTTATCTGGAGAGGCAATAGATCTGTTAGGCGAGGTTAAATGTGAGGCATGTAATCGTAGGAAGCATGTACCGACGTGGGGTATTTCACTGAAGGGTTCTGCGTACTATAAGGATAGTTTGGCCGAGGTGGAAAAGGATGATAGTGATACCGAGGAAGATGACGAGGAAAATTCTGATGGTGAGAAGGAAACCCGAAGTTTAAACAGTAGAGATGAACCTCTGCCTTCTCAAGACAAAGAGTTCATGGTTGGCTCGTAAGTTAATCACCTACATTTTTGTGCTACGTATTCAGGGACTAACCTCCTCGTGTAGTGTGTGCAAAGAGAATGCAGAGAATGCCCATACACTTATTCATTTGAAATTTGCACTCAACCAATGGGTCATCGGCAGTCTAGAAAGTCAAGGCCATCTTACCATTGAAAAGCTTGCGAAGAGAGACAAGATGAGCGCAAAGAAGAGACAGAAGGAAGTGAACGGCATCGTGGATAAGTGGAAGGAGGAGAAAGAAATCAAGGAACTATACAGCATCTGGAAACAACAATTGGAGACGGCGCAGAACGCCAGTACGACAGGAAGACGTTGAAGTTGCAAAATGGTGCACCGAAAAGGGAAAGTGAAGGTGAAGATAGGAGAGAGGTACATTTATGGCGCATAATAGAAGCGGAATAGGATCATTTCTGTCATCCTAGATATCAGCGATTTGGGAGTAAAATATGGGAGCAAATGACAATGCATTGACGATATAGCAAGATTCATCGTTAACACTTGGGAATTTCCAGCAAGATGTAATAACATCCAAATCGATGGAACAGCGAGGTTTTACGAGTAGATATTCCAATATTTAGATGGAAATAGTATTAATAACCCATCAATGATAAATATACCTACCATCTCACCAAATCCACATCCACAGTAGTAAAAATGATTAAATACAAGTACCAATAATTTCATATAGCATGGAGTACTCTCATATTAAGCTTGAAAAATGGTGAATATAGAGTAGGTAAGCATTATTACTTTGTGCTAACCCCTAGGTACTCAGTCTACTTGGGTGGGCGCTCCAAGTTCTAGACGTCGGGTTTGCAGTTGGTTATATACAAGGATTTCGGAAATGTATGTATGTAGGTATGAATATGATTATGATTATGGATGCGGAGTAGGGGTACTGTATTGTGTCTCTGTTCGTCTGTGCTAGGAAATTGATGGGCGGTTGGATTGCTGGATTCGGTGGTTTGCGTGGTGGTTGGGGTGAGGTTGGGCTTGGGAAGGGTGGAAGGGTGGAAGGGGAGTTGATGAAGTCATTGTTGTGTAGTGTGTGTGATTTGGATTTTGTTGATATGTACCTATGCATATGGAGGACTAGGTAGGTAGACTAGGTAGGGAGGTATACAGCTCTGGATGTATAAAGCGGCGTGGGGTTTTGGTTATAGTACCTAGGTAGGTAATATAATATGATATGATAATATGATAAGTGCCGGCGCTGCAAGGAGGAAATGTTCCGATGGATAAATTGGATGGATGAACGCAAATTTGTGGTAGAGATGAGTTGGCTACCGCTACCTACTTACCTAGGCACTTACCTAGGTATTTCCTAGGTAAAATGACAGGAGGTTGGGTGCACACAGTTCTATTGAAAAAATTATCATGTGGGAGTTCCGAGGGAGTAGTAATCTTGTACCTGAAAGGATTCCGGGGAAGTAGATTGGATCATGTGAAGAATTAATTTGAGGTTTGGCAAGGAGCGAGATCTACGACTGGGGGGGAAGGACTTTTCTTGGTCAATTTTCTTGGTTGAGACATGCATGTGGATGGATGTGATGGATAGGGATATGGATACGTCAGATTTCTTTTTTTCAATTGTGGTGAAAGGGAAGGGAAGGGAGAATGGCATGATTTTTGGTGCTTGGTTGTTGTTAGCTACTAAGGGTGCTTTAGTCGGATAAGTACTAGGTCGGTAACTAGGTGCTTAGTGGTGGCAGAGTAATGACAAAGAAATGGAATTATGATTTTAGTGAGGGGGCCATTTGAAATAGGGATACACTACTAGCCACCTAGTACCTACTATCTACGTATGTGAATACATTGGAATCTAATAGGACGAAATAGGATGGGGAAGAAAATGAATGAATGGATGGGAATTCCGATAATTGTCAAAATGAAGTCATGACGCGTTGAAAAGCCTTTGAAAGAATCCAGATGTTCATGCAATTTTAATTAAGATCTAGAATTTATATACTAATCCGGCTGAAGATCATTAGTCTAGTCTACTTAAAGTAATAGTGAGAAGAGGCACGGGACGTGGCGTTAGTGGCCGCCAATCAAATGATTAGTTCATTAACTAGAAAAACTTAAAAAAGTGACGTAGCAACAGGAAAGTGCAATGGTTCTCATCCGCCACGTTAATTCAACTGGTAAGAACAAACAAGGCTCAGGCTCAATTAGCTCTATCAAGGTAAAATCTTCAGATCAGAAGTACCGACCTATACGTAGTAAGTAGGTGAAGACAAGCAAGAAATAGAAAGGAAAGGAAAGAAAAGAAAAACAGGGCAAGAGAAGGCAGGAACGTAGGTACTAGGTAAGGTAGAATTGGAATCATATCATCAAGGTACTAGGTCGAGTAAGTAGGTACGATTCAAATAAAAGAATTGAATTCCCCTACTATTGCCTTAATTCCTCTTCTCTTCCTTTTCTCATATTCTTGACAAAATCAAACAACAAACATACCATATCACACATATTATACGACAACACGCAACAAATACCCTTATTACCCTCATATCTTTCATCCCACGATTTATCGACTCGAGAGCTTTTGATATCAATACTAGCACGAGTATTCACTTCAAAATAACATCGTCATCGTCTGAACTCACCTTTTTATTCCGTTTCGTCAGAAGAGCCAATCAATTTACTGCTTGCGACCAAAACATCAAGTTTAAGACGCCTCATTACCTCATAAATCATACCTACATCATACAATTCATCCTTTTACCACTCCTGCAAGTCTCATACTTGATATTTATTATTGCACTCGAGGAGATAGAAGCTCTCTTTCTTCTACTTTCGAGTCCTTTTCCCATTTTCTTTTTCTTTCGTGATACCCAACACCCAACTTTTAATCAACAAAACCGCAATAATGTCTGTCAACGTACCTACCCAAGCGGAGAAAAAGGAAGCTGATATCGCGCGTAAATTGCAATTTTACGGAATCTACAAAGGTATTGTTGCGCTCTCCCATCCTACCGGCATATCTTCAAAAATAGACTCATACTGACAAGAAATTCCATGTAGCATTTCAAGCAGGAAAGGTTCCGGATGTAAGTACTTTGTTTCCATCGCCGTGTTTGTATGTGCAAATGGCTAATTCCTCGTGTGCAGAATGACCAAATCGATGTTGCTCTCAACAGCTTCCTTAATTTGGATATTCTAGCGTCACCATCCAGAAATCTTTCCGATGAAGGTAAAAGCTTAATACAAGAATTTCGTTCCGTTGTCGAACAGGCGAAATACCTTCTTCTTACCAAAAATGAAGGCGAACTCCTTCAGGATTTCATTTGGCAATGTCAACAGATTGATAGTGGAGCGGCAAGAGCTCCAGGAGCTCCAGTCGACCAAACAACTGCTCAGCAACATGGCAGAGATGTAAAGGAGGGCCTCAGAACTCTTGGTCAACTCATCCTAACCAACGGACAATTCAGGAAGCTCTGTGAGTGAAAATAATGCGTCAGAGTTGTGTCGTATACTAATGTCTGAATCAGTGAATGATGCTGTCGTTCTCCTACGAGATATTGCTGGTGATGCTGCCACTAATTTCGCTGGCAAAGTGAACCCTCCTGAAGATCAATTGAACCAAATCGATCATCCCGCTGAGGATAATGTCTGGCATGATAGCCCAAACATGTCATCTGGTAATATCAAGAACCAGATGAGGCAGGCATTCAAGAAGAATCAACCTGTCGGTAGAGACGATGTTAGAGATGCTATTGGTACCGCTAGTCAAACTGCTCACCCAAGCGGCTCTCGTGATCCAGCAGATACTGCTCAATTGGCTGGTCGTGATCAACAAGACAACACTGCTTCTAGAATTGATGGTCAAGCCGGAGCCCAAGTTGGTGCTGATACCTTGAAGCAACGTGCCTCCGAGAACGTCCCTGAGGAAACAAAGCAACGTGGTCGCGAGACAAGAGATAGAACTAAGAATTACCTCCAACAAAAGATGCCGGAGGAGCGCCGTGGGCAACTTATCTACAGACTTAAGAAGATGGTTGTGGAGATCCAAGGTCACCCAGACTGTATGTTTATCTTCAACTTTCTAACCAATTCATTTCACTACTAACTGCGGGCAGATATGCAATCTATCGATACTCTTCTCGACCTGGCCCAGGAATATGGAAGACATGCACACAATGTTGGCCAACATGGTTCTGGAGCAGTCAAGGGCGCACGTGGCGACACCGCTCTGAGGACTGCCGAGAGAGATTTGAAAGTTTGTAGCTCCATGGAAAAATTAGAAGTAGTACTTAGGCTAACACAATTTAGACACTCATCGAGCGGTTTGCAAATTACACGTCAATTGACGATTTTATCGACTCTATCAATGTTATCTATCGAGACGCTGAGAAAGATGAAGAATTGAGGAATTGGTTCAGGCAAATGAACGCCTTCATTCGCAGATGTCTCCAGGAGCAAGGTTATATCATGGAAGACGACTCCACTGAGCGTTGGAATGAGCTTTACGATACGGGGAACGACCTTCTCAGAAAGCGCTATAAATCTCATACTGACCGCATCGTTGATGAACTCAAGTTCTTAGCCAAGGAATTCGATAATGATGCACAGAACAAGCAATTTGCGGAGACGTGCCAAAAGTTTTTCAATCACCTAGGCAACGATGAGAACGGCAGGCCAAAATTCAAGAAGCATTTGCTTCACGATTTGTCCAATGTCATCATTCCTACAATTATTGAAGATATTCGATATATGCCTATCCCTAGACTCGAATTCAGAGATCCTAAGTTGGAGTTTGCTGTTGAGAATCTGGTGATTGAGAGCAGCAACCTTTTGCCGAACCTTCTTGAAATTCATCAAGGTATGTGATATTCCCTTCGCTATTGTTCCTTAGACAACGACTAACCAAATATTTAATATAGAAAGCACCATTCGCTTTGGTCGCAGAGGCCTCGAAGCTGGAAACAAAGGATCGTTTCTGGTTGCAGTTGAAGGCATCCAGATGGATTTGAGGGATGTTGCTTATTACATGAAAAGAAGGGGTAGTTCATTACTGGCTCACGACGAAGGCATCCTCGATATTCTCCTCGGTGACTCTGGACTCAGTTTCAGGATGAAGTTGTCTGTACTTTCGTCCGAAGCTAAAGATCGACAAAGCTTTTTGAAGGTTGATAGTGTGAAGGTTGACATTAGGAAGTTGAAACTTAAGATTAAATCATCGAAGCATAAGGCTTTGATCGCTGCGGGAAAGCCTTTCTTGATCAAACCTCTTACGAAGGCCCTCGCAAAGTCTATCGAGGCAGCCATCAAGCAGAAGGTTGAAGAAGTTGATGCGTTTGCATATAAAATCAAGCTTGAAGCCGACCGAGCTAAAAAGGAGGCCGCCAACAACCCAGAAAATGTTCCTAACATTTATCGCAACTACGTTTCCGCTTTCCAACGAGAGCTCACCAAGGGTAAAGAAAAGGCTCAAAAGGCCCAACAGTCTGTGCAAAACAAAGAGTTCAAGATGGTTACGACAACGGATGAATCAATGTTCCCCAATGTTAAGTTACCCGGCGGGATCTCATCCAAGGCAACCGAATATAAGAATTCTGCTAGACAAGGGGACCGATGGAAATCACAAGTCTTCGGCATTGGAATCGCCCAAAGATCTACCAACATTCCATCCCCAGAGGAGATCAGGAGGAAGCCACACTCGGTTGCTCAAGGTGGTGCTAGAGATCCACAAAATGCCGGCAACACCAACCCCTCAACTGGTCCGTCAGGCTATAATCAAGGTGCTCAGCAGGGCTATTCTCAACAAGGTGCGGTTCCTCAACAAGGCTCGGTTCCTCAACAAGGCTATGGTCAGCAAGGCTTCAATCAACAAGTTGACGTGGCTTTCAATAACGCTGGTGCACAACCTGGTGTTCTACAAGGCAACAGTGCCACAAATGGTGCCATTAACGGTGGTGCCGTAAACAAAAAGAACACTCCTACTGGAGGAAACACTCTATTGGGATCAGACAACCCAGTTTACCAAGGTAGAGTTTAGTCTACTCGATTCAAACCTCTCTTCGTTTTCCATATTGTTTTGCGGAACGGAATTACTTTCTTCATAAGATACCACTACCGCGGATACCACTTGCATATTTGGGGTTTGGTGGGTTAAAAAAACACATAACTTGATAATGTAATGGTGGAGGATTTCATTTGTCTTTGCTTTGTTTGTACGGGCTTCATTTTTGATACCTTTTGATTGTTTTATTTTCTTTTCGATTGCCGATTAATATGGTACTTTTAAGATACCACAGCGTTTTAGTGGATTGGGAAGATGGAACGTAAGCTAAGTGATGGATGGGTATTGAGGTTAATGATTAATCGTGAGAGGGAGGGATGATGAATCATGATGTGTGATGGATTGGACTCTTCCGACCATAATGCTTTGGTACGAAGTAGCGTTTTCTTATGTTAAGTTAGGTTTATCATAGCAAATGAGAATACCATAGCGAGTTAATTTGATTTGTTTCTTCTGACGGTGTTGAATTATGGTGACGAGGTGAAGCAAATCATTATGCATAGAAATTTCAAATGTACTCCGTCAGTTTTACTATCTAATTAGCTACCTATGTACTTCTATTAAGGAAACTTTATTAAACACTAGGATCGTAGTAAGATTTCAATATCATAATCGCGAACCCCACTAAGGTTAATCTTTAACCTTAGCTACCCCACATTTCGTCATTGATTACCCACCTCCCTACCTAGGATATTGGGTCATTGACGAATGGAGAGGTTTTGATTTGATGATCGATGATTCGATTGATTGCTAAGCTTTCTCTCTGTCGTCTCTCTTTCTTTTTGTTCATAGGGATAGGTAGGATAGGATAGGATTACTTTCTTTTTCGGACAACGCAAATGCTATCTCGATCACTTTTTGCAAAGATCAATAGATCCACCGTTTCGTCTTTTGAATTGGTATGTCCATTTTTTTGGTTTGGTTTTGTTTATGTTTGGAGAGTTTAGAGAGTGGGAGTGGGATTTGTGGTTTGTGGGTTGTGGTTTGTGGTTTGTGTGAGGGGGTTTAGTATGAGGGGATTGTATGAGCTCTGCGGAGCTTGGTGAATGAGAATGAGAAAGGAAGGGCGAGATGGAAAAAGAGACGGACAGATTTAATCATTCCTGGGGATGATAAGGATAGCAAGGATATAAATAAGAGGAATGGAAAAGAAAGGATTCAAGAATCAAAAGCTAATCATCTATATCTTCATCAGAAATTCACATCTGCAAGAACGATCTCACAAACACATCTTCGCAAAATGCATGTTCAAAGTATTTCAATGTGGGAGGGTACCTCGAATAATTATGCGTATTTGGTCGTGGATAATAAGACTAGGGATGCGGTGATTATTGATCCGGCGAATCCGGAGGAGTGAGTTTGGGGCTTTAGTTTTTGTTTCGTTTCGGTTTGGTTTGAGGGGGAGGAGTGGTGGATGGTTCGGATGGTTGGGATGACTGGCAGACAGAGCGGGGAGAGGATGGAGAACTGGAGAGAACATTTGATGAGGAAGAAGGGAGAAAGGCTAATGACAATATCAATAGGGTCGCTCCCGTTCTACAACCACAATTGAAGGATAAATTAATCAATTTAAAAGCAATCGTCAATACACACCAGTGAGTTTATATCAGATATCCATCTCAAAAGCATTACACTGACAATCATAATTCAGCCACTGGGATCATGCAGGTGGAAATAAAAAACTAGTACGCCCGTTCCTCACCTCCCTCCCCTCACACCTTAGCTAACACCATCCACTCAGCTCGATTATCCAGGATTTGAAGGCTTACCAATAATTGGTGGTAAAGATTGCGAGGGAGTTACAGAGACACCAAAAAATGGAGAGGGATTTAACCTTGGAGTGATCAAGGTTAAGGCGCTTTATACGCCATGTCATACACAGGATAGTATTTGTTGGTTTATGGAGGATGATAAGGGTCAGAAGGCAATTTTTACGGGTGATACACTATTTCATGGAGGTAAGTGAATTAACTTGATTGATGGGAAAGGGACATGAAGTCAGGCAGATATAGGGATTATGATAATGCATGAAACTGACAAGAAACAGGATGTGGAAGATTCTTCGAAGGAACGGCTGAAGAAATGCATACAGCTCTTAATAAAACACTTGCAGCTGTGCCGGATGATACAGTTGTTTATGTAGGTTTTTTTCCTTCACGTCCATACGATCTCATACTACTTTACTAATTTTCTCCCCAGCCCGGACATGAATACACGAAGGACAATGTGAAATTTGCCGTATCTGTTTCACAGAGTGTACCAGTAAAGGCATTGAAGGAATTCGCAGAGAAGAATAAGGAGACTCAGGGAAAGTTTACTATTGGGGATGAAAAGAAACATAATGTTTTTATGAGAGTGGAAGATCCGGAAATTCAAAAGGCGACGGGAAAGACGGATCCGGTGGAAGTCATGGCAAAATTAAGGGAGATGAAGAATAATTTTAAGTGAGTAAGTATTGGACTTCTCTGTAACTGAATGAAAGATGCATACTGATGGGGATTTTTTAGAGAACCATTAGCAAAGATCTAATGTTGTTGATGTTGATGTGGATTTTGCATGTGGATTTTTCGGGAAAGGGGTTTACAACAAATTGGCAAGCAGTTAGGTAGTTATCATCTATGAAAATTATACATTTATATTCAAATTGCAGTAACATAATACTTGCAAACTTAAATTGAATCTATCTATCAGAATCAGAATTAGAATTAGAAGCGGATGAAGAATGATTCTATACCTAGCTAATTAAGGATTTATTTTCTTTTACCCCTCAACTCACTCACTCGACCATTCATACATTTCATTATACCAGGAGAGAAAATTCCGGAGCACAAACATGAGTTGGGTGATGCATGCATGCATGTATGTGTATGAATGATGTAATGATCCAAACAATTTCTTGATTTCCGGAATATTTGCTCCTTTATCCTATGGTTACGCTTAGGGTTGACATCAATTATCAATAATCGATCATTAATCTGGATATTGTACGTACGTATGTAGGTAGTTGGATTAGGATTAGTAGTGAGATAGTGAGATATTAAAAGGTAAATATCATATGCAGTTGCGGTGGAGAGGGAGATGGAGATAGAGAGAGATATAAGATGCTGGAGTTCTATGATTTAATCTTGGTTTGGTTTTATTTAATATCTAGGTAATTGGAGATATAATTGAAGCAGAAGCAGAAGTGGAATTTAAACCTTAGAAAGTGCACGAGTACAAACGAGTGTACAAATTATTATTTATCTATTTATCTATTTATCTATTTACTTATTACTTACTTAAATACTTGAATACCTAGATATCCAGATACCTAGCTAGTCGAAGAATAAAAAGTAAAATGGCACATCAACAAGATCAAGAACAAGATCAACATCAACCCCTCGCACATGGAGCACCAGGTTCATCGGAACTTAGTTCGAAGGATAAAGTACTGGAGATGGGTGCTGGTATGTTATTTTATTTTTGTTTTGTATTTCGTTGTTTTGTATATTCATTCATCTACTCTTTTGTCTGTGAGGTTATAAACTATTTTACTTTTATACAAATATCTCTTTTCCTTCTTTCTTTTCCGGTAACCTCATTACATACAACCTTATAATAATCCCGAGTCTGGAGATTTCTGTTTATATTCATATTCATATTGGATTTTTCTTTTTTCGGATTTATATCAGAATCAAAGAAGATTAATAATAATAATAACAATACAACACAAACATAGGTATAACGCAAGATTTTGCACCGGTCAAGGCAATTTGTGCTCATCTTAATGCGTTTCATGTTTATGTGGATGAACCGGGGAGGTGTATCGAGGCTAATCACTATTGTACGCATTTGAGTAGGGAGGTGAGTTGGGAATTGTTT
This sequence comes from Sclerotinia sclerotiorum 1980 UF-70, assembly GCF_000146945.2. Classification (NCBI taxonomy): domain Eukaryota; kingdom Fungi; phylum Ascomycota; class Leotiomycetes; order Helotiales; family Sclerotiniaceae; genus Sclerotinia; species Sclerotinia sclerotiorum. The sequence goes on along the minus strand of NW_001820835.1, from coordinate 740,224 downwards.
ATTTTTTGGATGGAAGAGGGGGGAGGGGGGTTCTTTTTGAGGGTTTTGGTGATTTTTGGGGTGGGAAGGGAGGGAGAGAGGGAGGAAGGAGTATGTGGTATGGGGGAGATTGATATGGGGAGGAGGGGGATGGGAGAGATGGGATATGGGATGTGGGATGTGGGATGTGGGATGTGGGATGTGGGAGTGAGGGAGTGAGGGAGTGGGTGATAGGGTGAGGGCGAAGAATGCAATACCGAAAGATGCAGAATAGCTATCAATCTTATGACGAAGTCGTCACTGAGAACTTTGATACATAGTGAAGCTGGTCTACGTTAAAATACTGGGAAACAAAAACAAAGAAGATATCCTGTCACTGAGGGATCAAAATTACTAATTCCATCTACTCCATATCATAGGTCCGTCAATGTCTAATCTACGATGCGCCAAAAAATCCAGCCAGATTAATCGGAGTCGAATATATGATTACGCGAAGATTATACGAGAAATTAGGAGAAGAGGAAAGAAAACTCTGGCATTCGCATGATTATGAGGTAAATTTATTTTTCCTCCCCTTCGTCAACTTTCATTTCCCTTCTATTCATTCCCCTTACATAAAATTTTCTCTGTAATTATCCCAAAATGCGCTGCAGTATATATAGATAGCTAGTTCTTTTTTCCCTTTCTAATACATACATACTAACTACTCAAAAGGTTAAATCTGGCATGTTGATTCTGCCAAATCCTACAGTACCAGATGCAGTTTGGACGATGGCGGAGACGGAGGAAATGAAGGAGATTGTGGGGTTGTATGGGAAGACTTTTCATTTTTGGCAGACGGATAGGGGGGATGAGTTGCCGCTTGGGATGCCGATGTTGATGGGGAGTTTTACGGGGGATGAGCAGGTATGTGGATTTTGTTTTTGGGTTTTGGGTTGGTGTTTGAGGTTGGGGTTGGTGCTCATTGGGGTTGGTGTTGTGGTTGGGGTTGAGAGAGGGGATTTGAGAACGGAGAGATGATGATTTGAGAGTTTTTACTGTTTTTGTTTGTATGATTGACTGACTGACTGGTTGTGGATTAGGTTCCATGGGATAAAGTTAAAGAAAGAGATGAGAGATTTCATGTTGATACGATGAAAAAAAGGGAGGCGAGGAAGGATATCGAGAGTGTGGATATTCATGAGGATGCTGACCAGGTTTGGAAGAAATGAGGAGGGAATGTGGATGGGTTCTTTTCTTTTCGAATGGGATGCTTACTACAGGTGATATCAGTATTTTTATGAGTCCGGTTTGGATGTTCGAGGTGGATGCTATTTTCGACTTGGCAACTCACTAATTATGAGTAATCTGCGGGAAGGAAAAAAAGGGCAAAAATACAAACAAACATTTAGTCAGCACTGATTCGCTATTATTCTTTCTTTACCTAGAATTTGATTTCACTCCACACTTCCTTCCCTCCCTTCTCTCCATCCATCCATCCACTCATCTGGGGGTACTCGCCCAAAAAAATTCTCAAAAAAAGCCAAAAAAAAACGTAATACATCTCAAGTGAACTCAAGATCGCAGAATGCGGCTTCTGTGGATCGAACACAGTGCCTCCAGATTTCAATGAACCGAAGTGTACTTCAGTCTGGCGCTCTCCCAAGTGAGCTAAAGCCGCTTTGGGTGATTGTGTTATTTGATGATTCCTGAACTTCAGTTTAGTACTATATTTTGAGTTTTGATAAGTGTAGACACTAGGGTTTTGGGAGATCGATCTTGAGACAAGCGAGAAGAGAAGAGGGAAGTAAGCAAACAAGCAGAAGTTTGGAGCTGGAATGGAGGTGGGGGACGGAGACCGAAAAAAAAAAAAGGAAAAAGGAAGGTTTGAAAATTTGGGTGCGCTAGGATGTGGAGATGGAGTGGATCTTGGGTGTGGTGGTTAGGGAAAAGAAGGACAAATTGAAGGATATATAATCTGCTGTGGTCATATAATTGTCACATACGACCATAGACTGAAGAGAATTGGGCATCCCGTCCGCTCTGCCATACACAAGCTTCAGATCGGTAGATTAGTAGTTGGGTGGGTGACCACCAGCGAATCCCTGCTGTTGTATGTTTTTTGTGCTTTGTTTTTTTTTGGCAGGTAGTGATGGAGAGGAAATATGTATTAAGCGAGCGGAGTTGAAAATCTTGGATTTTTAGCTCGGAGCGGATCCACACTTCTTGAGGAACGCACTTGAGTACGGAGTATGAGGGGTTTAAATTTTAATTGTGGGGTTTTACTTATTCTGTGCTACTGCTAGTTGTGGATAACCTTTTTGGTTCTTTTTAGCTTTGATTTTTGCTCTTATGGTCCTTGAATGAATCCTAGGTTTCTAGCAACAAATCCGTAGACTTAAAACCATAAACTTCTGATTCCAAAGCGCAGAAGAGAAGACTTTGGAAAATGAATCTAACCTTTCTCCAAAGCATGTCATCTCCCATTTTCCGCCCTCAATCTATAATATCTGATAATAGATCATGAATAGCTAATACTCACCTACACATAATAAACAACCCACAACCTTCTATCAAGCTACTTAACTGTAGCTAGTTAGTACCCACCTCTAAACCTATTGGGTTTATTGAGACCAGAAAGAGCATCAGATTGAATTGATTGATTCTCTAGCTAAGCAGTTAAGCTGCGAGTATATATTCAAAAAATGAAGGAATAAGGTTAACGTAAGTCATGGCGTAATGCGTCTAATGGCGTAATGCGTCTAATTGCGGGGAACCACTCTATTAAAATCTCAATTACTCAACAATCAACTATAATACAATCTCCAATATCACTTTCAGATTCATCTTCAACTTCTTCTCCAATATCCTCTTCAGTTTCAGTCTCATATTCAATTACTTTCCCTTTCCCTTTTCCTTTTTTCATTATCTGTACTTTAGTAGCTTTTTCGGCTTCCACTACTGCATCACATAATTCTTGCGTAGAAATATGAAAATGACCCTTCAAAACTAATCTCTTTCTTTTCTTACATATCGTACATTTCTTCATAATAGCTCGTAAATTATTCACATCGTATTAGTGAACAATACTTTGAGCTCAAAGTTGCTCACTCCCAATCGTCAATTTTCGAATGTATTGACGAACTAGGGTTGAAAGAGTTGTATCATTTTCAATTGTTGAATTTAAAAGGTTATTTGCTGTTTGTAAGATTGCTATATCTGGGGATGAGCTATTGACGAAGACTTGATTAAAAATATCAAATTAGGTTGGTTCTTTGGATATTTTGACTTCGGGGGTAAACTCTCGACCCAGTATACGGAACACTCTCTGTGGATTAAATAAATGTAACCCAGCTCCCCGCCATGCCGATTCGATATTTTGATGATGGCATACATCGGCTCGAGCTTTAATATATGCCTTCATTCATTCAATCTTTTGTATTCGTACAAGTTGAGCTTGATTCAAATCAGAAAGTGCTATAGTGAGCCGTTTTTTCAATGGACCGAAAACCGCAACATCAAGTGGCTGAAGCAAATGCGAGGTATGAGGAGGAAGTATAAGAAGTACAATTCGATTTTGAAGACAGTGAGCTATAAAGCTTCCACTAATATGAGAATCGTGGCCATCGCAGATGAGAAGCCGATATTTGCCATCTGCTTTTGTACGAATTGCAGGTTCGAAAACGTGTTTTAGCTATTCTAATCCATGAAGATTGCTTGTCCAGCTCTTTGTATTTGCTGAAAAGAACCAGCTACCAAGAACTTCCTTCGGAATCCAATTTTGAAGGACGTTTTTACCTTTAAAAATCCCGAGTAATAAAAGAATAGATCCATCCACACAAATACACTCTACTATTGAAATCTATTCTTGATAGCCTGGATGTGCTTGATGTTTTGTACGAAGTGTAGAATCGATAATAATTCAGATTGATTCCATTATCCTAATTGAATATTTAGATTCATCTATATTATATTCGTCTTTCTTCTCAATTCTATAATCCTGAATCGCTTTTTGATATATATCAAATCAAGTACTATATGTTTTCCTGATTGCATCATCTATTCTTACAGATTCAATTCGATAACTAATAACAACTATAAGATAAGGATATTGTTTGATAAATCATAGAACCTATTTATAATTAAGAAGATGTTGTGGTAGGAGTTCAAAGAAGTCAAATGAGGGGCAATCCAAATTATAAGTCTGTTTTGAATGTAACTCCTCAGCCAATTCTTTTAACAACTGATAGCCTGATGAATAACCGCTAATTGTCAATTGCTTTATTCATTTAAGAAATACATTCTCTTGTACAGCAGAAAGTTTCTATTGCGATTGATGTACTTCAGAACACGATGAATCCCCTTTGATACATTGCATCACAATATCTTTAGAAAGCCCTAGTTCTTTTACAGCTTCATATAAAGATTTATACTTTCCATTTTGAACTCCTAATATTGCTTCAACAAGTCGAGATTCCATTTCCTACACTTTTAAACTTTTTCGATGGACTATTGTTGAATTGTTGCTTTTTTGATGGGGTGGTCCCCCACAATTAGACGCATTACGCCATTAGACGCATTACGCCATGACTTACGTTAGGTATTCAGCCTTCGGAATTAAAAGTGCTTTGAAATCAAAATATTGAAAGCAAACAAACAGTATACCAAAAAGAAAAGAATGAATTAAAAGTTGAGTTTTGTTTGCTCCTTATATGCATCATGCAATATATATGCATATGCTGCCAAGATCCCAGGAGGTCAACACAATTTCAGGCGAAACGAACCCTATATCAATTGCAGCTAGTTGATAGACAATTAGCTGGATTGGACGGAAAGATTTCGTAGGAGACTCGCTTTTTGCAAATGAGTATAATTTAGTATAAGGAGGTTATTCAGTTTGATATTGTTCTATTAGGGAATCAATAGATCATCCTGAGAATGTTATAATTGAAAACACACAACCCCCAGATTGATTAATCATCGGAAATTATATCATTTCCGAAAAGAAGCGATCAATGAGATATGCTAGAGCCTACGAGGCTGAATACATACAATAGAGAACTGAAGGCGAACAGCATCACTGATATAGGATGCCTAGTCTAGGGTCCTTCATTAATGATGAAGGAAGATGAACTTTTTATACAAATGAAGAATGAATAGAAGTTGTTTGAAACTACTTTTGTAGAGAAATAGGACGAGATGTCAATATTGGTATAGTACCAGAAGTATAAGAAACTATTCGAAGAAAGAAAAGGTTATGAAGCTTTACCAGAACACAAGTTATAGGATCATAAGATAGTATTAAAGGAAGGCAAGATGCCTTTATTTGGATTAATCTATTCAATGTTAGCCTTTGATCTAAGAACATTTAGGGATTATATTAATGATGTATTAGAAAAAGGATAGATTAGAGAATCTATTTTATAGGTAATTAGCTTTATATTATTTGTATCAAAAAAGAATAGTACAGAAAGATTGTATGTAGATTATCATAAACTCAATAATATAACAATCAAAGATCGATATCTATTTCCATTAGTTATGGAATTGAGGGATCGATTGGGAAAAGCTAAGATTTTCTTCAAGTTTGATCTACGAAACGGATTCCACCTCATCAGAATGAAGGAAGGTGAAGAATGGAAAATAGTATTTAGAATTCGATACGGATTATATGAGTATCAGGTTATGTCATTTGGATTGACAAACGTGCTAACAATGTATATGCACTTAGTCAACAATGTATTAAGGAAATATTTAGATATCTGCTGTATATGCTATCTAGATGATATCCTGGTGTTCTCGGAAATAGAAGAATAATATATTAAGGATGTCTACAAGGTTCTACAATACTTGGAGGAAGTGGACCTTCAATGCAAACCCAGCAAGTGTAAATTCCATGTCACGGAAACGGAATTCCTAGGCTATACTATATTCTTCGGAGGTCTCAAGATGAGTCCTAATAAGATAAAAGCAGTTATGGAATAAGAACCCCCAATTAGCATGAAGGAGGTATAGTCCTTCCTGGGATTCGCTAATTTTTACCGATGATTTATCAAAAATTATTCAAAGATAATCGCTTCAATAACGGAGATTACCAAGAAGAGCTATAGAGAATTCCGACGGATAGAAATAACACAAGAAGCATTCGAAAGCTTCAAGGAAGCATTTGTAGGAGAACCAGTCCTCAAAGTATTTGATCCGGAATTACCAATAATCGTGGAAACGGATTCCTTAGATTATATAATAGGAGCAATATTGAGCTAATCTGGCTCGAATGATAAATAGCAATTAGTCGTTTACTATTCATGCAAATTATCGCTAATCGAATTAAACTACAAAATATACAATAAGGAATTGCTAACAATAGTAGATGCTTTTAGAGAATGGAGAGTGTATTTGAAAGGATCAAAATATATAATGCAAGTGTATACAGATTATAAGAACTTGGTTTACTTTACTACAATAAAGGAATTAAATCGATAGCAGGTCTGATGATCGGAAATTATGGTTGCCTACAACTTCAGAATTTCATATATTAAAGGAAACGAAAATGCTAGAGTAGATACTTTCAATTGAAAACCAGAATATTTATATAAAAAAATACATGAATTATATATAATATTAAAGTAAAATAGCGATACTTTAATTCATAATAAATTATAACTTGCTGCTATATTAGGAGTAAATTATGATATTATCAAGGATATTATAAAGACAGAATACCCAACAGATATTATAATCAAGAGAATCCTAGTTATTTTTAATAATCCAGAAAAAGGATTTATTATCGAAGATGGATTTATTTATTTTCATAGCAAGCTTTATATACCCTTTAGTCTAATTAAGGATTATATTATAGAATAACATGAGTTTCTAGTTTATGAACATTAAGGTATTATAAGAACTTTCGCCAGAATAAGGAGAGAAGTCTACTTTCCAAAGATAAGGATTATAATTGAGAATATAGTTGGGAATTGCGATATTTATATAAGAAATAAAGTCATCTGATATATATTTTATAATTAGCTCAAGATCCCCGAACTATCTACTCAACTATAGAAGTCTATTGCTTAGGATTTTGTAGTAAAACTATTATTATCCAAAAACCTAATTATCCAGAAGGAATACGATTTCATTTTAATAGTAACGAATAAACTAATTAAGTTTGTTTATATAATATCATTCTGTGAAACTTGGATAACAGATAACCTTGCTTATATATTTATAAGAAATATAATTAGCATTTACGATGTACTAGATGAGATTATCTCAGATAGGGACAAACTATTTATATCGAAGTTTTGGTCTACCCTTATAATATTGCTTGAAATCAAAAGAAAGCTCTCGATAACTTTCTATCCACAAACAAATGACCAAACAGAACGTTTAAACCAAACAATGAAAGCCTATCTTCTTTGCTACATCAATTACAAACAAGACAATTGGGTTAAATTATTACCCTTGGTATAATTCGTATATAATACATCGGAAACAGAAACAACAAAAGTGACGCCAACTTATACTAACTTCGGGTTCAATCCATTAGTATACAAATCACTATTGCCACAAGATACAAATGCAAACGAAGCTATAAAAGATATTACGGAAATCAAGGAACTACAAGAACAACTTTCCTTGGATTTACAATTCATCGCTCTAAGAACAACATTGTACTACAATAAATCATGTAGTATAGGATCTACATTTAAAGAGAGGGATAAAGTTTATCTTATTCGAAGAAATATACAAACAAAACGATCAAGCGATAAACTAGATTACAAGAAACTAAAACCATTCAAAATCGACAAGGTAGTCGGATCAATCAACTACAGGTTAAAACTACTATACATCATAAATATCCACCCAGTATTCCATATATCCTTACTTGAACCAACATTACCAGAAACGCCCGACACACCAGTAACGGAAATCGAATTAGTCAATCCAAACGCTATATATAATATTGAAACAATACTAGATTGTAAATACATCAGAAACAAGATCAAATACCTGATCAAATAGTTGGATTACTCACATTCAGAAAACACTTGAAAGTTCAAGAAAGATCTTAGCTGCCCTGAGAAGTTGGAGGCATTTCACCAACGCTATCCGGATCTCTCCAAAAAGGACCCGAAGAATTCTGAAACGAAAAGGGGTCCGAGGGACTCAGGAAAGAAGAAGGATCGAAGTTATCCAACACATTCGAACTAGCGGCAATAGGCCCCAAGGAACCTGTAACCGCTTGCTCTCTCTCTCTTTCCACACACTCATTTTCCAACCTTTCCTTTTCTAACCGCTCCTCTTCCGCCTCAAACTCTTCCAAAGCCTCGATTGTATGAAGATCATACTGAAGCATCTTCCCGGCCTTTTAGCGCAAAACCTTTTGCTGCCTTCGAATCCTCATCCGACGAGCGAAAGCTTCTTGTTCTAGCTTCGCAGCAGCCTCTTCTTCTGCCTCAAGACGAGCTTCTTCACGTGCCACTCGAGCCCAGTTACCAACGGTATAACCATACACATTACAATCACTATTAGATATACTCCTAATGCACTCATCGCAACGAATGGCATTCGGAAGTACCCTGCATTCCAAATTCTTCTCAAAACAACGATTACACTTGAACGACATGATAACACCCTTTTCTTTTGTTCGAAAATAAATATTTTGGCGACTAGCGACGGATTTCGAAGTTCGAATAACACTCATATTAAGAGAAGAGGATGACGAAGAATTATAGGTTAGTGAAGTTATCACACTAATATAAACGCTTGGGACAAGCGCTAGACTAAAAAGGGGATAGTGTTACAACGATTTCGGATCTCATATCATGTGACCGATTATATAATCACATGGTCCCTTAGATCCCCTCGGTCTCTTGATCGAAAGGACCGAGGGGACCAAGGGGACGATTAGCATGAAGGTCTATATAACCAAGATGGATTTCCTTTGTATAGAGCTTCGTGTTCAAGATCAATCATTTAGTATACTCTACTATTAGTTACAAATTATATATCATTATTATCATTACTTTAAGTCCCTGCTTGACGTCTAGTTATAAACTACCTCGAGAGCCTAGAACACTTCCACATGATCTAGACGGCAAACCTCGTAACACCTATCTATCTATCCAACATATGAAAAAAAGTGTAGCCCACCACTATATTAACATGTGTGACGGAAATCCCTGCTTTCCTCCCACCCTTATTATATAAGAAACCTCAGGTACATTAACCATGTCTACACATGATACGATTACTCGAGATTAGTATGCGATTTAGGTGACCTGAGGATCAGATCCGGACAAGTACTAGGTATCAATGGTTATCGGTAAAGTAAGATCATTGGAGGAATAAATATGACTTCTTTTTGCCTAGCCATTGCGGCTAGGCCATTCATTTGTGTAAGGTCACGTACCCTAGGTTAGTCATGTGACGCGGCGTTTGATGATAGTCGTCGTAACATTTACTTGCTCAATCAATTCTTAAAAGAACCTAATAAGAACTTTAAAAGTATCAATTCTAAATATAATTCCGCTCATAAATAAATCCCTGCATACACTCACCTATCACACATCCACAACCACACCTTTACCAAAATCCTCCCCCTCCTCCTCTCGTCCTCTGCCCAAAATAACGCCTGAAAAAAAAGACCAAAAAACCAGACAATTAAACAATTGACCTACGCAGGGATCGAACCTGCAATCTCTTGATTCCGTACACCCAGAATTATTAATCCTGAGAAGTCGTAGTCAAGCGCCTTGCCATTGGGCCAGCAGGCCGTATTATTTGTTTGTTTGTATGAGTGGATTTGGGGTAATTATGTATTTATCCAGAATAGTCTAGTCGGTACAGGGGTGAACTTACTCCGTAGTGTAGTCAAACACCTCTTAACCATACCATGTCAAACATCTCATATAATCTCTCCTCCCTCACACCAAAAAATCACATCAATAAGTATTTGATTACAAATAGGTGGGTAGACATTGTATTTAAATCCTATGCTATCCTATTCCATTCCATTCCCGTTTCCCTAAAAAAGATGCCTATCCACCACTCCATCCATAATACAGTGGGTCAGTCAGACTACTGCCTAAAAAAAAAAGAAGACTGCGCTATTCGCATGCTGCAGGGTTATCTCAAAAGAAGAATGAAGAACAAAAAAAATAGATTTACAAAACATATAATATTGATTACAGGCGGAAAAAGGAAAAAAATTTGACTGTTAAAGTCCCGGTGATGATGGTATCTCAACTCGCTCTTCTCTTTCTTTCCCTCTTTTCTTCCTGTACTCTTCCTCTTTATGACGCAATTCAACATAAAATCACTAATGCTCAATTAGAGCCTCCATACGTCATAAAATCCTGCGTGAAGGTTTTCCTTCTAAGGTAAAAAAAAAAGTAAGTCAAGGAATGAGGGGGAGGTATATTAACAAATAGTGACTATCAAAGTCGTATGAGAAGAATTAGAAAATTGAAATATTCTTGTTCAAAGGAATGACGATTGTGGTTATTATTGTCCATAAGCTGCCCAGTGGCTATGAGCTTCTCGTAGAACTAAATTTGCGTTAGTAAATGTATTGGAAAATAGTATAATAGAATTCAATATACCATTTAAAGTGTTTCCCTGGCTAGCTCGATCTTCGCATGCAATTTGTAGCTCACCACCTTCCAAGAAAGCTAACACAACACTATTTGGTAATTCTTGCATATCAACATCAGGAATTTCAGGAGCTCTAAATTCACCAAGATGAAATCTTCGTGTTGCTCCTTTATCATTTGCACCGGCTGTGATGATTAGAAGCCCTTGAGTATCCAACACCATCGATCTACGCTTCCATAAAAGACTATCAGGGAATTGAACGTTGACATCACCAAGATCATTAGCAATGGTAGGTGAAGCTGCCAAGGATGGTTGGGGTGGAACAGATGAAGCTTCCTGACCAGGAAACACTGGAGGTTCCGATTCCTCACGGACCGTAGGTGAGATGGCATGTGCAATGGCTTTGCGACTTGAAGATAGAGATGAAGACATGCGCTTCATGATACGACTTGCACGACCAGACCTTTTGTCAGACTTATCATCATTTACAGGAGATGTTGAGCTAGCCGATGGCGGCGGAGAGAACTCGGAACGTTCAATGCTGCGACGACTGCTGACTGAAGAAGGGCGAGATCTCCGAGCAGGGGATATAATATCATTGGAAGAAGGTTGTGATGGCGACATAACGGCCGGAGAAGATGCGGAAGGTTCAATAACAGAAGAACGTCGGCGCTCAGAGAGCGAAGAACGTCGGTCGTTGATGAGGTCTTTGACCATTGCAATAGATGATCGCCTCTCATTATTAGTGTTTACGGTAGTTTTCGAGGACGTTGATAAACGCCTCTCGGTTATCGTGTCTTTCGGAGGACTAGAAACCGCCTTCTGGTGGTCTATGATCAGTGGTGATTCTTGTAACGCAAGAGCATTGGATTCCGAAGGATCTTTGCCAATTTCTGGCATTTGAGGAAATGGTTGATTAGGGTCTCGTATGATGCGAGCAGTTACCTGAACAGATTCAGGTCGAGATCGAGTCGTCTTGAGTTCGGAAGCGGGCGTAGGCTTCAACAAAGCAACTCTTTTCTGAATAGAACTTGCTCTTTCGCGCCCTCTAGAAATCTCTGGCGAACCCTCTCGTGAAGTACTAGGATTTGGTGTATTCTTATTTAAAGAATTTGTACGATCGGCAATGGAAGGAGCTCGTGATGGAACAAGAACAGTACTTCTTTTGACAGAAAAGAATGCAGGGGCTGCAGTTGGACTTGGCCCTAACGTTGATGGTGCTGCAGAAGACTCCGGTGCTAGATTTTGGAATTTCTCGAATGCTTTAATCCTGTTCGCAACACCAGACCCTACACTGATCTTTTTAGGGATAACCGGTGCGGCAGCAGGTTGCGCGTTTATACGATTTAAAAAGTTTGCTGAAGCTGACACAGGCCGAGAAACAGGTCGGTCACCACCAGGTCGCGCAGAGAGAGGTGAAGGATTCGCATTTGCTAATTGCAAAGGACTTGAGACAGTTCTTGAAAATTTTATCTCGTTCTGCGCGGGCTGAGGAAACAAAGGACTAATTGGAGATTTGGCCACCGACATGGGCTTTGCATCTTCAATTACAGCAGACTGCAGTTCATCCATTAGCTCGTCATCAGAGGAGAAGTTGTCCTCCGAAGTATGGCTACTCTTATCAAAACTAGTTCGAATTGGCTCAATACGGTGGACTTTCTTCTTTTGTGATAGAGTGTATCCAGGAGCGAAAGGACTCTCCAGCAAGCTTTTCTCGGATGATTTGAAGATAGGCTCGCTGGCAGAAGTCTGCAAAGGCTCAGATTGAGTATCTGCAATAGCATTTAAGTCTTGAGCACTAGACATGATAACTGGGGTTTCTGCCGATTCAGGTTTGACCTCAGATATCACATCAGATTCGGGATATTTTTCTTCGTTTGACACCGTGGTATCCGTTAAATTATCCTTTACTGTATCTTGGGAGACAGAATGGGTAACAACGGTAGCCATTTCCTCAGTGCCTTCGTCGGCTATTTCTGGAGTTTGCAGTGATATTCTTACAACTGGCCCCCTTTCAGTAGTTTCCGACGAATCAGCAGGGGAGAATTCTTCGGCCATGTTATCTTTGGTCATTGGCTTGTTAGACAGCTCTTCTTGGACAGTTTCATCTGTCAGCTCTGAAATAGAAGATGCCCTTGTTGATTCTGCTTTTTCTGAAGGCCCAACGGGGGATACTGGGTAGGAATCGGTTCTTGTAGCATCCGAGTCGTCCGTTTTTAGGGTGGAGTTGGTGTCAAGTATGATTGCGGATTTGTCTGCTTCGGCCATATTAGTTAGCAAAGCCAAGGTATCTTGAATTTCCTGCGGGGCGCCTTGTGATGTTGTTAGGCTTAGTGCGGAAGGTATCTCGAGATTTGCGGTGGACGCTGAGGACTTTGGAGAAGAGGGTGATGCTTGTGCAGGTGCGCCTGTACTCATCTGCCTTTTCCGCATTTCCATAGCCTTCATAAGTCTTGCCTTCTCTGGAGTAATTGTTGGGACCTTTGCACTGGGAGCAGCTGACTTCGTTGATAATGTTGATCGAACCGAGGCCCCGGAGCTGGTGTTGGGCCGTCCACCACTTGTGTGAGGGCGCGAAGGGAGAAGCGTGGGTAAGGTTCCATTTTCAGGAATAGAAGGTGGTGACAAACTCATACTGGGAGGCTCTCCAGAATCCTGCGAGCTTAAACTCGCTCGCCCCTTTTTCGATCCCCCCTTTGTAGATATTTTCAACCCCTGTGGAAGGGTTGACACAGGACGATAGGTAGAGGTTCCTCCAGCTGTGGTGGTTTTGCCTACATCGAGAGAAGGGCGAGGTCCAAGTCTGACTTTAGGTTTGCCGTTAAACTCGTAAGATGCGAGACTGTACAAATCAGGTCGTGCCGACTGAGATGATTTACGCGGTACTCCGTCGATTGTTGTAATAGGTGACGAAGATCCCAAATCAATTTCGCGCGGCTCCCTTGGAGGAGGCGGAGAAGTATCAAGATCGAAGCTCAAAGGTGCTTTATTCCGTGGAGGAGGAGGAGATGTTTCGAGAGTGTTGCCCCCTTCTGCAACCAAGGAAGAGAAAGTAAATGAATCTGGTAGATCGGATGGCAGGGTGGTCGGATCAACTGTTGGCTGGGTCCCAGATGTTGAGGTAATAGTTTGTGCGGTAGGGGGGCGCTCCTCCTGAACTGTGGATTGCCTTTTTATTCTAATATCCTCCTCCTCATCCTCTGCAATTTCCATTAAACGTCGTCGGCGCAATGAACTAGTCGAAGATGAGACCGATCCGGAGGCAGTATGTAGTGAGCATGCGGCAGAAAGAGTCGTATCACGGAGCTCTTTGGCCGTGGTTATTTCGAAAATAGTATGGTATGGAGCGAACTTTTCGGTAACAGCATTAAAATGAACCGTGACGCGAGCTATCAGGTTATCAGATTTTAGATTTCAAGGTGAAAATTTGAGATAGAGATCAACAAGGGGAACCCACCTTGAACCAACCTTGAACATCCATCTGGTACATATTTGATGACTACGTTCCGTCGCCTATATCGTAGAAACCCGAACAGCGGTGATGGTTCCTCATATTGTCCAATTTTATTTCTTATTTCCACAATTCCTCCGTTGCCACGGCCCAGCAACTCTATTTCGTCTCTCGAAGCATACTTTAGAAGGAACCTACAATACAGGCACAATATCAGTTCACCATATCACGGCACAAAGTGGACAACAAAAGATACAAGATATTGAATAAAAGCATACCATCCTCCCGGCTCAGCTACCGCAGCGTCGTATGCTTCTTTGACCGTGGCATCATCCAAGCCATTGAGCGACATTTCCTTGCGATCCTGCTCGAAATTTGTGGTGGATCAGGTAATTCTACCAAGCTTCCAGTGTTAAACATTCGACTCAGGGGTAATCGTATCTGTACATGATATATCGTAATGCAGCTTCGTCCGCAAGCCCGCAGAACGAATCGCAATCGGCAGCCCAGATAATTGGCAGATTCCCAAAATGCCCCCAAAATTTCGGAAGCAAGGAAAGCAAAAGGAAGGAATTGAAGCCGCTGTAAGGCGTGTAAGGGACTTTGAAGCAAGTAGAGTGATTATCGGAAATTATTAGTAAAAAAGCTTCCAGAATGCGACAAAGTCAGAATTCGGGGGGTTGTTAAGTTGTTCTGGCGTCTGCGCTTAAAATGGCTAAAAGCTTCTAGTCGCGAATTGAAGATCTTAAGGAATTTAGGAATTAATAGTAAGGAATTCCCTTTTGAGTATATAAAACCTAGGTCCAACAGGTCATGTGTAAATGGGATCACGATTATGATGTCGTCGATGACTTTATAAGATTCAATAATGCAACAATTCCCCTTTTCACAACTGAAATTTCCCCCCGCCTTTCCGATAAGTATTTCTCTGCTTTATCTGGGGATTGTTATTCACGCCACTGAGAGTATGACAGTGTTCACCGGGAGGTGCGGTGCTTTCCTCTCGCACAGATGAAGCAAATTGACCAATCATTTGGATCTGATTTCGATGAAGTCTTCAATGACACCTTGCACGTCTTCTGAAATGGGATGAATGATAAATTGGTTGATCGTACTCTTTACTCTGAATGGGTACCTACCAATTTTCTGAATCGACTATCATGATCAGACTGGTCGAATGGTAGATTGGTAGATTGGTATATTGCTTCTTGCCTGTTCATTAAGCTACTACCTAGTACTGGTACAAGACCACAACCATCGGATCATTCACAAGTTATTTTAACCTCGCTCACTATCCACTATCCACTGTCCACTATCCACCACACTGCACTATCCACTTACAACTACTCTGTACAGTCCCTGGTGTACCTACTAATAACACAAACCTCACCCTATTCAATCTTAGTGATTATTTCAAATCACCGATAACCACGTTATTTCCACGAGAACCCCTGCAGTTAATGATCGACAACTCGGTAATTGTGTCATTTCTCGGTTGGTCCACATCTGTCTATCTGCAACTTTTAAAATAACATCATTTTGGCTGTTGTCCGGCTTGACAACTTGACTACGAGATCTAATTATCTACCGGGTACTAGGGAGGAAGGATATACAAAAGTCCCTCATCCAGCAAGCTTCGCTTTCAATTTCAATGGTGGGATGTTAAAAGTGCTTGTGCGATGTTGCGACAAGTATGCGGGATCCCCTTTTTGTAATATTGTGCCAAAGCGTTGCTAATACATCCATCAGCTGAAGAACGTTGCGGGAACACCGGTCGAATGCTAATGATATGCTACGCACAAAAATCTCAAATGTCAGAAGACCTTGCAATGTCTCTTATACGTTCAGTATTTCTGCAAGCTATGGCATTGGAGCAATATCTTACAAAAATTTGAATGGTACCGTCGTTACAATCACCATCATCCCCACCTGGCTCGACGGGCATCTTCATAAGCAGCCTCACTGCGATCTGCCCATTCAACCTCGGGGTCGATGCGTGATTCGTGTGGATGGTACACTTCCTTAAACCCTGTGAAAGTACATTTTCCCGCAAAATCACACGTGAACGTGCCAGAAAGCGACTTTTCCTTATCGTTAAAAGTGATGCTTTCCAATCTTTTATCAGAGCCAAGCTGAATCTCTCCTTCACCAGTCTCCTCCCCACGCCACCGGTACTGCCAAGTGGGTTGCCGAGCCGAAGGCTTATCGTTAGCTCCTAGAAAAAATGCGCTTTCTCTGCAGCTATTCGGATCATTACCATTGGCATCATATTGAGGGATATCGCTCATCAAAATGTCTCCATCTTCATCCATGTAAGCATCTTCTCGTTTCCTCTTACCACGCTGCGAACGTGGTATAGGGATGGGCCTTTCAAATCGCATGATTCCCTAATGATTAGATCAGTCTGTGGACACAAGAAATGAGTGCATGATCACGAAATACCTCTACAACTATAAAGTGAAACATTGCAAACATTTGTTGTCTACCGTTCTTGTTCTCGACATAAATATCAAGAGTAAGCTCCGAGTCTTTTTCTCCCCACTCGTCCTCAATATTTGGGCATTCGATTACATAGGAACCTCGAACATCCCATGTCCCTTCTGATTTGGTAGCATCTGAAATAGTTCGGGAACCGCTGGCCGACGTCCGTGCTCTTTTTGTAGCTGGCAGTTTGACATCGTCTCCATCTTCATCACCATCTGAAAAAAGGTTTGGGTGAGTGCTAGTACTTGGTGCAGTCTTTCTAGCTGTAAATAGTCCTGGTCGTGGGGTAACTGGTCCTGGGCGTGTAAAATGAGAATCACTGTCGCCAAATAAATCATCATGAATGGCTGTGCTTGGCGCATTTTTCCTAGCTTTCTGTCTCTTTCGCGGCAATGGTAGGATTGGGCGTGCGGCATGAGTTGCCGTTTCGCCAAACAAATTATCATGCGTCCCTGTACTTTGCGCAGATTTTCTGGCTGTCTGCTTTGTTGGACCTCCAAGGGGCTCCTAAGATAGGAAAGACTTAGCTCTGTATTTTATAAAAATGAATCTATCGACGATAGCATGGTATTTTGTGGAAGCCAAACACCTTATGTAAAACGACTCAATGCAGAAGGATGGGAATATGACAAAGATGAAGCAAAGCCATGCTAGTCAAAATGGAGGTATCTTCGAATTTGCACACTGATGCGAATATGACTAATAGGACGTTCATATGAAAGTCCTTGCAAAATAAGCTAGCCAAATGTCCAATCTCAGCTCAGAAATTGGAACAAAACCAAAACTTGCAAATTCAAAGAACTTTGGCGGTGATACCATTTTAGAAGGACCAACCTTGGATGTTTGTTTCTCTCTAACTTTTGGCATGTCTTCCTTAGGCCGAGCTGCTGGCCGCTCAATCTCACGCATTTGATTCCAGACAGCATCTCTGCTTCTTCCTATGACGATCCAACGATCTGGAGAAGGCCGTATGTTGCCGACCCAAGGGGCATCCACCGATACAGACTCCAATCCCATCTTATCAGCAGCTGCAGCTAAGGCGGCTCGATGTTCAGTTTTGAGAATGACAATATCCAGATTTGCTGGGCGGCCTGTGGCAGTTTTCGGAAATTCTTCACTGAGGTATTTCTCTGGATTTGCTTCAGCCTTCTCCTCGGCCGTTTTTAATTTTTTCCATCCACCATCTCTCGCAATTTTATTTTGTTTCTTAAAGTCTTTGTTCAATTGGGATTCTGCAGTCTTAAGTTCCGGGATCATTTTCGCTTTTGCTTCCCTCAACCTCAACTGCAAATCGGCGATTGATCCAGACTGGTTTAGTCCTCTAAAAGCGCATTGAGCTCTCCACCATCCTGCTGGCTTTGTTTCAATACCTTTAGTATTACCTGGCTTGGGGCTCTTTGAGGGTAGCAGTTTTTCAGCGTGGGGATCGTAAGGGTAGCCATCTTTATGTAGTCCTTCTCCGCTACATGTGTAGGTGACAGATTTGAATTTGTGCTCGAATGGTAGAATGACAATAGGATGCAAGTCTACCATGATGCTGGAGAATTGGTTGGTTTGATTATTTTGATGATTTTACCCGATGGCTAGTGTGCTTCGTGTCGGTATTAAACGTCGAAATATTGCTGCGAAAACTTGAGTATGAATAACAGAAATTAAATGATATCAGTGACCCTAACTGAACCTAGAAGACTTGAATCTTAGTATTAGGATGCTCAGAAAATGTACAAAGAATTAAGAAGAAAAAATAAATAAAATTGTTACTATTATTGCATGTGAGTACTAGGTATTGTATGGAAACCACGCGTTTTGGGTTCGGCAGCCTGACGTCGTTGACCAGCCCAGCCTTGCCGCTAGCGCGTGATCTTAGCGTGGCGGGCACCAAAAATTCATCAGGCCCGCCCAGCTAGAAGGCAAAGATATATTAGCATCAACAAATTGAATTCAGACTGGTACGCGATAGTTCACACGATATTGCCCTCCTTTCTCTTACGAATATAAAATATAAGATTTCGCAAAGATGGTTGAATTAACAGAAGTTGAGGATGAGTCCTTTGAGCAAAAGCAAGCCGGTCCATCTGAGGATGATTACTACACTGATACTGGTTAGTCTTACCGTTGACTTTGATGACCTCTACGTTTAGCTAATATACGTGTAATTCCAGATTCTGAGATCTCCTCCGACGAAGAGGACAATGTCGCAGACGAGGAGACCTTCGCAGATCGCATAAGTGCCCTGAAAGATATAGTACCTGCGTCAACTCGATCTTATATTTCCAGCAAGGTGGATACAACGACAAGCTGGATCAAATCGAGTTTAATGTTTGGAGGCAAGACTTTATGGGTTGTGAGCACAAGTGCTTTGTTACTGGGAGTTCCCTGGGCATTGGCATTTGTGGAGGAGCAGCAGGTAGTTGAAATGGAGAAGGAGATGAAGATGAGAGAGATGGGTGGAGAGGTATGTCATCCCAGCCCATTGCACACAGATTTGGTTTTGATACTCATACTAACATTTACTTGCGATAGTTACTTTCCTCGGGCACAGACACAGCAGGACAGTTGAACGCACAGCTCGGCGCACAACAAGGGAAGCCAGCATTGTAATGAATGAATCTGCGACGATACGATACAAAGGAATGGGCCCAATGGATGGAGATACGATAGCATTGTACATCAGTGAGTGGCTTTTGAGGGGGTTGCATGATTCAAAAGGTTTATGGCCACAAAACATGTGTTGTATTTCTAGTTCTTCTCACCTCATGAACAAATAATTTCTTCAGTAAATAGTCGAGCATATTTACAAGATCCAGTTCAATGTCAAATTCAATATTCAAGGTTCAAGCCGTCAAAGCTTTTAAATTTTTCCCAGGTTTATCGCTTTAGCCGCCACTCTCCGTTATCATGAATCTGCTAGGATCATATCCTGGTGTTGGAGTTGATATCATGGGTCCACTCCGCCATAATATGCGTTTCAGCAATTCCATTATTGTACTCATAAGTGAATATTTAGCCTTCAATCTCTATCCCTCAACTCACAAACCGCAGCACTTTCTCTCATTTCTTCTTGACCTACGAGGTTGAATCTGCAAAATGTCGAGAACACCATTATTCTTGAACTTCGGTGGAGATTCAAAACGAAACCGTCAAATGTCTTGGTTATTGGCAAGCTCATCCAGAAGGAAAGAGCGGAGGTAAACCTAACATTTTGTTTGTTGATCGATAGGGGCTGACAATGAAAACAAGGTGGCCTTTGGTTTTGAGATTTTGGAAGGGTTCCATCCATTCCGGTACGACCTTACGCATACATCAAAGTCCGGAGACGAAACTAACCAATGATCTATACAGAGGTCCTCTGGCCGGTTGCCATTCTCTCTGCTATATCTGCTATTGTTGTATATTTGAACCAGCACATCAGCAGTGATGTTACGCTTCCAACCAGTATTGTAAGTGCTCTCCTCCCATCTGCGACTAGAAAGCGGAATCTAACTAAAGCAAGGTCCCTTCACTATCCATTGTCGTGGGTCTAGAACTCGTTTTCCGCAATCAAACAGCATATAATCGTTTTTGGACCGGCAGATGCCATTTCAGCACCCTCACAACTTCAATTAGATGTCTCACGCGACATCTACTTGTACTTGTGCCGGCACCCGCTCCGCCCGATTATCAATACGATTCATCATCTACACAGGAGGACAGTACAAACAGTTCAGCATATAAGGATTATGATGGTGCGGCAGATGTAAATCATCAACCACTATCCAAAGCGCTCACAGCAAAGACGATTGAAACAGTAAAGATTATGATTGCGATGCTCTATACAGTGAAGAACCATTTGCGAGCAGATTGGGGTGTGGAGCTTAGTGCTGGAACGACGTTAACGGAAGACGGTGAGTTTTTCTGGCCGGAGGAATACAAGGAATTGTTACCGCAAGGCTTTAAAGGCCATGAACACATGGGATTGGGCTTGACATTACAGTTGGCTACGTACGTCGAGAAATTTATCAACATTGGTTGTAATCTGTGAGTCACAACCATTGAAGTTCTCATTTTCAGTACCTATCTAACGAACATTTTACACTCAGGAATTGGTTTAATAATTCTTCTTCGTCAAATATGCTTCAAGAACTGAATCAGTTCATTTCCGCATATGGAAGCATGGAGGTAATTCGACTCGCGCCTACGCCCGTTGCACATCTCATCCATTCCAAGCAAACACTTGCGCTCTTCTGTTGCATTTTACCGTTTGCGATGGCGGCTGAGATTGGCTGGTGGACAGTGCCCCTCGTCGCATTTGTAGCCTTTGCTCTTTACGGTATCGAAGGAATCGCTCAGTGGCACGAGGATCCGTTTGGAAGGGACAAGATCGATATAAATATGGACGACATTGTGGATGACGCCAGAAGGGAAATTGAAGTAATGTTGGAAGCCTGGAAAACTCAAGGGCTAAATGGAAAAGGGCTTTTCACACCGAACTTGAG
Source organism: Sclerotinia sclerotiorum 1980 UF-70 (assembly GCF_000146945.2). Lineage (NCBI taxonomy): Eukaryota > Fungi > Ascomycota > Leotiomycetes > Helotiales > Sclerotiniaceae > Sclerotinia > Sclerotinia sclerotiorum. Next base: position 719,260 of record NW_001820835.1, on the reverse strand, counting down.
TGCACCATTTACGCCAAGAGCGGAATATGGTACTCTAGGCTGAAATACGTACAAGAGACAGTAGGTTTGGACATAAAGGGAGGATATGAAATTGAGTTTTACATCCATGTTTGCTTCACCAGCGGGTGCGTGGATTTATAAAATCATTCCGAAGTTTTTGATATCCCATGATTATTTCAATCTACAAATGATTCTATTCCAATCGAATAATCTCATTGTTTGATATACATTTGGATGTTGTGATCAGGCCTTAAAGTGTGCAAATAGATATTGGAGAAGTATCAATGTAGACTTTATCCTTCGAGTCCGTTCACCCGCTGGTGGTTGTTCGCTACAAGCATTTGCGGGATGGCAGATGCCCTATTTTGTACCATCTGGTTTCTGGTACACCAAGAATGAGGTAGATGATATTCGAGGTTATGATTGTTATTTTGGAGTTTATTTCATTTGAGGGATCTTTTTGGGGCACCATTCCCTTCCCAGATTTGTCATCTAGAAAGCCCGCAGGGTTTAGAAGTTTCTTGAATATTACGAGTAAAGTTCCGTATTGCAGTTATTTATAAGCTATTGTGCTCTATCTCGTTTGGTAAGCCGAGACTTTTAAAATCGGTTAGTTGATATGCTGCTGATGATCTCATAAGCATCCTCGCATTCGCTTGGCCCACTCCTGGAGGTTATATTTTCTAAATCCGGGTTGAGGTGCGGTAGGTACGTACATGACAAAGCTACATGCGTCTAGATATCGCTTAATTGTCTGTATTGCGTTTGGACAGAGTAAGTCATTGGTCAATTAGATAGTATGTTGATTCATATTGAAATGCTTTTTCTGACTATGTTATAGGAATGGAAGTTTAATAATCAAGGCTGATTTACATGGCTCTGTTTTTATATAAAAGGTTCATTGCGCTCTGTAGAATTCGAAGTGAGAGTCTACCTACCTATGAGACTTTGAGCAAAACAACATGTCCCGAGAAATCATGCGTGCAATTGGTAAGTTGACAAAAACTGTTATACTTACTTGAGTGTGTTGTCTTAGTGAGTAATATGACTTACGAAATACATACAGATATTGAGAATGGGAGCGGACCAATTTCGAGTCTTTTTCTAAACGACAATGTTCCTAAACCCATACCTTCTACATCTCAGGCTCTGGTTAAGATTCATTCTTTTGGTCTTAATCGGATGGACTTGATGCAACGTGAGGGGAAATATAATGTGCCCCCGCAAGCGGGAAAGATTCTAGGTGTGGAATTTTCGGGAGTGATCGAGGAACTTGGGGATGGAGATGTAGGGGATTTTAAGATTGGGGATGAAGTTTTTGGACTCGCGTATGGAGGTATGATGTTTCATTTGTATGACTTTCTAGATACTGATGGTTGGACGAAATAGGAGCATATGCGGAATATCTGGCATCATCGACGAAGATGCTCATTCATAAACCAGCTGAGATGCCTTGGTCTGTAGCTGCTGGAATCCCTGAGGTATCTATTATTGTCTCTGTGTAATCAAAGCTAAGTCTAACAAGATACCAGACATGGATAACGGCAACTCAAGCTTTGCACCTCGTAGGATGTTTCAAACCAGGAGATAATGTCCTCTGGCACGCTGGAGCATCCGCTGTATCCATTGCTGGAATTCAATTATCTAAAGCTGCTGGCGCCAACAAGATATTCGTGACAGCCGGTTCTGATGAGAAGATAGCGTTCTGTAAGAGCTTGGGGGCTACACATGGCTTTAATTACCATACGGAGAATTGGGTCCAAGAAGTGCTAGATGCGACTGATGGACATGGAGCCGATGTAATTGTTGATTTTATTGGCAAGAACTACGCTCAGGGAAATCTTGAAGTAGCAGCTATGGATGGAAGGATTGTCCAACTGGCTAGTCTTAGCGGGTACAAACTTGATGGCTTGGATATTGGCCCGCTTGAAAATAAGCGTTTGCGATGGGAGGGCAGTAGATTGAGAAGTAGACCTTTGGAATACCAAGGCAAACTGAGAGATGTGCTGGCTGAAAGTGCGCTGCAAAAATTCGCTGATGGAACTTTTCAGGTTCCTATCGAGAGGGTTTTCTCTTGGAAGGATATTAGGCAGGCACACACATTGATGGAAAGCAACCAATCGAAGGGGAAGATTATCTGCATGGTCAATTGATGACGTAATTAGGCGCAATAATATTGGTGGTACAACAGGTAGTCTGCTGGGACCGCGATGAATTGTACTCCGGCCATTTGACGCGTTGTATGGCATTGACGTATAATAAATCCATGAAGAAACTCTTCTATCGATAAAAGAATGTCACTTTCTGAGAGCACTACTTAAATGCCTTTGAGAAAAACTTGGCGAAAATACACTCCAGGCAGAAGACCGATTTATCAAACATGCAATACAAATGCAATTGCGATGTAAGTTTGACGACAGCAAAGAAGTGGGGCTCTAGGCTCAGACTATATTTTAGCTCCGTACACCCTGAACCTTCACTAATTTCAATCTTCACCTCACCTCACTCACGCACCGCAAAGGGAGCGATTGTTGAAAGTTCCTAATTCCAATAGAATCACAATTACCATTCCCTTCCCCGCTAATCAAGAATTCTTCATTTCACCTTGACGCAAAAATCACGTCGCCAACAGCTCATAATGCTGCCAAGATTCACCGAACGCCAAATTCGTAATGAATACTGCCCGTCAAGGAAATGAAAATCATTCGATATCGGAGTTCAGGGCAACATCCACCCAGTAAGCTGGGATGGATTCTGGAAATGAGAAAATGAATCAAGTGTCATCTCATGTTCTCGGACTCCCTGGCCAGCTCCATAATGATCAATACCGCGCCTCAAATGGAAACCAAACTGGGTGAAACGACCCCCGTTGATTCCTTGAAAACCAACTGAAGCATAAATTTTGTAGCTCGGTTATGGTGCTACAGTATCAAGCAAAAACGACGTTGTCCGTCTGATGCCCTCTTAACTCCATTTGCAACCTCCAATCCATCTTTGCTCTGACGTATACTTCTGTTCTCCTCGGTATCTAGAGTGGATTCATGCGTAATGCTCAATTGCATTGCAATTTCTATTTCTTCTTGAATCATCTCATCCAATGTTTGAAGTCGGCCTGAGAAAGGCTCGACTGGAAATTGTACTGGTTCAGATGAGTGTCGAGATTCTCTACGTGGATTTGAGACCTCTTTGTGCAAATTCGTCGCAACTAAATCTGACGTAGGTGAAGCCCTCTGCAATTGCACCTTTCTAGGCACTGATTGGGATTTTTCTGATTCTTTCTGCAATATGTGCGAGTGTCCGCTTAATGTGGACGCTTTCGAGGAGTGTCCGGCCAATGCTCGTGCTGATAATTTGGCCCTTGCCTTCTTGTCCGTGAGTTTTTGTCTTAGTTGTCTCCGGTGCTCTACTCTTCGTTGTATTGTCAGGATCCCCCAATCTATGGCTCTCTTGTCATTTGTAGTGTTTGGTCGGTCTCTATCTGCAACATTATGCCTTGGGCGCGATTGCTCTCTGGGTTTAATGATCTTTGGTGGTTCGTCTGATTTGGAAAGAGGTTGTTGGCATGGTGATTCTGTTATTTCTTTCTGTCGATATCCAGTTTCTGCTTGGTCCGATTTCTGATTTATTTGAACAACAATGGCTTCATTTTTATCCAAAGCTTCGTCATCCTTTTTCATACGTGAAATCCCCACTTTCTTACCAGGAAATTCCTCAGCTGGCCCTAAATTCATTGTCAGAACTCACCCTATTCAATGACCCTTCTCCACTCACAGAATTGACGCCAAAAGCATTGATCTGCTTCATAAAATGCCTTTTCTGTGCTGGCTCTGACATATCCTCGACTGTATTTTCTATAGCAAATCTGGTATAGTCGTGTTGCTTTCTCTTTCGTGTAGGCAGGCTTGAAACTTTGATCACTGACGAGCTTGGCTATCATAAAGTCTCCGCACGATATATAAACCATAACGAAAGAGCAATTGAAGTGGTCTTATAGCGATTTGTTTATTGTGTTTGACTTTTGTGGTTGTGTATGTAGTGAAGGAGATTTTACTTGGAAGATGTTTTGTATGCCAAAATAGGTTGAAGCTGAGAAAAATTTAGGTAGCAAATTTCGAGTTTTGAGGATGAAAGTAAAAAATTAAAGTTGTGATATTTTAATTGTTCTCGAGAGGTTGCTTAATGGCTCGAGCCAATTTCATCATCTCAGGTGCATCAGAAGGCTTACAAGTACCTCTTAACCAATATCCTTTGGAAAGTCCTGTGTAACTCTGGCTACGATGTACAATTATGCGTAGAGTTCCATTAGGCTATCCGAAAACCTCGCAGTAATACGGAAGACAACGAAACCATTCCTTCCACATCAACTTTCTACCCCTCTGTATCAAATCTCAAGTTGCGCCAACGCCTGCAAACCCAATTTTGCTTCGTCATCCTTTGCCTCATGGTCCTCAGTCTGCTTTTCCTTCTGTGCCATTCGTGCAAGCTTATCCCCAACACTCTTACTCCACGCCTGAGCTTCCTGAGCATAAAACTCCCGATATCTACATTGTTGCTCACGAAATCTCTCCTGTTCCCCAGCTCGAACACGAACATTTGCAAATGCCCTAAGAATAACTTCTTTATCATGCGAATCCAATAAACAATTCTCTCTAGGATATTCTTCCTGGGGCCCTAGGTTTTCGTTAGTATTTTTTTCATAGTAGAGGGAAGATGACAATCATATCATGATACGTACAGTGAGAACGCCAGAATAATTTGTCGGCCATGAATGTGATTGTGCTTTCGCTAGCTCCTGCACATACTTCTTCCATCTTGTTGCGATGCCGTGCATAATCTCTCATGGCTATCTCCATGCTGCTAATATGTGTTGCTTCGTCAATTAATCGGTGTATCATGAATTCCTTGAGAGATGGGAGGGACAGGAAGGAATGCGGCATTGTGGTATCCGGCCTAGTTGAATAGGGAATTGGTGGTCTTTCTGTAGTCGCATGAGGCATGTTGTGATGTGGATATTTTGAACGAGTTGTGAGGTTAGAGCTGTTTACAAGTTCTCTTGATGTTGGATAAAAAGAATCTTGAACTCGAATGGGAGATGTTAACCTCGACTAATAAATAGATAAAATTTGAAATCTGAATTTAATCTAGGCAGCTCACAAACCGTGCCATATTCTTCCGTCATCGAATCCCCCTAATTACCTACCTAGTAGATACCTAGATAAAAGACAGGCTCTCCCACATAATACCAAATAAACAATCAGTAAAAAATGAATTTTTTAACATCCGAAATATCCCGTCATCATCATTCAACGGCCCGTAAATCACATTTATTATACTACTAGGTACTATAAATTACCACCGACCTTCTCCCATGCATATATCATTCCATCCCATCTCACAAACACTCCGAAAACCCGACCTCCCCGAAATACAAATGCCATTTGTAATTTCCGATTACCTATCAAAATTCAAATTTAAATTTAAATTTAAACTTGTTCCTAGAATAGGTACTTCTGAGATGTATACTAGGGAAGCGGACCAGTAAGAGCTATTGAAGTATTTGATTCGGATATCTTGATTGGTAGCTACGTACTATAAGTAGATATCCCCTTCGACATGGCTTCGAAGTTCGATTCGAGGTACAATGTTCGAGGTTCTTTGGATCGGCTGTTGGAGGTGTTGATCTGGATCTGGGTTTTGGGGCTTGGATATTTATATGTATAGATACCTAGGTATGTTGCTGGAATAGTGAATAGTGAATATGATGTGGAAAGTGAGAAGTGGCTTTAATTTTGTTTTGTACGATACAGTAGTCTGTTTACCTAGGTACCTAGTAGGAACCTTAGGTGTGCAAGTGCAAGGCTGGACTTGATGTGAGGAGAGGAGAGGAATTAGATTGTAAATTTGTAGCTTTTAAGATGATAATCTGGGTTTAATATGATTGGAAGCTCAGCTTGCAGAGATGAGAGCTTGACGGAGCGGTGTTTTGTGTTGGGAATCCTGTATCCTTTTATGTTCAGTGGTTTAAGGGGGATGGGACAGAGCGAATCATGATTTGGTTTTTCTTTGATGTGTGGGTTGTTCTCTATCATTGGGTGGATTGTGATAACTGACTGACTGATTGATTGGGATTGACTCTGCGGTTTCTGAAGTTGTGAAGATGATCAAGAAAGAAAAGTGTGGAGTATAATACCTTCTGATCTTAGAAAGGGTTTCAGTGATTCATTTTCAGATATTTTTTAGTATATTTCAGAGGTATCTACAAAATTGGAAGATCATACAGTTATGATTTTGATTTATTTACCTACTTCAGATAACTCGAGCTCATGCCCTTGTATGTGTCATATATCTTCATGGTGATAACTTCACCAGTGGTGGGATCTTTGTAAAGTAAATCTGGGTTTAAGAGAGGAGGAAGAGGCTCAAATGATGTGTTCGGTGCGGAAAGTGCTACAGTAGACACCGAACTGTGGTTGGGCGTACCAGGGGAAGCAAGCCGAGCAGCTAAGAGGGATGAAGGGCTTTCGATTCGAGGATCGGATTCTACACTTAATCTTGGATTTTCGCTGATAGCCTGTGGATCTCGTGAACTGTCGTGTTTGTGTGTCTCTCTGGCTAAATATTGCGTTGTTTGTGTAGGTGAAGAAGCTGACGGACCTTTAGGTTTGAGATAATCACCAATGTCATTTCGGCCTGGTTCTTGAGATGCCTGCTCAAAGTGCGGAGCAGATGGTATTGCGGAAAGATCCACTCGTTCCTGAGTAGGTACAGAAGCAGGTGTTCTATAGGCTCCAGGTACCTCTGGGGCTTGTCCAGGGATCAGTCCAGCAGGTTCTGCAGCGCGGCTTGAGGTTTCCAAGGTCTGTTGAAAAGAAGTTGGAGTTATCCCAAGGACTTTTTGAGCTGATACTGGAGTAAGTGGCATTTGGATGCTTCCAATTTGTTGTTGAGTGATATACCCGGGGCCACCATATCGGCCAGGAAACTCGCCATATGCACTAGACAATTGGAATCTGTCCCAAAAGACTTTCTCAGTCCAGTAGTAGCAAAAATCCAAACCACTTGCTGGGTACTGTGAAGCGACGGAAGCAAGTTCAGCAATGTAGGCCCGATCGAAGCCATCTGTCTCGAAGTATGGATAGATGCTGCAAAGTTTGATGATTGTCATATTCATGAAGATCACGTAGTTCAACAGCCTCGAATTTTCAACGCCACCCAACAGAACATAAAACTTTCGAGTCATACATTGCATCCTCCAAGTCATTCAGCATATCAATCTCTCTTCTCATAGCAAAGAAATCGATCTTTTCCGTAACACTATACCTACTGCGCGCGGCGCCGAACACTTTGGTACAATTTAAATCTCACTAAAGACATAGAACGACAAGCGCTGAATCCATTTTCACATCAGTGAAGATTGCGTTGGTTGGTAAGTTGACCCACGTTGATATCAGTCCGAAATCTTCAAGATGTCATTCAAGACGTCGGAAAATCTGATTTTCCGGCCGAAATATGCCGCTATGGACGACGGTTTGCGGAACGGGGGGCTACGTAGGATTGATATATTTTATGCGGCCGGAAGGAACGAAGCCATGCCGTTGTATCAAGATTCAATAATGATTGACAACATTTTCTTGTTACAAAGCAAGTTCGCTCAAATGTGTATTTACTTGTAAATGTATCATTCAACTTGAGCTTTTCCATATTTATTAGTGTCCTCATTTGATTTCTTTCCGTATCACACTCATTTAGTTCCCGCGAAAGACTTTGTTATCCACGAGCAATAACCGTCCACAAAGCAAAGTCTACCTCACTATCCGGAATGTAAAGAAAAGTATGAGCGGGCTTAGAACGAGTATCTGGGCCCCAGGAAACTATCGCGCTCCGAGGTCCAGTGGCTCTAGCTATAATACTTTGCGAGAGAATGTACCGGTATCTACTCACTCCCATCCGTCGCGAGAGACGAGTAAGAATCGAATAACGGAAACCCCTCGCAAAATGATCTTAGACAGAGAACCGCCGCAGAATGAGCTACAGAAGAGTTCTGGTGGGCTGAGCACCAGTCAATGGGCACCGCGTGATTACCCCGGCAGATCGAAAGCAGCAAATCGTGGGGAGGTCTGGACTATGGTATGTATTCACGAATTTTGCTTAAAGAACATGCTAATCTTGTGATTCTACATAGATTACGCCAACCTCACAATCTTCGTTGGTGCGCCACGCGTATAATGCCTCGAGTCCTGCACACTCCTCCCGAGACCTTGGCCTGCCTTACGAAGTACAACATTACATTCTTGGTATGATGCAGCGGATCTTGGAGGAAGGATGTTATACCTTTGCATCGCGATGGATTCCCGACCTACTACATAAGAATAACTGGACGTGCTCGGAAGCTGTTGAATTGTCTACGTGGAGAACTTTTCTTCCAGAAAACATCCCAGCAGAGGCTCTTGCCTCGCACAGTAAACCTCTCCATAGATGTCTGGCTGATGCTGTTCGAATAAGAAACTCTGCCACTCATCGCCATATATGTTCCAGTCGCGAACTACAACGTATGACACAACAAGCCGAAGACCTCATGAGTTTGTTTTCGGATCAAACGAGGCAATTAAAGTTCCAAAGGCTTTGGATTGAAATTAACGGTTGGGAAAACCTTAGTGTAATAGATATGCAAGCCGCCAGACATAAAATGGAGTTGGCACTTCAAGAAATTGGGGAACGGCCCATGGACGATATGGATTGGACGGCAAACACAATTTCTTTGCAACAAATTCCCCCAGGGAAAGTAGAGCTAGGAGATACCGATGACTACGATGTTTATGACGAAATGGAGATAGACTAAGAATGCATTTCAAAGGAGTTTCGATTATGGGGAGTTGGAGTTGGATTTATCATAGGCTGCATAAACTTGCAGGAGTATGGCTTTAGGAGCACTAATGGGCGCATTGGGCGGTAGGATTGCGAATACCCATTCTGTTGCTTTTGGAAATATCTCATGCGCATTCCTCAAAGAGATTGAGTTCATAGATCAGACCTCTTAAGTATTTTTAGAGGCAAAACAACTAAATTAAATCAAGTTGCTACACATCTCAGCACCACAGACAACTTTTACAACATCATATGTATATGTTCAAGACTTTGGAAGCCCCAAATAATGCGAGTTATATTTTAGAGAGAAGTTTGCGGAAAGAAAATCGGACAGCTTTTTATACACACGTACTAAGCGCATGACACCGAAGACAAAAAAGACTAGTCTAGTAATTTATCACTAGTCGAACACTAAAATCCAATCCCGTCCCGGCAAAGCATAGAAGAAGTCATGCTTTTCTCCATCACAGTCCCAATTCTCGGCAACAAACCCTTAAAATGCCTGGTTTCACATTATGCTGATGACCATACGGATTCTACTAGCATCTGCCTCCTAGTGGACGAGATATGTTAGCGAAAGACTTTCAGGAACAGCGCGCGGGCTCGAAACAAATCAGATCTATTTTTTTAAACGGGAGAATAGCCGCGAGGGCCGATTATTCGGGAAGCTTCTGAGGAGATGGACTGTCGCTGTTCGTATTGCTGATTTTCGTAAATGATGCTCTCTTGTCGAACCGAAGAGCTTGGAAATTAGCACGAAGTCCTTGATCTGCGCGGATTTCTCATCCTCGGATCACAGTACTGGTGCTGTTTGACTTTGGGCATGTATCTAATTGTTGGATTCGGAAAGATAGGGTATTGGATATTTATGGTGCCTTTGTGCTTTACAAAAGAGCGCGCATGGGAGGAAGTCTTCTTTAGTGGAAGGTTTGAGAATTTCCGGTAACTAGCCATGCTTTTTCTTTGGGTATGCGCTTCTCGGCTCTTTTCTTTTTGTCCCTTTTCTCCTTTTGAACGGGAATAGCATCCTTTTCTTTCCTTGCCTTCTTTCGCTGCGTCTATGTTTCTCATATCTTCCCAATTTATCTCTTGTCTTCTTCAATTCTCTCGAAGTCGGTGCTGCGACTTCTAAGCAGGCAAGTATTGGTCCCGAAGGAAATTATGGTGCTCGCGTGCTCTTCTCGTCTTAATGACGTGCTGTGGTAAAAAGTATAGTTAGCTGATCGAAAGAGCTGAAGCGAGATTATCTAGTGTCCAAAGTATTGCTTACTACCTTCTATTGATGCCTATCCTATTTCCTATTGATCTTATCATTTTGGCATTGTTGTCGCTTATAATTAGCGACAAGCGAGATTCAAAGGTTTAACAATAGGGGAAAAGTGAAGGGGTCTCACCGGTAAACTTTCTAAACTTGAGTCCATTTTGGATTGCAACGGCATTGGCGATTGGGCCCATGTATGTCTATCTTACATACAATAAATTTGGAGCAAAGCAATCATACCCGAAATTTGATAAAATACGCTTCATCTTTTGATTCTGCCAGCCTATAGTGACTAATCCTTCAAGAGAACAGCAGTATTTGGAAGTTGAGGCAGTCGTGTGATCATATACGATGATTTACATGCGATGAAAAGCACCAAATTTATCTCATAATCAAATTTCATTATCAGTATATGCAATATCATATCTTCTTAACATACTACCGAAATCTCAAGACTCGGATAATACCTGAAGTGCCCACATATATTTCTAGCACAGATTAACAACATAACTCACCGAGCTCGGTACAAGTATAGTAAAAACTTAAAAGTGACAATAGCAGAATCATCTTAAAACTCGAGAATCCTCCCGTAACATAATGTTATCATTGTAAACCAAATCAAAAGTCAAGGCACGGTACGACTAAAAGCATTACACATCGCACATCGCACAACCCATCATCAATGCATCACCATCCACAAAGTCCAGACTCCTAAAACCGAATTAAATTTTCATTACTGCCAAGCCCCAAGATAGCTCTAAGAACATCCAGATAACAAACAAACACCGTCCGTGCTGCCGTCTGCAGATTCCATCCAGAATGTCCGCAACTCGGGAACTAGAGAAGTTCGGATGTTATGCTTTTTAAAAGGTACTTGATTATACTGGTTGTAAAGTTACATGAGTTGGGAAGTTTTTGGCGAGACTAACAAGGTATCTTTTATCTTTATCTGATCCCGCGCCCCTAGCTACATTAAGAGTTTTTTAGGTTTTTTTTTAAGTTTCCTGAAGATTGTATGTGCGGAAAGTAGAGGGATGTTGTATTTTTGTATGTTCTGCGGGTTGGAGGTTTAGTCTGGATTTAGCTATAGCTTTAGCTGTAGATCTAGGTCCTACACGGCTAGATATACTATATATTTAGATAAATTTGGATGATGATCAGCTAAAAAAGCTGGTAGTGGGGTGCAGAATTAATTGGTGGGGAGCTAGTGGTTGCGTAGTTAGTTAGAACTCGGTAGGATATATGTTTCTATTTTGGTATATGCTAGATGGGTAGACCAAGAAGTAGATCGGTAGACTAGTTAGTAGGTGAGCACCTTGATGGTGATGGATGTGGGTAGGCGGGTACTAGACTCATTAACAGGATGAAGACGTATGACGGAACTGGATAGAGATTTTGCTGGAGGAAGATGGATTCATAAGGAACTAGGTAAAAATACGAGAAAGTAACAGCGATTCACATTCAGGCCGGAAATTTTATATAAGGGAGAGGTTTGTGGATAACTGTGTCTGAAATTGAAATTCACTAAGTGCATTACTATCGTATCGTATGCATTTTTCATTATTCATCCTTGAATCATATCATAACCAGATATCTGCAAATTTTTCCCACCCCTCCATTATGTGCCCAATCATTTCATCCCATGAAACAATATACTGTGATGTGATACTCAAGTCCGTAAGGCCTTATCATAAGCCTATACCATTCCGACCCACCAACACCGATACCTATTGTATATGAAGTGAAACATCAAAGCCAAAAAAAAGGGAGTATCCTCTTTCCCACTCCATTACATTCTCCACTGAATTATGCCTCATTAAATCCTTCATCGTCGTAAATAGAAGTATGTTTGGTTCAGAAAAAGTATTATCAAGAAAGGAAATTGTTTTATCGCGTGATGTGGTATGCTGACTCTACAAGAGAGCAGCAACGAGTGCAATAACAGCTGCAGCTAGGGAGCTACCAACTTGGACATTGTTGGCAGCGCCAGTGAATGTAACTGGGGTAGCTGTTGCACTAGAGTAGGTAGTGTTTGTTGCGGTGGGGGCTTGGATTTGTCCATCAGGAATTTGGGAGATGACTGGACCGGCAAGAGAAGAAGTGCTGGTTACGAGTGTGGCGGCGCTGGTGGCTTGGATTTGACCATCAGGAATTTGGGTGATAACTGCCGAGGAGAGCGCAGCCGTAGATGTGGCGCCTTGAACTTGTCCATCAGGGATTTGGCTGATAGGAGCACTGGCTGGTGGTGTTGCGACCGAAGTGGCTCCTTGAACTTGGCCATCAGGAATCTGTGTAATTGAAGCCCCGGCAGGTGTACTTGTTGCACCTTGAATTTGGCCATCAGGAATCTGTGTGATTGGAGCACCAGTAGGAACATTGGTAGGCACTTGAACTTGCCCATCACTGGTTTGACTAATGTAAACAGCAGAAGTCGCGGCTTGTGGCTGCCCATCTGAAATTTGGGAAATTGATGCAGAGGACAGGGAAGCGATAGCCGTGGCGGTTGGTTGGCCATCAGATGATTGACCGACGACACCAGATCCAGCTGCAGCGCTGCATGAAGCTGTTTGGATAAAGATTTGGGAACATTGTTTACCCTGAGATTCGGTGTAGAGGTTGTAAAAAGTGCCTGACAAGCATTGATAGAAAACTGCGGAACCGCCGAGAGCGAGAGAACCGTTCGAACAGATAGACCAGCCTCCGGTGTATACAGCTGCTTCCTGAGCCGGCTTATCGAACTGGAATTGAGAGTTTGATGCAATGTAGCCTGTTCTGTCTTGCTGATCTTTGAGAACACCTCCGTTGAGTGTGATGGCAAGGGATGATGAACAGTCGGCACGCTGAGAATGAGTTAGCCGAGTTCTGAATCGATAGTCTAGATTGACAGAGATATGGATATATCTTACCTTTTGATAACGTTTTGCTACACTACTGACGTTTACAGCAGAGATTTCAAAAGAGCCAGAATAGCTAGTAGCACATCCTGAAGGTGCTGATGCTGTTGGAGTGATGAGAGCTGTAACCTGAGCAGAGGTAACTGATGCCAAACCGGCAATAACAGCGAACGTGGTCTTCATGTTGAGTATGATTTACGAACGAATGCGTGTAAAGGGGAAATGATCCAAAAGCGAAAGAGGAACTTTTAAAGATGAGGAAAGACTTAAATATCGGAATGTAACAATGAAAATTTGAATGGCAGGATGCTATTCTTTATGTAGGGGGTTGAATAATAAGTGTCTACTAGTATCTTAACTACTTAGTGAATGCTAAAGACTAGAGACCACGGGGACCATATAATTCCTTGATATTATTGAGATCCGCGACCTAATTGAATTACATCCTGCCTAGTTTGGATGTTGCATTACTTGATAAATATTCCCACAAGTGACAATTCGAATGGGTAAATTGACCTATCAATCGCAAAATCAGACCTAAAGGGTAGGTGCAGCCTCCAAATCGCTGGATGATTGAGGCACAATGAATCACTAATCTACACCACCGGATGGTGATTGGCGCCTAGTGGCGGGGTAGACAGGAATAGAATCCTTATGGTGCATGAACATCTTTTATGGGAATGACTGTACGATCTAAAGTATGCAGATCTTCAGGTCTGTGTCAACAGAGAAATGAATGGCAGGCAGGCTAAAAAGCAGGTTGAAAAGGGAGAAGTTTGTAAGATCTTACACTAGTGCTGAGAGGGGAAAGGGATAGTAAGACAGTGAAGCGTAAATGTGGGGTAACTTCTTGGGTATTCAGGCATTTGCAAGGCATTGTACCGGAGAAATGATTTTAGTGCTTATTGGCAAGACTACTTGCGAAGTGCGGAGTGGTGGGAGGATAATGGCGAATCTCGATGGTCGGAGTATGGGAATCATAAGGGAGAAGTAAAAGCTGTACGAATGGGATGTAATCTTAGCTCAAGAAAGAGGGATCAATCATCCAAAGCCATGGTATGGTTATCGATTACAAAGATGTCACTAGATCTATTCGTTACTTGGCGAATAAAAAGATTATATACAAACTGATCAACTTTAATTAGTGGAAGTACAGAAAATGAGAGGAAAATTGATATCGACGTACCGACTATTATTACTCCTTTGCCATCCGATACCGAAAATTTAGCCTCAATGCCTATATGAGTACGGAGTAGACGGAGCCTGATGAATGTATAACCTTAAGCACACTTAACTTAGGAACGACATCAACACCAAGAAACTCCAAGATAAAATTCCCATGATCGTTGGATTTAGTTCAATCTCGTATGTGCAACTAATTGCTCGGCAAACATTAGTGTCGAAAGAAATGCTCCACAAGATTCTATGCACGACATCATTATTATGACATGTGCTTATGGCACCCCCTTATCTTTGCCGCTCTCGGACACTGATTCATGGATTGCGATTGTGTGAGACAGACATGTACGCAGTACAGTATTCCAGACAGACAAATTGCATGATTATGATGATGTTATAAATCCTTGTCCATTTCAACATTGACCGTTGTGAAACAGATTCATACATACCTTGCAGATCGTCATCTTTCATCTGATATGTGTTTCCAATGACTTCATAATGGCAGTATGTACGCGACGATGTTGGAATCCCTTGCGTTATAGGGCACATGGTGTTCGATCAAATTTCTCCTTCGCTCGACAAAAAAAAGGCATGAAATTCAAATAACTCGATGAAGACTAAAGTTGTTACTTATTTCTAGCTATTTAAGTGCCCAAAAAAATAATAAAAAACCCAGAGGATGGTCGGGAGATTGATGGTCACCCTACACCTAACCAAATAAGGTGGCCTGGGTGTCAATTCGATATTTTATTTTTTAACGACATTTCCGTTCTTTGCATATCGGTTTGCCGATAAATATCGAAACTCTTATCTTTCGCACCAAAGATTAAATAAAGCTTGAGGAATACATATGTGGGTGAAAATGGTATGTATAGGTTGAGGCATAGAATAACGTTTGCATGTATCTAATTAAAGCTGCAGGGGGCGCGGATAGTGACTTTAGTACACACAAATTTGCTAATAGATGAGGATATGGGTAAAAGATGGGTCGATATATATACATCCCTCGCCCTTATTCCTCTGGAATCTATATATGCTAGCTACAGTGAAGAAAGAAGATTCTAACCACGACAAGTGCCCATATCCAATTACCTCTTAACCAAAAACCACAGGATCCGGTAATGTAACCGGCGTATCCGTCCTCAACTTATTCGTAATCAATTTCTCAAAAGTACTACTCCAGCCAACTCTAGGTGTCAATGGCTCTAAACCCCACAACTCATCCAAAAATCCAATAATACTCGTATGCGTATATTCGCCTCCCTTATTCTTCCCCTTATTCTCCACCAGTCCCTTACCAACCCACGGACTGATCAAAAGCGTCGGAACCCGGAGGCCCAAACGTGTGAAATCAAACGTCATGTCTTTTCCGTCCGGCGCTTTTTCAGTGTATGTGACATTATCCCCAGCGGGGACGTTCGTTGGTGGAGGAACATGATCGCCAAAACCGCCGTGCTCGTCGAATGTGAGGACGAAAAGCGTTTCGTTCCATTGTGGTGAGGAGCGGACAGCTTCGTAGATTCCTTTGATGAAAGTTTCTCCTAGGCTAATGGGTGATGGGGGATGATAGGACTGGTAGGAACAACATTCTGGGTTGATGTATGTGAATTGCGGGAGAGAACCCGCAGCCGCGTCCTCGTAAAATTTTGTTAAGGGTGCGATGTTAGTTTTGTCTTTACCACTGGTCTTGGTCCAGGTATAAAAGGCCGCATCAGGGTTGAAACCGAGTCCCGGACCGAGGGTAGAGTTCTGGTAATTCATCCAGGTGATGTTGTTTTCCGAAAGTTGTTCGAAGATGGATTTGACGGGTAATCCATATGTGTCGAAGGAGTCATCATTTGATCCCTAAGTATATTATGAGCCCCTTCTCCTACAAAATTATCTTGACGTGTAAAAATAACAACTCACGTGTCCAAAGGATGTCCCACTCGTTATGTAGGCACGATTGGGGTTGGTAGGACCAGGTACAGAAGCAAACCAGCGGTCGAAGAGTACGAAGTTCTCAGCCATCGTACTGAAAACTTTTATCTGCTCGGGAGTATAGTAGTTAATGACTTCGGCAGCGCGAGTTTTATTGAAGGTGTCGAAGGTGAAGGATTGTTCCGTCACGAAACCACGCATATTTTGGGGTTGTGTTCCATCCGGATGCCATGTTGTGAAGACTTGAACAATTAGTGCGAGCAGCAATATAAGAACGGGAGGTCATACGTTGCATGTTGATACCACTAATACTATGATTTGGATCATCTGCTGCAACATCTTTGGCACGAGGTCCAGCACAAACATCCGCTTTTTGCGTAGGGTCTGATGCATTCCTTTCATTGTGTCAATCGGAGTCCAACTTTGAATGTGAAAAAAGCTTACATTGAATTGCAGTAATTGTGGTGCAATAACCCATCAATGGATGGGTTATAGCTAAGACCACCCGCGAATGTGTCGAACGATCTATTCTCTTCAACAAGAACAACAACATTCTTGATCCGATTTTTCCATGAATTATCCGTGGTGCCATGGTTCTGAATGTTCCGAGGAGCAGCCAGAGCAGATCCAGACAAGGCGGCAATAAGTACCACCTCAAGGCTTAACATCATGATGCCAATGAGACAATTACTCGTTTCTGGGATAAACTGGACGACTCGTAGATTCTCGCCATTCCATATATACTCCCGACCATCACCAATTGCCGTGAAACCGCATTTGACAGCAAAGCACCAGAAATATGCACGTGTAGCCAGTGACAGGACAATGACACATCAATCTTTAAGTTGTACAGGAACCTGCATAATGAATATATCCTCACCATAGAGAGACCTTGAACTTGCAGATATTTTGGGACGTAGAACTTTCTACCTTCCTATCCTTTCGATCATCCTGCACATGGTGTGAGCTACTGGTTGGAGTATGCACAGGTGAATTCCCTAGTGCTACTACTCCCCAGCAAAGGTTGCAGAAGAAGCACTCATTTCCTGTCGACCTCAATCGACATTGGACGGATTTCGAGATCTGAAAGTGGAAGGTGGGGTAAGTGGATGGCAATCTGCGAGGATATATTATCGGCTTTTAACCGGCCGGTTACCTTTCATGGCCAGTCGAACATCGGCAATTATTACACGTGTGAACAGTAAGAACAAGTAGCAATTCGAGGATTAATAAGTACGGAAATTGGCAATACCATACAAACCAAGGAAACTCTCCTCGAGATTCGAAGGCATCTAGATGAATATAAATGGTTCTGCATACGCAAAGGTTCCAAATAGCGGAAAAAGCTATAGAGCTTTGCAACCATGCAACTACTCCGTATTTGTTTCTCTCCGAGATAAAGTTTGTTTCCAAAGTTTGGACCCGTTTTCTGATCGCTCGGACTTTATAACTTATCACAGATCCTGTTTCTCCACACTGGTGGTATATCGACAGACGACCTAGAGGTTACATTGGAGAAAGGTGTAAAAGAATTGTCTAACCTTCGTCAGAATTCGAACGATACAATATTATCGAGTATATTGATGATGGAGGGGCTTATTGGCAGAAAACCTGGATGAGCCTTCTTTCAACACTTTTTGCACTGTATCGGACTTCAATTTCCAAACATGTACATAATACCTGTCACAAACTCAACACCATAGACAGGATGCTGGTGAAAAGGAGTGGAACCAGATCTTCGGAATTTCTCGCTGTATGGAATCATGTAACCTGCTGTTCCACCAAGAATCTGGGATGTGGGTTGCCGAACTCGGGGATTTTCTTATCGCATATCCTTATCTCATATCGCACATCGTATCAAAGATGAAAGGAAGCCATGGCACTGAAGTAGTACTCACGGTGATGTGTTAGACATCAAGGTGTCGGGCTTCTATACCTATCAGCGAGGTACATGTGAAGGTTGACTAATAAGATTCTATACTTATCACAAGAGTCTAGCCACTGGAGTTCATACATACTTCCACATTTAGCTCTTATTTCATAGGACAATAATCCAGCAAGTGCATGGTTTCCCAGATGTTTTGCACCGAAAGTTTTCGGATGGCATCTGCCGTTTATTATCATCCCACCTTACTCATCTTATTTTATCTTATCTTTGCGAGCAATCTTGTCTAGGATGAGACGCAATCGAGAATTGCTGAAGAACTATGGATATGCAAGAACCGATCATCGTATCGTGGTTTTCTTGGCCATCTCGTCGTTGGGATATCCTAATATCAATAAGTATACATAGCTAAGATAACAAGCCACTCGTTTTGCTTTTCTAAGAGTATAAGTATTGCTACATTTCACTCGTTTTTGGCTAATGGGAAGGCATCTTGAGTGACCGATACAACTTTACCCTTGTTTTCTGTGACTATGGCGCTCAGAATGTTCAAATCGGCTTCAGTGGCAATGTCCCTGATGAGCTTGACAAATGCCGCTATTTCAATTTCGAAGACTGGAACGACCGTTGATGTCAATGGCATCAGCTACTATGTTGGCGTCGACGCTGTTACAACCATTCAGTCCAAGCCAAGCAAAGAGGATTTGATCCCTCTGACGGTAATAAAAAGTTTAGAAGGCAATTTCACGGCTGCTTCATTCAAGTCATTAGTTACCAATTATACTGCCTCCGACGATGTTTTCAATCCCGGTTTCTTGGAAGGTATGTACATTTTCAAAACCTAGTAGGACCAATTTTAACCTGGGTAGCTGTCCATCTGGTTGGTTCCACCAACACAACTTCGCTATCATCCATTTGTTATGAACATGGTACCAAAATTTTCACCAGCGATTCAAACAATCAAGTGCCTCCAGGGCCATACTTTTTGACTCCGAATTCAGGCGAGCTTTTCAAAGCATATCGTCTATACTCCGATGTACAGGATGCTTTCACCGAAGGAACAATCGAGAACTCAGATGGAACCTTTTCTATATTGAGTGCATCCATTCCCGGTGTACAGAGTTCTACTATTGGTGTCCCTTCCAGGCTCTATTATACCAAAACTGCCGAAAAGCCTCTTGCTGGAGTCCGACTTGGTGTTAAGGATATTTATGATGTTGCAGGAATCAAGACTAGTAACGGAAATCGTGCATATTATGAGCTTTATCCACCAGCAAATGTCACAGGACCAGCCGTTCAGAGCTTGATTGACGCAGGAGCCATTATCGTTGGGAAGATGAAGACATCCCAATTTGCTAATGGAGAAGGTCCAACTGCAGACTGGGTGGACTATCACTGCCCCTTCAACCCACGTGGTGATGGTTACCAATCACCATCCTCTTCTTCTTCAGGCCCTGGTGCTGGAATTGGTGCTTATGATTGGTTAGACCTCGGAATTGGTTCTGATACTGGCGGAAGTATTCGTAATCCATCTCAAGTGAATGGATGTTTCGGTAATAGACCATCTCATGGACTCGTTAGCTTGGATAACGTTATGCCTTTGTCCCCAACTTTGGACACTGCGGGATTGCTCACTAGAGACCCAGTTTTGTGGCATGAAGCTGCCAAGGTCTTGTATGGGAACAATATGACAAGTAACTTCACTGAATTCCCCAAAAAGATTTGGATAGCCGATTTCCCGAAGAATGATACAACAGAAGCTGGATCAATCTTGCTTGATTTTCTCGCGAAGCTGGAAACTTTCCTCAATGCAACAAGCACAACTACTTTAGACATTGGAGCTTTTTGGAACGAGACTACGCCCTCTGGAGCAAACAACTCATCAATTGAAGATTTCCTTGGTCTCGTCTATCCCACTCTTATCGCTCAACAACAATACAGCCTCCTTGCAGAACCATTTTATGAAGATTACGCTGCTGCTAACAACGGCGCGCGTCCCTTCATCGATCCTGTGCCATTAACCAGATGGGGTTGGGGGCAAAATAACATCAGTGCTGATGCAACTGAACAAGCTATTTACAACAAAACCATTTTCATGGATTGGGTTTCCGAAAAACTCTTCCTTGCTAGTCCAACTAGCTGCAGCGATAGTATCATCCTCTATCCCGGTACATTAGGACAAACCGATTATAGAAATGTATACAGAAGGTATGTCCACACGTCCAAATATTCACATAACTCAAGAACCCCCCGAACCCCTAAATCACACCATACTGACAAGCCACACCTGAACAGTCCCCCGGGAATTCCCTCCGGCTGGGACTTGAGCCGCATATCCAACTTTGCAGAAGTCCCCGATATGGTATTTCCAATAGGTCAAGCGG
Source organism: Sclerotinia sclerotiorum 1980 UF-70 (assembly GCF_000146945.2). Lineage (NCBI taxonomy): Eukaryota > Fungi > Ascomycota > Leotiomycetes > Helotiales > Sclerotiniaceae > Sclerotinia > Sclerotinia sclerotiorum. Next base: position 698,872 of record NW_001820835.1, on the reverse strand, counting down.
CTTATAATTCTACTGTCTCATTGCAGACGGAATATTTACCCGTAGCTGTGGATATTATTGCAAGAAAGGGATGTGATGGGATGATTTTCCAGTTAGCTGAGCGATTGTTAGAAGAAGGGATTTTGATGGTTCCCAAAGCCGGGAGCTTGATGTATTGAGCTTTTCGATCGGTTGTACTGTACTTTCGTAATTAATGTAATGTCCATATTTCGCATAATGTTCATAGGACGATGGCTCAGGTGCTTTTATGGTGGTGGCAGCTACCCTGGTAATTTTAGTAAAGGCACATTTTGATATGTTCTGCAACCAGCGACCCAGGTCGTTTTCTTGGACATGAATCATTTCCTGTATTAATTATGTCTGTAGATTGTGTGCCCTTGTGGAACCTTAGTTTGACTCCCTCAGAATCCTTAAAATTGACATTTCTTTATTATCTGCTAGATCAAAACCTCCTCCATCTCAATCTTCTCCTCGAACCATCTCCTCGCAACCTCTCGCTTCCTATGATATCATTCCAAAAAGGCGCCATATTTTCCATCTCGCTTTACCAACGACGACCGTCGAAACTGCGACACCATCGCAAAAGCAGAAAAGAACAACCATCCATCTCGACTCAAAAAGAAAGGCAAAATTTGCATTTTCATTCACACTCATCATATTAGTAAATATATCGTAGCAGCAAATAATATGCAACGAAAGAAATCATACACATACTAGAAGATAAAACTATGACTGAGTATATATGAAAGAAACCAACACAAAAATAAAGAGGAGTTCATAAATAAAAACTTCATCCTTTCCTTTAATTCCGTCTCAAAATCCACCTCGCCCCACAACCTACAATCCAAATATAGTACCATTCCACCTTACTCCTCCAAATTTACTAATAAACATGCAAATCCTTATAATTTTATATCATAGCTTCTTTCTTCTATGGTTGAGCTCAAAATTTTCGTGAAGATTAGTCAACAAGACAAGGTTCTACTTTAAGTTTTAATTTTTCGCAAAAAATTTCAACGCTACAATTCGCTTAATAAAAATATCTCCTCTTTACCCCCCTGTATAGCTCCACATAACAATTTTACATCCACATGTAATATGTGAAAAAAGAATTATGACCTACGCAGGGATCGAACCTGCAATCTCTTGATTCCGGTCTTCAGGAAGAAGTATCCTCAGAAATCGTAGTCAAGCGCCTTGCCATTGGGCCAGCAGGCCGTGTTATTTGATGAAGGTTCTAAGACTCTTTGTGGATATATACAGAGGGATTCAAAAGGATAGTTGTGTGAGTGGTTGGGGTAAGCTGGATTTAAGTTCGGATTGTTTTCTTTAGATGAACTTGTTGTTGATTAATAATTTTCCGTGTGAATTATTAAAACTTGGCAGAGTACTATACAAACAAGGAGCTAAGTATTAGACAGGAAGTTCTGGAAAACTGATGGGATTGGAACCAAATATTCTCTGGTACGAGTTCTCTAATATGACTTAGCCCTCTTCAGCCCTACCTAAATACTGTGTTGACGGGATTGATGATATATCATCACAGAGTTGGAGACTCTAGAGTTTAAACCTTCACCGTGGCTTTCCACAGGCATATCCCAGTGTGACAGCGCTTACAAGGTAAGCCTACCTCAATACCAGAACAAACGACTTAAATCTTCCTCCGGTAGCTGAACCTATCTGCCAACGTGAACGTAGCAACCGAAGTCCTTACAAATGCATGTCGCATGAATTTCAGACTGACCTCAGCAGTTAATTGCTGGATTTCCATTTCGTCCTTATTATCTGATTACGTTGCCGTCTCTTATCATACTGACTTCCGATCATTAACATTCTACACCAAAGATTGCTAGACACTTGTAAGATGTTAAGGTCATAACCGTACATGTAATTAGTTTCTGTTTTGTTAAATATAACTCTTGTTTCTACATTGAAGCATCACACTTCAATGTTCTTTGTGTACTAATTCAAACCCAAGGACAATTAAACTCTATTCAATCTCTGAAGAAACCCTCTAAAAACCACGAACCGTCAAACGCAGCTTTCCGTGCCTGTTACCCAACCACCATCCCGAGCCTGTCATACCGAGCAACGAACCTCGCAAAATCCACGATTCCGCTCCCATAGATTCGCATTTCTAGCCATAGGATGACAGGGAAGAATTTGAAGAGCAAAAAATAGCTTCATGATTCGAGATGCTGAATACTGGGTTGCTCACGTGGAGATGAGAAGATAACAATACCCTACATGGTGAATAAAGCGACCGATGATGCAATTAATATGGTCTGGCATATCTCTCGAAAAGTTTCAAGGGATTAGGGAACCTCAAGTTAAGTAAAGCTAACGGATCGGAAGCCTGGCTTAGCGATGGTTCATGCGGAATATGTGCCGCCGCGAAATTGATGATTTGCGATTGGAGTGGAAATAAAGAGTCAACCAAATTTATCAGAGGCGCAATGATATTGGCTGCGCAATTGGAAGGGGAGATTTTTGGAAAAGAAATTGGCGTAAATTTCGGTCACATGATTGGATTGGAATGATACTGATGTCTTTTCGCTTTGAGCACTACTGCAAGTAGCCATGCTGAAAGGTGGCGATCTTCAACGTTATTAGATCCAGAGCCTAGCGCAGTCGGAAATTTGTTGCTTCCAACCTCAGATCGAGAAGGAGCCAAGGTCCCATTTTCATGGGAACAGTAATGGACCCTTTGGATCTTTGGTGAGGAGAATCGAACGGCTTTGTATAGGAGTATATTCAGTAATATTACCACTGCCAGGTACTGAATTGCAAGTCTCAGTGAGTCCTGTCTTTTTCTTGTCGTGTCTGACTTGTACCCCTGCAGAGCTGGTGAATCGAATATGGTGATGGGCAGTTTGTCTTTGGGCGATACAACGTCGGGCCATGAAGCATTCATAACGGTTGTAATGCTCAGAAAACTTCTATCGGGATTTCGATTATAGAAATACTGTATTGTTTGAATTGAGGACAGTCAAACTCTTGTATGCCATCAACAACGCCAAGACAGTGGGATAACTGGTAGCCGCTCAGCATGCCATACCAAAATGCAGAAGCGGCAGCGTTTACACTTGTAGGATTCTAATATATTACACCTATATCCTCCAGGATGCGAAATTAGGTGTGCTAATCTCACATCTGAGTAAAGATCGTATTTTGTCAAAGGTGTGAATATATTTATCACTTACATAGTCTCGGCGACAACGCTAAACACCCTGAAAAGGCAGCGCATTTTGGTGCTAGAAAGATACTTCTTTCCATTTTTAGTCTCCCTTCAATATCATCGCCAGGATCTTTTATCCGCGCGATTGTCATTTCATCCGAATCCTTAATTGTTTACGACAGACGCTGAACTTCGCAGCTTGCTGAGGGCTACCGCCTGCTGGTACCCACCGAGGCGCGTAGAGTACACGAAAGAACCGCAAGGCTAAGTTATTGAGAGATTTGCTGAGCTCTATGCTCACCCATCATATCATACCATATCGTAGGACATCCCTTCCAAGCGCGGCACAAGGAAAAGTATATTTGTCTGTGTTTCTTGATGACATCCGAAACAATTGATCAAAAGTATCATCGCTCGGACCACTGTAGTCTCGAAAGCTCAAGACAATGAAGTAATTGCGACTTAGTTCAAGCTGCATCTAACGGGAGGTTATATACACATCCCGACTCAGAAACAGTTTATACATCCATCCTAAGCCGGTCGTTTTGATGGATTGCTCTGATTCTAAGCATCCTAGACTTTTAGAGCACTACTCTAATCTCGAACACCTATATTAACACCAGAAGGCAATAGACAGTGAACGATATTGCCAAAGAATAATAGATAAAGTCTTCTTTTGTATTCGATTTTGCGGGAACCTCTCCAGTAGTCCTCAGATGGATGTGAATTTCAGTTTCATTCGTATTCGACTCGATTCTGGCTACTTTAATGCATTGCGGCTACCAAATACTGATACATTGAAGCAGTAAAGTAACAGGAAATTCTCATGCTACGTTTTTATGCTGCAATGAGTATCAAATGGTGATATAAATTGTATTGCATATTGTGGTCGTGGTTGTGGTGTGGAATATTACCTGTTTGGCGGAGAGGCTGTCGCTACGGTGGCCGCGACATGCCAAGATGCTCATTTGTGTTTGTTACTTGGAAAACAAAATGGAATCCAACTCGAACATTACAAACATACAGTTATCATTCAGCATCGGCAGCTCTTTATCCGCACAAAAAGCTTTAGTGCTAATCTCAAGTACCTCTAATTGGGTCTACTAGGTATACAGATCACAACAAGTTGCTACCATACCGATGAAGTCGACGATGTCAAAAATACGAACTTTCTGCCTTGGTCGCCATAACGTCCTCATTGAAAACCGCGCGCAAGGACTATGGTTGACTAGCATAAATATGGCTGAAGGATCTCGGTATCACTATGAATATACAACAATATGATCAAGATATGCCGACTTATAGAATTGGGCACACAGAATTTGAAGCCGATACATTAACCCTTCGTCTTCTTCGGCTATGGCATTAGTCCCCAAACAGCTTGCGACGACGAAACGGCTTATCCGGCAATTGGCAAAGGTTTGCACGAACAATGTTTGGCAGATCCTATATTGATGGAATTCTACCACGGCGGGGGAGAAGACAACCATTTCCATACCATCAACAACCCATCCCAAGAAGTCTTTGGGAAGATCGAGCGGGACGAACTTATCCAATTGCTCAATACTTTTGGTCTAAAACGCACTCATATTCAATACGGAAGAAAGTTAAATCCGGTGGAGAAAATCAATGGCAGATTAAAGCTGATGGTTGATGATGGTGGTAATGATCACACAAGTGCCTTTTGGGCATTGCATGACAACTTTCAGTGATTCTACTAATGGAACGCTACCTGATACCGGTGGCCCAATGGCAAGTGAATTCATAGATACAGTATTGCTGACTTCCTCCATGAAAAATTGGATCCTCGCATCTCTCAATTCACATGCGAGTAATGCCGAAATTTTCCGAAGTTCTCGTGGAGGCATCTAATGCATATGTATGTAAGCATAAAGCCAGCCTTTTGCCCGAAGGCTCCGTCCACACTACAAAGATGGTATGACTCTTATGATTCTTCTTTTAGTGGATTTTACTTTGTTATATCATCATTGCTAAGTTCCAACAGACGGTTGGACAAAAATGGCACCCTAACAAATGCTGGTTCGAGTGTCGATGCCAAAAATAGCTTGGTTGTAAGAAGATGTAGAGCTTGATTTATATTTTTACGATGTCATCTCAACGGCTTTTTGATAGGAATACAGAGTCCTATCTCCATACCCCATCATTGCGCCATGCGCCATTTCCAGGAGAGGTGGTTTTAGCATTGGGAATGCGCTAAGCCTAGGAGCGAACCCCTGGTTTGATGGAGCATACGATTTCCCAACAATCACGATGCGTGCAATCTAATCATAGATGGAAAAAATAAAGACTCAATTGAAGTCTTCGCCTATCTCGTTAAACGATTTATCAGTGCATCACTTTTCTTCCAGATACCTTATCAGCCTCATCGGTATTTTCTCTTGACCTTAAGGACCCATTCGCAGCCCCACAAAGTGATTTGCTGTTAGTTCGGGGCAGCCCGAAGTGGAGATCACATGCTCTTCCTTGTTGGTGCTGCCATGTCACTTCTCACCGATCCGTCGCTTTCAGCCAATCATGCCAATTGAGTGTTGCATTGCTGTCTCCTCTAGGTCATGTACAACAAGTTTCCACACTCGCCTCGCTACACCCACGAGGCAGCTCTCTCCACTTTATCACACCGGTTTTAAAATTTCCATCGAAATTATGAAAATGTGCTTGAGCTATAGATCCTAATCTTTCAACTTCAAGTCTGATTGTAGTTCTTCATTACGTTCTCAATTCTTGCAGTGCTGCACTCCGCCAAGAAACATTCATTACACCGAGGCTGGCTTTCCTCGCCAAGACAGAGATACCAGAACTGTAGAAGATTTCGGGGGGGAAAATCAAGAAGGGGAAATCGCAGCGGAAGAGTTTCTATTAGGTTGGGAGCAACACTTGAGTAGCTGTGGGTGACTCATAGTGAAGGAATCGATTTAGGAACTGCAGGACAGGGCCTATCCGAGTGCTTGAACTTGCAGCTGGACTGTTTTATGATTTTGGTGATAGCAGAACACCAATATAGCAGCGCGATATTGAACACGAGTCGCACACCACATTTTTACCGGAAAATGGATACATACTGACACGGCAAGACCCCTCCAACGATTGTTTGCCAACTACTCCTAATGGATTCGGAGGAAAAGTTCACATACCCAAAACAAAATCAGGAGAGCTCAACGACGTCATTCCAGATTTGCTCGACGACATCGACAATTTGATAGAACTTAAGTACGTCACTCGTGAAAAAGAACTATGAAAAGTTATTTGAAACATTTTCTTCTGCCTCTTCAAACACCATCCCCGGGTATGAAACCTCGATCTCGGTCCGAATCCCGATCTCAATCTCATAATTCATCCGAAAAGAAACCCGAAGTTAAATCCAAGCCGAAATCTGGAATCGAGCCCCAGTTACCAAGTCAAAATAACAGGGTATCTTCAACTCGTCGCCCTCGTACCTCACGGCCAAAGATGGCTTCTGTTTCCAGATCCCGCTCAGTGATGACATCCGATGAACTCACAGCCCAGAGACTCCAAGCGCAATGGGATCGCGAGAATGATCTTCTTCGAATGCATCTACTTGAGGCTCAAAGAATGCAGGCTCAAATTGAAGAAGAGCAAGCTGCGTCTATGGCAAGACGTGCGGCCCGTATTGAGAGGGACATGGAGGAGGCTATCAGAATCGCTGCCGAGTGGGAGAATGAGGATAGACGTGCTGCCGCCCGAGAGCGAGAATTGGAAGAGCAAGAGAACTTTGCGAGGGAGTTGCTTCGAAGGGACGAAGAAAGAGCTGCTTTGCTCGAAGAGGATTTAGCTGCAGCGCAGGCCGCTCAAGCTCAATGGGAACAAGAAATCCAGGAACAGGAGGAACAAGCGAGAAGAGCGGCTGAGGATGAAGAAAGAAGAGCGACCGAGGATGAAGAGAGAAGAGCGAGAGAAGCGATGAGAAGAAGAGCGAGCGAAAATGGAGAAAGAAGAGCGAGCGAAGTGGGGAGGAGAAGAGCTGCTGCAGCTGCGGCTAGAGCCACTGAGGCAGAGTGGAAGGCCAGGATGGAGAAAGAGACAGCAGCTCGAAAGGAATCTGAAAAGAAGGTCAGGCTCGAGACAGAACGATTGCAGTTACAACAGGTTGAGGAGCAAGCCAAGTTGGTCCGAGAACAACAAGCAAAGGAAGCCGAGAAGAAAATCCAATCAGAAGCCCGGAGAAAAGAAAAGCTGCGCAATACAGGTGCCAATAAGGCAAGCGAGCCTGCGGAGAAAGAGGAAAAGGCAAAACAAGCCGATTGTGTATCCGTAAGCTCCATCAGTTCATTTAATCCTTTAGTTTTGTTACCTAATGCAGTTTTCCAACGTCTGACCCATTTTTATGTTTTCTTACACACACTCCTTGTACTTGCCAATACAGCCCTAACCCCTCGCTTTCCTCATTTTCCTTCCTTTGGTAGGTAGTACTAACACTAAGATCATGCAGTGTCTAGAGACAGGCGAAAGAGCTAACATGTGTGTCCTATCTTGCAAACACGCTTATTGCGGAGAATGTATCGCGGGTAAGTAAATTATACAATGCTCCTCGCATATACACTGACATGAACAGCTGCCTTCCGAACCGCGTTCTCATCCAAAAAGCGATTTAAATGCTGCAAATTGAATGTTCCAATCAACCCCGCTTCTCGCTGGCTCAATAAAACCTTCATCGCCTCCTACAAAATGTTAATTCTGGAACAAACTACCAAGGATCCCCGTTACTGCTCCAACAAAAATTGCGCAAAGTTTATCCCGCCCGTAAACATACATGGAACCATCGCAACTTGTCAAGCATGCAAAGTCCGTACGTGCGCACCTTGCGGTAATGCAGAGCATTCCGGTGTATGCAAAGAGGATAAGGAGGGTCAAGCGGTACAGGCTCTGGCGGATAAACAGGGCTGGAAAAGTTGTCCCAGGTGCAATTTCGTCATTGATAAGAATGAGGGTTGTTTGCATATGACTTGTAAATGTTTGTTTGAATGGTGTTGGGAATGTAAGAGAGAGTGGAGTAAATGCAATAGTACTTGCAAGAGAAGATAAGGAATGCATTGGATATATATACGTTTTCTTTTTTGGAAATTTAAATGAAGCAATAAATTTTATTCCAAGTAATTAAATCATTTCCTCATTTTTATCGCTATTGTCGCTATGTCCCTTAATTGCCAGTCATGATGGCGCTTGAGGAGTAGCAGTGCAGTGCGATTCAGATGTAGACACGATCTTTTCACTTGGATTTCCATACCTAGGTACCTACCATAAGATGCTGAATTTTAAGATCAAATATTCCCTCCTACCGATGTGGCACTCAGACTCAATTACTTTACCCATAAACCCGCTCTTCCTAGCCAGGTAGATAGATACAAGGTAGATAAGTACCTACAAAACTGCAGCAAAAGTAATCCAAATCCAAATCCACATCCACATCCACATCCAGAGTATGCGTCAGAAGAAGAGTAAACGGGAAAAAATACCTACGTAAATGAATAAATAAATACTATCTACCTACCTAGGTATGTAGGTAATATACTCGAGTATTTATATGTACAGTAGAAGTTGAGTATTTAACTTAAGCATCTTTCTTTAGGTATTGAAATTGCTAGGTTAGGTATCTACCTACCTAGGTAGGTATTGAATAATAGAAATGAATTGAAGTAGGTACCTAGGTAGGTAGATAGCTCACAAAAAGTCAAATATATAATAAACGGCTCTGAGATGTTACGAAGAAAAGCTGTTAAAAGTCCAAACCATATTTTATCAGCGGGATGACTCCTTTAAGTACCTACCTAGCAAGTTAGGATAAGAGGATTCCAGTTATTTCAAGAGTGAATAAGAATATTGCTGCAGATGGTGACGTTTATAAATCAATAACGTTCACTTCCATAAAAGCACAAAATTGATGAATATTTTAGAATTGTCTAATTATGTTTGCAGGCAAGGCCAACCAAGTTAAGCAAGTCTCAACTCCATCGCTCAATCCTCAATTCGCCGTTAACCCATCAGAATTCGATCACCACCCGCCCAATCCTTAAATCCAAGGCAGACCCACTACCAAATACAAAAAAGATATGCCGGGTCATATGAATGCGCTGGTTATGACAAAGTATACTTACTCGTGTACTTATGAGCTTCTTTGCCCCTCGTAAACGTAAACCCTCGGCTCAGTGAGTCCCGTTTGCTTTCACACCACTTCCACTCGCTCTCTTCGGACTTCTACCATTTGTCAACTCACTCAAAGCACCATCATTCCCATCATCTTCATTTCCTACTAGTAATTTGCCCATAAAACTGATGTAATCATATTGCGGCATACCCCTGTCTTGCTGTAGGTCAGGACCTTTATGCAGCGGTATGAATTGAGTCAATTTTTCAATAACCTCATCCGGCACCAAACTATGTCTCAAATCCAGCGGTCGAGAGCGTAAGGTTTGCCATCCGCAACTTCACGGAAAGATTGGAAAACTTGTTCTGCCGTGTTTTGATCTTCTGTAACGTCCACCATAAATCGGATGAATTCTTCAAACGTTACATAGTCCTTTCCGTTTGATGTATCGAGGAAATAATGGTGCATTTCTTCTTCGGAGAAGACGAGACCGAGTGAGGCCAGAGCTGCACTGAATTCCAGTTCTTGTAAACTGTTGCTAGCGTCACGATCGAAATGTCGAAAGACACTTTCGAATTCTTCAAGTTGTATTGGCGTCAGATTCGTCATGTTCCGAGCTACTACTTGATTGTCCAAAAATGCCAATTTCTTCGCAACCGAATTTTTCACAAGACTCATTTCATAACAGAGCTCATCGTAGGTGTAAGTCGTAAAGTCATTTTCCTCGATGTTCGCTTCCTCGCACTTCTTGTCTATAGCCTCAATTTGATCTAAAAATTGGTTGAGAGGTGGAAGGTTGTCGTGCAGTCGACGGACGTGAACCAACTGATCCTCCACGTCACCCTCCAATCCTGATATTGCCAGTTGCATGGTATTCAAAGTCGTTGCGAAATCGTTGGCTTTGTCGGCAAAAGATCTTCGTAAGGCATTTTTGATACTAGAAGCCATTAGCATGATTCACTTTGCACATAAATATTAACTGACTCCCTAATGGTCTCGTTTATTAGTTGACCTCTAGCCATTTCACCCTTCATCAACAACGCCCACTCTTCATCTAGGACACTCAATCTCAACTCCGGAGGCGGGTCGTAAGCTCGAAGTCGGTATGTGCTAAGCTTCGTCTTTATGTTCCCTAATAACGCAGCAAGGTCACTTTTCTCGGCTACCCACTCTCTTTTCTGGCCTCTTTTGTACGAACTAAAATGCGACGCTTGTTTCTTCGCATCCACATATGTGCCCTCGAAAGTCGCATCTTGCCAAGTAATCACTTGCTCCTTGATATTCTTCAACAGTGCTCTCATCCTCTTCTCGTAAGCACTCTGCATCTCCCAAGCTCCTTGCATGTTGTTAACAAACTTTTCCACTCTTCGGCCAGCATTTTCAACCTTCTCCATCTGCGAAAAGGCATGGAACCAATAGGCTATATAAGTCATCAAACTCCTCTCATCCGGCTTGGCCACATCGCAGACATCCTCAACATCCAAAAGCGCTGGGATACCGATCTCCTTGGTTGCAATGTCAAAAGCCAACTGCATATTGCCTCTATGATCATCCTTGTCCAAAGTATCATAATCGATTAGATCCGGTCGGTGGATATCGAGCAGTGCACAAAATGCTAATCCATCATTCCAACTGTCTGTAAAGTTTCGAACATCAACCTCTTCGTAGCAGGCTGTTTTTCTTTGGCACCAGAGCAATAAACCTTCCTTGGCAGTCATACCCTCCAAGTTGATGTCGGAGATAGTAAATCGGAGAATGAGTGTCCAGATCAAACCAAGGATGATTTTGCGGTTCCCGTCTACAACATCTTCCGCTCCGATGTTTGTCATCTGGATGCCCCTAGATTTGATGAAGTCCAGCGATAAATTTGCGTTCTCAAACCGCTGTACTCGTAGTTTAGGCTTCGCTGCATATCGGCCGAGTGATTCATTTGAAAGGCATTCGAGAAGATGGATGAGAATGACCTAATATGTTAGCACACAACAAGAGAAGCCCATGACCAAAAAACTCACTCCGTCGCTCAAATCTTTAACCAAATCCACTACCTCCAGTTTCCTGTGTGCTATCTTGGTGTTCAACCTATTTTTCTAGTAAGTATTTACTCATACTTTGCAAATATAAACCACCCAGCTTACCATTTTGTGAAGGTCTTCTGTTGCACCGTAATCCACTGCTGCTGTTCAGCGAAGGCCATTTTTCCAAGCTGATGCTCATGCAGCGGTTCGACCGCTTTCAACGCTTCCCCTGAGCCTGCGTTTGACCCTTTGGATTTATGTCTATGCTGATATCTCTTTCTTCTTTTTCCAAGCCCAAGGTTTTCGTCAGTCTTCTCGGGCTTCTCCGCAGACCTTTGTAACCGTGCTGTCTCTGAAAATTGTCTCGACCGTAGGATCTCGCGTTCTCTTTGGCTGGCAGATCTTTCGCGCCTTACTAGCCTTGGTGGTGTCGCAGGTGGGGTACTCGGAGCGTTTATCTCGAAATCAGCTGTGGAAGAAGAAATCCTTTTCTCTTGATTCTGTGTGTGACTGCGATTTTCAATTGGAGTTGGTGAAATTGCACGCGAGTGACGTGGTGTTGTGGATATGCTGGTCTCCTCATTTTTGTTTACTTCTGAATCAGGATTGGCGGCAGTTACCGAAGATGACCCCACTAAGCAACGATCGTTGCCAGGGGTTGAATTAATTTGTTCCCCTTCGCTTTCTTCATCTCCAATAACATCATCAGATTCATCACCAATTTCTGATGATGGTGGTGATGGAATTCCAATGTAATTTGTTGAATTCGAAGTTATTGTTGGCTCTCTTTCTCTCTTCCCTTCTTCTTCTTCCTCTTCCTCTTCTCCAACTTCCTCGTTGACATATTCCACTTCCATTTCAACATCTTCCTCTTTCACACCTTCGCTTTCGACCCTGACATCTAGATCCTTCACCACCAAAGTATCTTCCTCCCCCTTTACATCCTCCCCCTTTTCCATATCTCTCGCTTCCTCTTCGGCTCTCATATCCGGTCTCTCTTCCCATTTGGCATCTAGATCTTTTATCACCAAAACATCTTCCTCTCTAACATCTTCGACTTTTTCCTTCTCTGCTTCCTTTCTTGTCGCGTCCAGATCTTTTACCACAATGGTGTCCTCAATCCCAACATTTTCAACATTCTCCTCTTTCGCAACTGTGTTTGAAGTAACGTCTTTTGGCGCTTCCACCTTTGGCTCTATCCTCAAAGATTTTTTCAAGGCGGAAAACATATTGAGGACAAAACCGAATACAAGACTTACAGCTGGTTCTAGAATGAATAATTCAAGAACCTTTAAGTACCTAGAAAGCTACAACTACAATTGCATCTGTACTTAGATTCAAGGATAGGGTTATTTTTGCATGATGAAACAACAATCATTCGCGTTTCCGGTGAGGATTCCACAATCTTTTTATCAAAGCGAAATATCACTGGTTGAAGAGGCTTGGGGTTCCTGACCAGTGTATCATGTCACCCATGCCATACAATGACTTTATCATGCAAACATCAATTTCGTATTTCACCAATTTATCAATCGAATCTATTTGAAAAATCGATGGCATTATGGAGTAGATTTTATCATCACTCGAATTCCATGATTGATATTCTCTTTGCCGCTTTTTTGATTTACGAAAAAGTTTACGTACGTGGAAGCGGGATGCCCAATAATCCGGACTAGATATAAGTTTTCGATTTTTTAAAAGGTTTAAATATTTGGAGCATGATTCATCATTCTGAGAGGGCTTATTATTTCAAATAGTTTCAATGTTTGAAACGGTTAAAATATTTGGAGCATGATTCATTAGTCAACCAAATTCGTTGTTCTATCTGAATTCTTTCTTCCAGATAATTTCATCATTCTGGATGATTAGTTATTTCAAATGCTTTGAATATTTCGAACAGATTTAGCAGTTTTAAAGCCTCATAGCTGGATTGCAGTATTGACTATTGAATACCTTGTGTAGGAGATAGTATTTTTTGAATGATTCTGTTTAAAACCGACTGCATGAATTAAGAGTTTATTGGAAACATCTCCTTCACTGCCATCTCAACGCTACGACATTTCAGGTAATTTAGACCTCACACTCCTTTTAGAAACCATAGCAGATATGTCCAGATTTGCGATCTCATCCTTCCTACTTTACTATTTCATCGCGTCCGTAATCCATCGGGCGGCACAACTTGCTTTAAATCAATATCCAAAAGCGGCGTTCGAGCAACTAGATTTCACACATTTTAAACAATAAAGCGTCAGCTTTTCGCAAATTGCGGTAAAAGTACTGCATGTCTTCAAGTTCTTCCACCCAGCAGTCGTGGCGCATTTCAAGGTGTCTGAATAGCAGGCAGCTGCCGATTTTTGGCATGTCAGCATATTGGTAAAAGGTGAAATCTTGCCACACCAATTTCCTGCTGACACAGCGCATGTTGCGCCTGGCGTTGGAGATTTTGTTGGTGTTGCTGCAACCGCAGAAGTAGGTTGCTTGGCCGTAGTTGAAGCCTTTACGGAGCTTGTAGAGGTTTTTGCAGAGCTTGTGGATGACTTCACGGAACTAGGGGCAGTGCTCGTGGATCTCAAGGTGGCTCCCGGTGGCTTTTCTGTTCCGGTCGAGGAAGAAGTGGCAGTCGCGGATACAGCAGAACCTTTGACACTTGTTGTTGCCGTAGAGCCCGGCGTTGTTGGGATGGATGTAGTGTTGAGAGAGCGATACCAATTGGTCCTATCAGTGTCTCCCAGACACTCACCTACTGTGACACCCTTCCAGCCTTTGGCCTTGATTTGATCGAAATAGTAGCTGGAAAGGTTCCCTACAGATTGTTGTACAATATCGTGTTGAATAGATAAGTAGTCTACAACGGTTGTTGAAGCAAGTGCCTTTTGTACAATGTTCTTGGAGTTCTGAATTTGCGATGGTAAAGGATTCAAATAATCCTGAGTGTCCAAATCGAAATAGACTCTATGGTATCCCAGAGTCTGCATATCTGCCCAGCATCCTGACGCTTCAGTGCAATCAGAATACGGGGGTCTCATGTAGGTTGGCCATTTTCCAATGATGTTGTTAAATGCCATCTCATTCTTGACCATCTGCTGCATTCTAAGGTCGTGGGAAATGTTCGAAAGAGAATAATGACTCCAAGTATGAGATGCAACTTGATGACCCTCGGCAATCATACGTTGAATCAAAGAAGGATATGGGGCAGTGATATCGATCTCTCCTTTTCCATTGTTGTTGCCCGTGATAAAGAATGTCGCTTGGTAGCCATATGACTTCAAGATATCCAGCAGATCGGATGTGTAGTTGTATGGACCATCATCGTAGGTTAGAGCCACCACACCTGTTTGCACGCAGTCATAGATGTCATCCTTGTAGGTGATAGGCCCCATTAATGGTCTTACAGCATCGAGAGTTGATACACCGGCAGGCGTTGCATCCGAGTCGCACCTTCCATATCCAAGTAAGCAACTTCCCGGGTCAGCACAATAGTCTTGGGAGGTTCCGCAGTATCCAGAAACTTTGAGCAAATTAGTAAGAATGCTAGTGTCATCCGGCCTTGTGTACTCACCACTACAGCATTGGTTTCCTCCACAAGTTGCCCCACCAAAATTTGGACCACAGGTTCCTCCTGTGGTGGGCTCACTGGCATCTGCAGTACAAGCTCCATATTTAGACTGACACCCTACATCGCAATAATCGGTTGTGTTCCCGCAATATCCTGATCCAGAACAGCAAAGTCCTCCGGTACAGGAAAGCCCTGCATTGCTGGCTCCGCATAAGAACGAGTTACCGGATGGTTGAACTGTTGCACCTGAACAAGTACCAAATGCCGATTGGCATCCAGTCCCACAGTAGTCTATAGCAGCACAAGTTAGTACACATCATTGTGCATATTCATGATCAGAATTCGAGACATACCTGTTGTGTTACCACAATACCCATATGCCGAACAGCATCCTCCTGTGTTTGCAGTAGCATCACAAGAATAGCTCTTGTTAGATCCTGCAAATGAATCTCCACAGGTGTTGTCTGGACTTGTTATGGCTCGTTTAGAAAGAAAGGCTAGAAAGCCAGGATCTTGAGAATCTGTTCCTTCCAACGGAAACGCAAGTCCTATACCACTGAATGCTAACCCCGTGGTTATGGCTAAGATTAATG
Organism: Sclerotinia sclerotiorum 1980 UF-70; assembly: GCF_000146945.2. Lineage (NCBI taxonomy): Eukaryota > Fungi > Ascomycota > Leotiomycetes > Helotiales > Sclerotiniaceae > Sclerotinia > Sclerotinia sclerotiorum. The sequence goes on along the minus strand of NW_001820835.1, from coordinate 683,409 downwards.
ATTTCATCTCGGTTGTTAAATAATTACAAAATTGTTTCTGAAAAATGTACACGGAAGAAATGGGAGGCGACGAGAAAAATGAGGCAACTCCACGAAAGTGAATTAAATGCTGGAGATGGACGGAAAAAGAAAGAATGCCAGCTCGAAAAAGAAAGTCAGCGGTCTGATATGCCGAAATGCGGAGGAGGTGGAAAGGAAAAGGAAAAAAGGAAAGACATTGGTGAGAAGGAACATATATGTACAACATTGCCACATCACGGGTCGATATATCAGAAAATGACTCGACATGTCATAACCAAGCTATAAGAGCATACTAGACAGAAATCATCTGTTCTTTGACTGCCATTTTTCGGCGACGTTTACATCCATGAAGAGATTCGCGGAATTATCGCCAAGTTATATAGCCAAGAAGACCATGGCGTCGACCCGTCTTCTTGGAAGAGCTTGGAAAGAGTCCGTGGAACGAAACGAAAACTTCCCCTCGGAACGTTTCATAAATTTGATTCGCCCAAATATTTATGAAACATCACTTATTGGAGAACGATGATTTAAAATTTAAGGGGTATGGGCGGGAGCTTCAACTTGGTGGGGAAGTCGGTCTCTTTTTTCAGCATCACTTATTAATAGTGTTTATGCGCACTTACTCTTTTTCCTTGGGATATCATACCAACTTTGACTAAAAGAAAGGGAATCCCGACAAGCTGTTCTTAAAAACTTCGGGATCTTGTCTTCATGTACAGATGATCTAGCAAATACTCGTGCGAACAGAAAGTACAGAACTCCTTTCTAAACGAACTTGAATTTGTTGGGGGAGAATCTAATTTGATTAATGAGGTTTATTACTTTCCTTAATTTCGTTTTATTTTTAGGGATTCTCAGAAATGGGGACATTTATTATATTGAATATAGATGCAAGAATCTACATCACTTTCAATAAAAATTATCCCGTTGAGAAAGAGGTTCTGTACTTTCTAGCCACACGAGTAACACATTTTCTATAGTTTAAAGATTGTTTTTACTCAAATTGTCGCTTTGATATCTGATCAAATATTCTGCATGGCATTCATTGTCTAAGCCGGACTAGGAGAAATTTATCTGAACTTGAGTGTCAAAGCAGAGAGAACATAGTCAATTGTATTTTTCTATAATTTTAACCGTTTACCCAAGTCTAAAGGAGTGTGCCTAATCGTATTCATTACTCATCAGCCTATTAAGTCATCATCCGTCCAAATTTTCCGCCAAATTTTCCGTCAATCATCATCCATTACTACTCATCATCTCAGTTGCTATCATCCAAATCAAGTCGGAACACGCCCATAAACATCATTCTCCGTTCAATGCATTGATTGATCGAAGAACTCATGCTGTGGAGGGGTTCTTCTAAGCCTATTTTATCAATGTTAGCTTATTTCTTGATTACTCATTAGTGAGGAGAATGTTGAGGCTTACCTGGCAAGCATAATCGGTGTAGCATTGCTCTTCAGCACTTGGCGAATACAAGACGAATCTTTCAAGACGAACACAAGACAACTTAGAGCTGGATGTGCTGACGGTAGCGGAACCAACAACGGTACCGGCCTTGGCGGTGTAAGAATCTTCGCCGATGACAGCAGTCAACTTGAATGGGGTGTCGACAGTCCAAGTTCCATCCTCAAAGTCGATAGAACCGGTAGGGTTGAAGATAGCTGTCTTGGTAGGTGTTTGACCGGCAAGAGACAAAGACTTCTCTGGGTAGTAGTCAGCCTCGGCGTAGGCAGCGAAGCTCTTGTTGTTGAAGCAGTTGACGAGGTAGTAGATTTGAGTCGAGCTTGAGGCGCTGGCTTCCATGGCTGCTGGAGCGGCAGTTGGAGCGGCCGAAGTGAGAGCAGAGAGGAAGAGGAGGGGGATAGAAGCAATCATGGAGAAATGCATTTTGATGGTTTAGAGGTCTCGGAGAGTGAGAAAGTTAAGAAGGTTTGATAAGTTGTTGGAGGAGGTGTTTGAGGTGAGTGAAGTGTGTGAAGAGTTGTTGCAGATTGTGTGTGAGTGAAGTTGTTGTGATTGATAGAGAATATTTGTCGATGAAGGCTTCCCTTTATATACTTTCTCATCTCAATAACATCGTCCCATGTACGAAATGCTTTTCTCGAGTGGCTTTTCCTATCGACCGTTGTCTGTACGCAAACACACCCATGCGTGACGATCGTGGGACATCATCCATGGGAGCCACTTCATCCTCGCCAGCCACTTCACATAATACGACCGACTTGCGGCATTTGCATCAATGTTTACAGGGCTCAATATCACTCGGCGCCAACAGTGCCCAACATGTTGTTTTCGTCTTGAATACCCACACAAACAGTCATGACGATGGCGGTGATAACGATATTTCCCAGTGCTCAAAACCCATGTTTGTTAGGCAATATCAATACCGGCTTTCGTCTATCCCATGTAAAGTAAACGGGCTAGTTTTATGACCTGCAGTCAGGAAGTAAGACTTTTCCATCCAGATTTTCACACGGATTCCGGCCCATACCGGCACTAATACCTCATTAGATAGATCTTATTAGACCCAGGGTCTCTACCCCACAAGCTTGCAATCGGGCTCTAATTGTAGGCTGAATCTGCCCCTTTCACTTGACCCACCCCATCACATATTGCAGGAACAATAGATCTCTTTAATCCTTTATTATAATTTTGTATATTTTCCATTAATTTTGACAAAGTCATAATAAATTAGTACTAAAATCGATATTTTCTAATTTATATTAGAATTTAAAATTTAAAAACCTGTTTGAGTCGTAATAAATCTTGAAGAAAATTACTTAACTTTTAGATGATATTTAGAAAAATTTTTAATAGAATAACAATATTTTTCAAAAAATTGTAATAACTGACTGATCAAGAGAGCTTATTATTTCTTTTGCTAGTGCTAAAAGAAAATTTGGAATAGGTGGGAACAGAGCAAAGACGAAGATGCGAGTCTTAGGTTACCGATTACACCTGAATCGAGATTCTTTCTCTGATGATCCTGACTGAGCAAGGGTAGCCTACCTAAACGAGGGCCCACTAGACAAGCTTGCGGGTCTGCAAGTCGATCGTAACGGCGAAGCAGGCCACTTTGGTACAACTGTTCAAGACAGATCCTCCGAAGCCGATCTGCTGGCTGGGAAGATGAACAGGGGTGGTAGATCGGAATGAGAAAATCTCTGCTAACGCCGATTAGACCCCTACCGGTACTTCCAAGACTGCCTTTCTTTGAGGCGGTCAATAACGCCACATCATGGATCATCTATGTAGGGAAATTTAGAAAGATTTTTTAATGCTCATTACTGATCTCCCATACACTTCAGTACCGAGGTCTGCGATTTGCATCTTGCCAATATGCTAAAGAAAAATTTGTGAGATTAGATTACCTGCCTACTAAGGCATAGTATTTGACACAAATTTACAATATATTCATTATCTCATCTTTTTACAAACTTCAGGTAGGGCTAGAGCGGGAATGTCAAGTTTTAGGGCGAATTAGAAGCCTTGGCACTTTTTGAGCCTCTCGTCTGAGAATAGAAACTATTTCACTGAAGATCAGATATCCGGATCATATCTTATCCAGCTCACGAATGAAAGACATTCCGGAAAGGCACCGAGACTTAACATCATGAGCTTGATTTTCTGAATCACTTTTCAGGCAGCCTAACTAGATTCTGTGGGAATAACAACACGATATTTCAAGATTTGAAAACACAGATTTCCTTCCTCGGCAATCAACTTAGTGGGGTCCCTGAAAGCAAGAGGGAAGATCCCGAAGACCCACAACGATGATCCTCGATTTGCACAGTGGAATGAGTCCATCATTTTTCACTATGCAAAGGAGGAACACGTGAATTGGGACGTGCCCTATAGGCATGCTATTATTTTAGGTATGAAAAATTAAGTTCATTATTGAAGCGAATGTGGGAATAGCCTCAAAATTAAAGTTACGTACATTCAAAACCTTGTTCCTGAACCTTATTTTATCATATCCTTATCATTTTCAAGATATACCCACTAAGCTCATAATGAACCTCTTCAAAGTTCAGGCTTCAAACCCTATAAGGCCTAGAGATAAAAGATAATTCAATGGAAAGAGGTGTGAAAGCATCTTTTTGATGTTTTTATCTCCCGTTCCGACAGAATCGTTCCACTGGTTTTTACAGATTCCGTCCGTTTAAGTTTAAGTTTAAGTTTAAGTATCATAAAATAATCCGTTGGATCGGATTCGAAATATTATTTCAAAATCCGATCTTTTTCAATCGAACGATTTGTCGGAGAAAGGAGGAATCACTTCGGCGGAAGAGCGGATTGCTTGACGCTTATGCTGTGCTACTCGTGCGTGTGGCTGTGTGAGGCTCTTTCCTATATAGGTTTAGAAAAGGGGAGAAAGATGAAGTGGATTGACCAATAAAATGAATACTTTTTATATAGTCCACTTTTTAACGAAAATTTTGCACAAAATAACAACGGAATCCCGATAAAATACTCGCTTATGCTCGCTTCACTTTGTGGATTTTGCTGCACTGGACAAAGATTTACAACACATATGCTTTTTCAGAACCTAGAGGATTCTTCCCTCGCAATTTTTAAGCTTTTCTCAGAAAGAGCCTTATGCTTTTTAAGCCGCACAGTTAACTTGTCGCAGTCTTGCCGAGAACCGAAAATCCTGTATTTTCACATGCTGAATGCCGACTGCTGGGCCAGTATGTATGTATGGGATACCTACTAGTTCCAGAGCATCCATGGATGGCTGGAATGGAGTTGAATGCTACATTGCATTCCTCCGGGCATATTCAAAAAAAATCATCCAGGCCTTGCACCGCCCAGGCTAAATAGTATGAAGGTCATAAACCTCAAGTCTAGATCTCACTTCTTTACGAGGTCGTTACATATGTTCAAGCTAGTTTCCGGACAGTTTAATTCGTGGAATTTGATTTCGAAGAGGGCATGTCAAAAAAAAGAGAAAGAGAACAACTTTTTTCCGGCGTCATGATATGCAAGTGGATACCATGCCGCAACTACATCTCTTCTGTAAAGAATTGCATATCTCAAACCATATCCATCTTTTCATCTTTGTTGGCAGTTTTAGAATCGATACGTCGATATAATATCGTATCATTTTGACGGACCAGCCTCGGGAAATTCCATTTTCATCTCCCCCTCGTGCTGATCTTGTATTATTGTTTTTTTGCTCTTTCAGCTTATAGTTTCCTTTATCATGTATTTCTATGTTGCCTTAAGATTCTATCACATTGGATGGAGTGTACCACCACCAGTCTTCGCCTCTTGAAGGCGCTCTTTTCGATGCCAACAACATTCCCTATAAAATCAGGTATCTCCAAGAGACGAAAAGCAATGCTAAAGCTTGTGCTTGGGATGGAGTTGTAAGATTTTTCAATCATAGCCACCACGTCCCGTTGCGGAAAAGACGTTGAGCTGTTCATGCCAGCTGCCAGCCCACATTCTACAATGCAACATGCAGAAACGGCAATACCATCGTCTAGCTCGTGTCTTATACCCGATTTGTTGCTAGAATCCAATTCGTATCTTTAGATTCGGCAACGAAACTGCCCTGCATGTAAGCAGATGTTAGTTGTAGTTAGTTTGTATGCTCCATCACACTAGTAGAGCGGCAGAACCATTACATTGGGAAAGAGCCAAAGAATAAGCAACGAGTCTTGAATAGTGCTACGACGGTAGACAAGCAAGACAGGAAGATGTGGTTTATCGAGTATGCTTGAAGAACGGGACCACAGTAAAACTTGTTTATTCTGCAAAAGTCGACCAATCGGATCCGGTACAACGGTACCAATAAAAAGGTATGCATAAAACTTTGTTCAATGTTGTATAGTTTTTATACTCTAATTTTAACCCTGGACTTCGGATTTCTCCATTGCTTTCCCCCGAAACATACTACGTGATGGCTCCGCATTGAGAAGGTTTTCCCAAGTATCCGGAATAATTAACTGCCGTGAAAACAGGTTTTACTGTATAGTAGGGAGCGTGTAAGATCCTCAAATCCTCCAATGTAGTGTCTTTGCGGTTTTATAACATGCTAGTTTTGAAAACTACTACCCCCGAAGAGTATAAACCTCATTATCCTAAGGCTCTACGGAGTAGTCGCTGAAAAGCTTGCAACTCCCGGTTCTAGCTAAGTTTATACGAACAACTCCAAGACTTGCTAACCATAATAGACAGTAGCTCCTTCCACAATTAGTAAGAATAGCCTAAACCACGACCGAGTAGCATTCGAGTATGATCATGAGGCTGGCGCAGAGTGAGATACTGATTGTGGTGCCATGCAACTTCACAATATTGGTAGCTAGAACACGCGGGTGAAGTTGATAGGTTTACCAAGCTTATAAATCCAAAACATCATCCTAAATCTCTTCGCATTGTTCTCATGTAAAAGTTCATGTCACCGTGAAAAGCTCTTGAGTCTAGCAGAGTTGATAGCTGAACATTTCCCTAAGACTTGCGGACAGTTTTGTAAGGTATAGAGTGTTTAAGTTGATTAGTATATGTTTACCGGTCAAGAAAAAGCTTTAATATTTCACAGTTGGAAGAATTGGTTCCCAGCTACAACATCTACACACGGCACATGGATGAGTTACGCCAAAGTTTAAGAATATTTGAAAATTTGATATGATTCTATTAATAAAGCTGTCATGAACCATTAACTATTACATATTAATTGTTGAAATTTCAACATGCCAAAACATATTGCAACGTGGAAAAAACAAAAATATCAATAAAAACAACAAAAGAAACAACATCAAAAACAAAACTTAAACAAACATTCGCCAGACTGGCTGGTATCTTGTTACTCCATATACTCCTTCGCATACCATAGTGATCGTAATCTGGGTTAGAGCGCTGGAGGAAACAAGATAACCATAAAAAAAACCCCAGGGTATCCACCGAGAAGCATAACTCCAACCACCCCTACCACCAAAGACTCCCCAAACTCCAGCTCCTCAGACATTCACTCCTTGTCATCGTGGTAAACCACAATGACATTAGGGAGAATGCCTTAAGAGAAGCTGGTGTCTGGTGCGCCAAAGAATTCATCCCAGTTCGCCAATGCTACAAAAGCACTGGTCGAAGCGGGGTCGGGATTGGCGGGGTGAAAGGGAGGCTGGTCGAAAGGAGGCGGGTTGAGTGGAGCCGCTGCGTAAGGACCCTGAACTTGAACCTGAGGGACCCGATCGTAACGGTCCTCATGTTGAGGAGACGGAACGTCAGGAACCGGGATGTTAGGAACCGGGCCAAACGCAGCGGGGGCGGGCGGAACAAGGGCGGGCGGAACAAGGGCGGGCGGAACAAGGGCGGGCGGAACAAGGGCGGGCGGAACAGGGGCTAAAAGAAGCTGTGGGTTTGCTCCAGCCTTCCTTTTTGCTGGACCCCCCTCACTTCCTCTGTCAACTTCTCGTCCTCGCTTCCTCAATACTGATGAACGTAAATTACAGCCATTACAGCTATCAACCAGCTTCATGACAAACTGCTTTGGAAGCCCAGTCCTTGTTCCCCCGCCGATATGATTCCATAGGTAGTGTCTCTCCCTCTATGTCGCGCGTCTTTTTCCCTTGGAATATGGCATTCGATGAACAGGGCGAAACACTCCTCGAATGGAGTCAGCTCCTCCCAACTTTCTCCGCACTTCACCGAGACGCTTTGACCGTCAACACGGTAGTTGTTGCGTACCCTGTGTTTCCACGTGGGTGCTGGTCCAGGAAAGCTTTCTGGCTTTTCTATAGAAGCGTTAGGATTGCTGTCCAGCTTCCTTCTGTCATCGATGATTCTTTGGATTCGTGCCCTCGAAGGAATAAAGGCATCCGGGTCAGAACAGTTCTTGTTTCCCACATAAGCGGCGACACATTCATTCTTGAATGCTTGAAGCTCAAGTTGCGATTTCGTTGGGTTCCAGAACTTGATTCCATTGAGGAATACACGAAAGTTTTGCTCTCGAGTAAGGATATCTTCTTGGGTGTATTCTTTACCCATCTATTTCTTGTTAGCCAGTGTCCAAGTAAGGTTTGTATATTGAAAAAGAAAACCCCCAGATATCTAGAAATCGAAGGGAAGTTCAAAAATGAAGGGAAATGTTTCGTTTGGATTTAAACATTCAATTATATGACAGCAAGCATGATGCAATAGAACTGGTGTGTCGACATGAGGCCAACACAATAAAAGCACAGATAGGTTTATTTCACCCTTGATACATAAATTCCTTCATCCCACAACGAGTATACCCTTTAACAACTTAATTGCTCTCATCCTCAGGAGTTGTTCGTCCAATGACATGAAGCCTTAATATAAAAGCCTGAAGCATAAGGCACAAATAATAGATACACAAACCCAACTCGTGTAATGTGGACGACCCCCCTGAAGCACAAGTTGAACTACCTATCTACATTATATAAAGCTAACACAACATCTCAACAATGATACAAAGTGCCAAGCGAGTTTAAGAAGTAAATTAATTATGATCAGATGACTTTACAGAAACGTTTAAAGTCATGTCTAATTAGCACTAAGAAAGTAGACTAAAACCTAGGGCAAACGTCTGAAGGTCACGTGTTACTATGTGAACGCTAAGGATTTTAGTGATGAAGTATGTGATTCATGACGTTGTTGAGATATTCTCAAATAATCCCTCAAGTGGAGAATTTCCCAAAGAACTTTTTCTGGCCTTGCAAATGATCAAACGGGGTCAATCAAGTAAGGCAAGCTAAGTATTGAGCAACTCGATCTCAAAAAGCAATCTAAGCCAATCAAAGCAATCAAAGCGATGCAAGCTCAGTGCGTGGAATCAATAAAGCAATTGAGATGTATCCAAACTATAATGTGTACGTTATGTGAAGTAAATGGAGTGAATGTGCGTAGACTTGGAAGGAGCGAAGCGAGGAGTATATGTCTTACCCTTACAAATTATTAAAAAGTTTTTTTTCGGATCGGTAAGAGGAAAAAAATTGTCGTATTGTGCTGAAGGGAAGTGTTCAGCAAATGTCGTGGATAAGTCGGATTGGCGGGGCAAGAGGGTTGGTGGAATGGGTGAAGTCGGGGATGGCGAGTTGGGAGAGAGGAAAGAAGGGGTTCGTTTTTAATATGATTTTGTGCAAGGTAGGTTGTACGTATTCTGAAATTGAAGTTATGAATTCGTAGAGATAGTGGAAAAAAAGTAAAATCTTTGATTCACGGTTATTCAGAATTTTGTGTACGAAAAGAGAAGGAATTTGGACTCACTGGGGAGTCCTTTCGTAGTATATGTGCGTGAAGACAATAAGGTTCACGCCATCAAATATACTACAAAAGACAGGTACTGACAAATTCTACGCACTGATCTTGAATAAGATTAAGTAGGTTATTCCTTTCCTCCAATTGGCACATAAGGAAGTGTATTGATGTAACAAGATACTGGCTTGTTTCCAAGCAAGATCCGACGCCGTGGAATAGAACACATCAAGGAAATCTCACCTGATTCGGCTACATTACGGATTCAGTATCGATATGTAGCACGCCTCATTGTTGGATTAATCATCACGATAAGCGGGTGATGGTAAAGAGTGCGAGTCGTGTCTATCTAAGAGCCTTTACTTTTTCGACAGTCTTCCATGCTGAAACCGGTCGGCGGTAGCACCTAAAGGCTTCCACAGTAGCCTCGAACAATCTCCCATCAGTGGTACCTGCGATGCCGCACCGTATCAACGAACCACGATCAAGATTTATGAGGAGATATGACATGCAGCACAACATATCCTGCTTGTCAATGGAACGACTTGGCTAAAGGATACTTATAGATAGCGCAACAGTCGATGTACGAAAAGCAATGCAGCATGCGGCATACTATGACGATACTTTGAATATGTGCCATGTTTAACTTGATGATGAAGCTAACGCGCCACCCTTGAATCATGATCACAACAATAACATATGAGTAAAACGAGTTAGACGAAATGTTAAGACAATTAGTTGTACAGCTAGGATCAAGGAATACCTGCGAAGTATGATTACAAAAAGAACAATACAAATGGTGTCCTGCATATTACCACAATTAACCGAATAGCGAAGCCGACGCCTTTGCTTACGATCCTAAGAAAAGGAATCGACATAGATGAAATATCGCGACAATAGCCGGATAACGAGACACAGGCAACCTACAATGAGTAATACTTGATGGTTATAAGATTATATTTGGGCACAGCATACGGCACTCAACTGCACACAAATTATTTGCATAACAACTCGTTGAAACATAGATATCAATACACTTGAGACGGGTGTCGGGGTCCTCTGTGATCACAAACATACATAGCCACGGAGAGCGTATACAAAGTAGCAGTATAGACGAGTGCGGTATAATAGAAGGATCCTATCTGCCAATAGATCTCAATTGAAAAATAGATCACAAATCTACAAAAGAGGTTTCGTCGAGGCTGTAAATTATGGTAAGGAGTTCATTCACGATCACAGCTACCAAAAATACAGCGTGCGACCGAGGTGACTCACCATTCGCAACACTGACGACTTGCTTTTTCCCAGGCTTGGACGAAATCGACAGATTTGCAGTATTCATGGAATAGGTCTATTAACTACCAAATAGCTTGCACTTAACCACAATGAAGAATTTCAATAACTTCGATTGCTAGAACCCAGAGTCGATAAGGACTTCCGGTCAGTAGCATCGACTGGAGAAACAATTCTTATCCGTCTGGACTCAGAAAATTATAATTTACTACTTATTCTACAACAAGACGAATTTCAAAATCTAATCAATAATCATAACATATATTCAAGTCAAGTATCATCTAGAAAGTGAAATTTGGCACAGCACCGCAATCCTGTGGAAATTATTCGGATTAACAGTGATATTACTACAATTACCAGCTCCAACAAGCCAAGTCTCTGGAAGTTGAGTTCATGTAACATGTAACATGCCCAATCTAACTCCCATCATGCTTCTAGGAATAAATAGAACATACACATAATATACAGACATAGCTTCTCTAACAGCAATTCACAATACGCCCCTGAAAGAAATGACCAAACCCGGAAACCATATATCCAACAAGGAAAAGCTCAAACTACTCCAGTTAAGCTCTAATCACCTATACATATCTCTCAGCTCCACAGCAATCGTCACTTCGAAAGATACACATATACATGATAAGTAAAGCTGGGCTCTCGCGAAAAACTTGCGAGCGCAATATATAGCTTAGTACTAAAGGTGTGGAGGAGTGGAGGAGTGGGGAAACCTAATCTTTTGAATATGATGGTGTTCTAGATTGTGGGGAAGCGCGTCATTTCCGAGGATGAGCGGAAGGAAAGAAGGAAAGAAAGAAGGTGTGTGAATAGAATTCGAGAGAGCTTAAATATGTTACAGGACATGGTGCAATATTTTCATTTCGAAATGAACTATTTTGATTCCGAAATAGGCTAGCTAATTTGCCAATGCTCTGATTCATTGCGCCAAGAAGCTTAATTTTCAAATGAGCTAACTTAGCTCATTGCCCAATATATCCTATTCAGGTAAAAATGGACTCTTCGTAGATAAACTCCAAAACTAGAGTATTAGATTTATAAATGAATACTTTTGTTTTTTCCAATTTCGATATTTGATATCGACTAACTAATTTCACAATCTAACGAGATTATATCTACAAATAAACTAGAACTAAAGCTAAACCGATTCCGGTAATCCTTGTATTATGCAAATATTCCTCTATAAGAACTAGTACTAAGAAATCTTTTTTATTCTTAGGGTGGGAAAATGAGATGGATAGTGCCGGATTTTGAGTGGGGTGTTGGTGGTGTTAATGGGTTTTAGCTAGAATCTGGATGAGCTACCAGGACCGAATAGAATAAAAAAGATTCCTCACTACACGCTTTGTGTGTGAAGCATAGCCACCTAGTAAATAGCAAATGATTTGTGTTGATTGAGTTCTTATGTAGAGGTGTAGAGATAGATAGATAGATAGATGTATGTATATGGAATGGAAGGAGCGATAGAGAAACAGAAATAGAAGCACATAGAAAGAACGGAATATGTATATTATTACTAGTAAATAAAACGGCGTGGAAGGAGCGATAGAGAAATAGAACTAGAAGCATGTAGAAAGAACGGAATATCTATGCTAGTACTAGGACATAAAACGGTATGGAAGGAGTGATAGAGATAGAGATAGAAACACGTAGAAAAAAAAGAACATCTATACTAGTACTTGTACCTAAAGCGTTAGTATATATAAAGATATAAAGATATAAAATCGAAACCACTTATGGTATGTAAAGATTCCGTATGGCTGACCCAGATGATAGGAGTTTTGTTATCAATACCGATGTTCCTCACTCTACCCTATTCCATACATCCACCCACCCTCTTCAAAGCACCAGATACTTCCAAGCCGATTCGGTTTGTCAGGGTAAATCTGGGGTGCATGGTCATGATGCATGGTGCATGGAGCATGGAGCACATCAACGGACGTGCATGAATTAAACCTGTACTTTTACAGTACAAGGCTTGATAGCTGCAGTAATAGTCAGCTTCTCGGACGGCCGACTACTTCGTAGTAGTCGGGGAAAGCGAATGTCCTTAGAAAGTGGATGGGACGATTCGCTTCCCCGACGACGAAGTAGTCGGCGTGCCAAGTAGCTGAATTTTATAGTATGCTCTGTGTGACTCAGAGTAAAGAGCCCGTCATGCATTTTGTAGAGTATAAACTTATGAGATGGAGCATGTCAATGGCGGACCAAAATGTTTTCATTCCATCAACCATAATTTATTAGAAGTGATTCTCAAATATGCAGAGTGCAGTGAAAATTGGCTGTTGTGATTTTCTATATACTGCAAAATTGCCATTATTCCACAGATTATCTTAAAAGATACAGCCTGAAGCTATTTGTTTTTTTACCTTTGAAATAGTATTGATCAAAAAGGCATCAAACTGCGACGAGTAGCTCGGTAATAGTATATTGTCTGGTTCCAAGAGAAATATGATGTATTTACTCGCTATCCGAGTCCAACTGCATTGTAAGATGCACGCTAACATCTGAATCTGAATCCGAACCTTCAGCATCATCGTAGCTCATGGCAGTATCAGCATTCGTCGTAGTTGGGGCTGATGACTCAGTATTAGGAAACCTAACGCTAGGGATAACCGAAGGAGGTGCGGATGCTTCAAACCCAGATTCGCTAGGCAAGCCCTGCTGAGTACTAGAACCTAGTCTAAGATCAAAATTTTTCTCTGATGGGTTTAGCACTTCGCTCCGTGCCGACTGAAAATTGAGTACATCAACAGCATCTGCTCTTTGCCTCGTAGCAGCTGCATCGTCTATGCTATCCATGACATCGTCTTCGGAATCGTCTTCTGCAAGATCATCAAGTGTGGAAGTGCTGTGTCCTCCAGCAGGTATAGTCGGCATGCGTGGACGTAAGAGAATTTCCACTGTATCGTCATTTGGAAACGCCCTTGTGATATGGGGAAGAATACTCGACAATGCTTTTCCATTCTTTCCAACAAATGGATTGAGTATGCTTGCCAACATTGCTTCTTTATTACGTCCGAGAATTGCCGTACGTTCGAGTTGAGAACGCATGGATATATCAAGATATTTCTGAGGAAGGTCGGACAACAATACAGGTAAAAGAGAACTGGCTGCTGCAACGACATTCGGATCGACAACGACAACCGCAGATATGGAGCCGTGAAGTAAAGTATCTGCATTCTGACTTGACGAACCCTTCGGTTGAGACGTGTTGGCTTCAGGGCTGCTGACGCCAGAATAACTTGTCTCCAGATCTTTACAGCATGCTCGCATTAGTGGAACAAGCTTTGCAACACGTGGTTTATCTAAACTTTGGCTGACCAACGGCAGAATTTTACAGGCTAAAGAATATGTCGATGCACGAAAATCTTGGTGACTCCTCCCAGACGAGAAGGACCACATCAGCAAGTCGAGACTTCCTTGGGCCAGAGAAACGAAACCTTGTTCTAAAGTGGCAGACATGGTGCTGATCAAATGCAATACAGAAACAAAAACTTTTGGCAGGCCAGTCCACAAACCATCTCTCTCATCACGGTCGATTGCAGGATGCAACCTCACACTTCCGGAATTCGAGTCCATGGGCGAGGGCAAAGAAATAGACAAAATCCTGGTAATTAAGTCGAAAATGGATCCGACCGGAATTGTGACAGCTGAAGGGGTAGGCCCTCTTAGATATTCATCCAGAAATTGGAGTAAGCCTATCAATCTTTCGATGCCAGCGTCAATACCAGTCCAGCGAGAAAGATCCTCAGGTGTGCGCGCACCACCGGAGAGCTCTTCATTAACATTTACAGGTTCAGCAATATATCCAGCAGTCGATTCCCAGTCTTCAACAACGGCTCGAAAGACTTGGTCGGCAGTCATGTGGATGCCTTGTACAAGGTCTCGAACTGCCTTTCCCCACTCCTCCCCTCCACCATTCTTCGCTACTGTCTGGTGCAGAACGACCACCAGTTTACGAGCACTCTCCTTTACCGATAACGGAACAAAACACTGATCACAAAGTGTGGATGCTAAATATGGCCTGGTGGCAGCACGTAATTGGGATGTGAAAGGGCGGAAGATGGTAGTATGGCGAGGCAGCAACATGGCAAACGAGCGGAAGACTGTCTCTACTAGTGATGGGTTTACATCCAGGACATTTATCGATGCCTTGGGAGAAATTACATTCAAGCAGGACGTTACAAAGGTGGGTAACGTCGGCGTGGTGATTTCTCTGACCAAGGTTTGGTATTGATGGGTCATGCAATAGATCTTGGTTAGTGCTATAATACTCAGCTCTTTGGCAGCACTTGAGTCTGGTTTCTAATATAACCATTAGTATGCGGCTTCAACGAACATGGTACCGGTAAATGGCAGAAACAATCTTCACACGTACTCCAAGAACCGAAAGCAATCCTCGCACCCAAGACCCTGCGTCGCGCAAAATCTCCCAACCCCCAACTTCGACCACGACTTTGATCAAGACGATAGCAGCAAATCTTCCCTCGGCGCTCTTGCCATTCAATAAGGTTGTCAATTGGGTCTTTAATTTGTGGACCAAAACTGCCGACTGCGATGCATCCGCCTTCCCTGAATTCACACTAGGGTTTGAGAGGGGAATTTGACATTGAAGGACATATTGAACAAGAGTAGGCGTAAGATTGGGAAGATCTTTTGGGGGAGTAGATGTAAGACGTAGGCAAAGAATGCGCAGTTCAGACGGGATAGACATCTTCTTAAGCTTGAGTTGAGTCTTCCTTTTGGTTTTGCGAAAATGCCGAAAAAAGCCAAAAGTAAAGTTTACTTTTCGCCAGCGAGACTCGTATTATTGTGGTATTGAAGAACTTCTTGGAGGAAACGAATGTTTAGAATGATAGGAAAGAAGATTGAAGTTAAAGGATGTTAATTTATCATAATCATATTATCATTCAATCTGGAAGATCTACTTCTATGTGGTAAGGTTAGCGGTCGCGCACATGAAAAAATCTTTATGGTAGTCCAGATAGAAATCGGGATGTGCGAAGATTCGGTTATGATTGGTTGATAAGCCGTTTTCTGGATTTATATTCTTCCGGCTCCGGCTGTTAGGAGAAATTACCTACGCAGTGGATTAAAGAAATGACTAGGATAATTCCTACCTTACCATTTTTGGAGCAAGCTTTACCTTTCTTGAGGATAACTAACATTGTTTCTATAAGAAATTGATTTGATAACTAAGAAATTCTATTTCTTACATCCACTTGTAAGAGATTTTTAACATAGATATAAAAAGAATAAAAAATTTCTACTTGGTTTAAGCAAAGTGATTTCGATTATTTAGAGATCACACTAAAATCATATTAGGAAAGGCGGTGAATATTCTACTGAATAGGGATGATGGATTTATATTAATCCGGCTCCGAATGCCAAGAGAAATTAAACTTGATTGCTGAGAAACCGTGAACCACCAAAATGCTCAAGGGAAAATGTAGCAGGGTATCTAGATAGTAGGTATCCATGGTTCTGTTCAAGAACTCTGGTGCACCAAAGAATTCTGTAAATTGATTTGAATGGCCAATCTACCTAATATAATAATAAGTATCTGAACTGACGAAATACGAAATATAATATCTTCTGCCGATTTATTTAACATTCTTTCTTACTTTCATAATAAACTCCTAATTCCACAATTCCATTTGAGCTTGGCTTCCCCTACTTGTGACCGACCTCCTTGACCATGCTGTCATTTGCTTCACACTGTTAACCATCCCCCATTCCTTTTTCCACACATTTACTGCTTGCCCAGTAAATAATAATACGTGCGAACATGAGTGTAAGTAGAATATATCTAGAAGGCTATAATGCTCTGTATATTTGCTTACATGGTTAAGCGTGAACAGTCGAAAGCGGCCAATTATATTCAACTCCTGGACACGGCTCGCAGTGAAGGGAATTGGGATTCTGTGCCAGAACTTGTCAGAAAGATTAGGAAACATGCGCCTACCCGAATATGTATGTTCTTTTTATCATATTCCTTGAATCGATATTTTATTCTCAGGATTCTGGCTCTGATCTTCGATATTAACCCGTTGCAATAGGCCTCACGTTGACTGCAGAGACTGAATATGCCGTCACACAACACTATCTTAATAGATCTACCTCTTCCACGCGACCTTCGACAGCGGGTTCTACATCCTCGAGTCTCTCCAGATATATACCACCACTCCAAGAAGCTATAGCGAACGAGCGGCAACATGTCGAGGATGATTTCCAGGCGCAGGTCTGTATTGCTTGGATACATTGGCATATGGGAGAGCATGAATTGGCAGCTACGAGTTTACCCGAAAGTGTAGAAGCCGAGTTTTCGCAACTTGATGGGACCAGCAAAGAATCGAATGAATGGACGAAAGTGTGTGCACTCAAGGCATCATTTATCAAGGGAGATTCGCAACGAAGAATTGGAAATGTGTCAGAAGCATTGGAAACGTTCGACTCCGCTTTGCCTATACTTGGAAGCATATCAACTACAACACAAGCTAACGGCCGGAAGGAATTGATCGGTTGGATTGAAGAGTTATTGGCAGGATTTTGCATGCTATCAAGTCATGCTATCAGAACAAAGATAACCCCTATACTCGAAACCGAGACGTTGTCATCCTTCCGCGCTTGGTCTCGATTTTGGGAATGGGCTCCAACAAAGCCAGTAGGTCGCACACTGAATGCTCAAGTCTCAAGGCGAGAAGTATGGAGAGAATACTATATCACAGTATCCGATCTACTCCAAAAACAACTACCGTTTCCTACTACCGCCCTTACCACCGCATACCCTGACTTATCATTGAGATCGGAGCAACGAGCGGAATTAAAACGAGTGGAAGCACGCTACGAGGAATTGTTATTGATCGAAGTACAGTTTCCGAAGGCGGAAGAGCCGAGTGAGGAAGTCGAAACATTCGTGGAATTAGTTATGCAAAACTGGAGAGTTTTGTGTGGGAATTCATGGCAAGAACATGAACTTGGCGAAGGGGGAGCAGAGGCACTTAGCAGAGGTGTTTTGGACATCTTGTATAATGCCGCAACCAAGACATTCCATTCAACGCCAATTTTACGACATTTATTCACTGTTCATATTGCAGTCGCGGAATTTGATTTAGCGTTCAAAGCATTTGATACCTATTTGGAAATTGTGAAGAGAGGGAAAGCCCGGGTAGAGAAAACAGGGGAATTGGAACACGGTTTAGATGACGATGAAACAGTGTTGAAAACCGCTGCTGAGTGTATCAGGGCACTATGTCGATATGGCTCAAGAGAAGCCTCTGAGAAAGCGAAAGACCTCGGTCACTTTTTCGAGGAGTGGCTGACTAAACACCATCCCCTCGAACAGCGGAATGGAACCGAGCGGCTAATCGAAAATGGCACCTCGACAGCGTCAAGCACTCTTATATCGCCAAAAGTGTTTGCTATTGCTTGGCGATCAATTGGAATTGGCTATTCACAATGGGCACGATTGACTTTCGATGCATCTTTGAGAGGGAATATTCAACTGAAGGCCATAAAATGCTTTCGGCGGGCTCTTCTTCCGGAGTATGAGAGTACAGCAGATGTAGAAACCCTTTTTGCGTTAGGCACAATCCTTGCAGAGCGCAGAGAAATATCTACGGCGATTGAAGTTGTGAAGGTCGGGCTTGCTCCCCTACGTCCCAGTTTACCAAATGACAATGGCTCATCTGTTACGACCAAATTTGCACGAGAAAGATCTCTAATACCCTTATGGCACCTCATGGCTTTACTTCTGAGTGCACGTCAAGATTTCATGACAGCAGTGAGATCTTGTGAAGGGGTTTTTGACCAATTTGGAGAACGAAAAAACCTGTATGGTGAATCTGAACTTGATGGTTCATTTAGAAGTGACCACCTGGATTCTAACGAAAAGCCCATGGAAGGAAATCGAGGCTTGGTGGATGAAATGGATGATTTTGAAAAAGAAAATCTCTTAGAGGTCAAGATGACTCAATTATCCCTCATAGAAGTCCTTGAGGGCTCTGAAGTCGCGGTCAACTGCAGCGATGAACTTCTAAGCCTATACACAAGACTATTCGGCGACCCTTCCAAGGAAGTTGTTCCTACAATAGTTCAACCTGTTGCGTTGGTACCTCCAAAAACCTATGCAGGAACTATTAGGACTATGAAAGGAAGTATATTTGGACGATCTCTAAATAGGTCAGCGCGAAAAGATATGTTGGCTTCAATAGAACCGAGCACAATTTCTCAAAGACCAAGTACCGCGCATACCATGGTCCACAAGGCACCGACTATTCAGGTGACTCATGAGAATGGTACTGCCGGAAGACAACAACGTCGACGTTCTGTAGACCATGAAAAGCTGCACAAAAAGGCAAATCTCAGAAATACTTCTCAAGGGCCAGATAGAAGCGCAAGTGTAGGGAGAACACAGACCGACGGGGTTGCGACGGAAATAGATGCGCAAAATCGGGAAATTAGTTTTGAAGAGAGCTCAAAACCATTACCTCCAGCCTCACAGCAAATGGACCAAAAAGAACCGGCTCTCAAAGCAACAAATCTTAATCATGTCGTGGTTCAAGATAATCGTCTCCCAATTACTCCACATTCATTATTACCAAGTCCCACGACACGATTCTCCAAAGATTCTGAGAGGCGACGAAGAATATCAACATTAGTCCGAGTATGGTTATTGATTGCTGGTTTCTATCGACGAGCAACCATGTACGAAGATGCGAAAGGTGCAATTGAAGAAGCGCATAAGTTGGTTAATGGGTTGGAGACAGATATTGTCAATGACCCTACCGGGTTGGCATCGTTTGATCATCCTGGCTGGGGAGGTGGGAAAAGTGTGGATGAATTATGGGGTGATGTTTTCTCCGAGGTACGTTTAATAAAACAAGTTTTAAAATTTTACTAATGTCTTTCATAGCGTGGTTATCTTTTTGTCGATCAATCTTCTCCATATACGGCACTTGAAAACTTCGAGGCTGCTTTGAGCCACTCGGCAGATCACCCTGCTGCGATTGTTGGACTGTCCGATCTTCTGCTAGACATATATACGGAAGATGTTCTGCCACAACCGACCATACCACCTCTTGTTCTTCCCACAGTCTCTGCTAGTACTCCCTCAACCTCGATCTTCAATACCTCAGGTCAATCCAAACCACATCAGTCAACACATCCTGACTCGACTACAGGACCTCTTGGTCTTCCACTTCCTGTTTCCCTCAAACGAGATATTCTCACTGCTCCAGAGAAGAATGAAGCTGCCCAACTTGATAGACTCGCAGCTCGCGACCGTGCCTATGGACTTTTATCCGGCCTAACAAAATTAGGTTCAGGTTGGAATTATTCAGAAGCATGGTATTCATTAGCCAGAGCTTATGAACTAGGAGGACAGAAAGATAAAGCGAGAGATGTGCTTTGGTGGTGTGTGGAATTGGAGGAAGGACGAGGATTGAGAGGTTGGAGTGTGGCAAGTAGTGGTGGTTATGTTCTCTAATTAATTGCGAGGTTTGGAAATTGTGGGCAGCATTTTGTTCATAATTGGAGTGATAGAGGTTTGGGGTGGTAGATATCAGATAGAAACTTTGGGTATACATAATGTGGATTATAATTATATTATATTAAATTCGTTCAAACATCAGCCCTTGCGTTTCAGTTGGGCTTACAATAAGTGTTGGGTCATAGATGTAGAGAGACAAATATATCAACTACTAATTTATTACCTCTATATCTTATCATATTCACATCCCTTTCCTTTCCTCTTCCTCACCCTCTTCTTTACAACAAACCCCACAACTCCCACATGATATCATATATCATAAGTGCACAGCACATCTCCTTCTAAGATTCCCTCTATAAATCCCGCATAAAGAGTAAAAAGCGCATCGATCTCAATTTCTCTCAGTGCTTTGTTGAAGTTAGCTAGGAATTTGAGATTGAGCCGTTTGGTGAGCTGTGGGTTAGTGAGCTGGTGAGGTATTAGATCTGTGTGGTGTTGGTAGTGTGGGTGGAGGGGGGGTTGTTTGGAGGTTGGGTTGAGCGGTTGGTTTGGTGGATTGGTGGATTGGTGGAGTTGGGGTTGGGTTTGGGTTTGGAGTTGTAACTTATTTGGAGGGAAGTAGGAGCGGGGTCTAGGTGGAAGTGGGAAGGGGGGTATAGGCATTACACTGGTAATATCGATTGTGGTTTTGATAGGTAGAGTTTGGATGGCTAGAGTATAGCTGGGTAGAGTGTGGACGGGGTATTGAGCTTGTCGGCTATAAAGGATAGATTGAGAATTTTATTAGTAGGAGAGATGTGGAGGTTTATGGAGGAGTATGAGGTCTGGTAAATGGGTAAATGTGTTTATGAAGTTCATTCTTGGGTTTTAGCTTGATTGTTCTCATCTTTATAGATGTAATAATTTAGTTTGACAATTAATTATAGCTCTTTCCTATTTTCACTTCATATGCCATAAACTTATACCTACACGCTGGAAAGTTATCACAAAAAAAAAAAAATCTTGCTATATATATTCTATCTGCCATTCCAAGAAACCCTAGACTCCCTAAAATCTCAAACATCCATCAGTGACTAGCTATAGATACAGATACATATACCTACCCCCCTCAGCAAATCCCACTCTCACACTCCCTCTCCATCCCCATCCTACCGCTTAGACCTCGAGCTCACACCACCCCTCTCACTCCCCGCATTTCCCGTATCCTTATCCTTTTCCTTCGAAGCGGGTTCGCGGGCTGGCACCAATAAGCCTTTTGAATTGGGGACTCGTGATTCGGATTTACGGTCTGGTTTTGAATGTGAGCTTGAGCTTGAGCTTGATGAATTACTGCTAGATGTTGGATCTTTTATGAGACGGATTCTGGGGAGGCGTGTACTGGTGCTGCCGCTCCCGCTCCCGCTCCCGCTCCCGCTACTGGATTTCTTGGTGCTTTGTGTTGTTTCCCTGCTGGGGGTTTTGTGGGATGAGGTAGAGGTGGAGTTGGAGGTGATGCGTGTAGTTGGGTTGTTTTCGCGGGGCATTTTGTTGGTGATGTTGGTGTTGGTTTTGGTGTTGGTATTTGATGATTTTTGTGTTTAAGGTTGTAATTGAGTTGTGAAGAGAGATGAGATGAGATATAATTTATCAAACAATATTTACGATGTCTTTCTATGATAATGAATTGTTGTTCTTGCTGATGTTGATGTTGCTGATGATAATGAAAAAATACTCTAGAAGCTGGAGATACTCATACTTATATATACCACTATCGCATCATGGCCAACACTTCCACACCAATTATCCACTTCTACCAACAAATTCTATACCGGTCTAGATCTAGGTAGCAATGATGTCTACCTCGGTCTTTAATCACTTTATTAGTCTCGTAGGGCTGGATGTGGGGAAGACCAGGGTCAAATTAGCATGTTGCGAAATCTTTTTGGGGTTCGATTCGCTAATTTGGGTTATGTGGTTGAGTATTTGACTAGGACGATTATATATACGGCCAGGTGAGGGAAGACCTAACCTGGTCTGTAGCCTAATTGATTATTGATTTTGTATGGTAGTTGCTATTTCTAGGCTTTCATTATGGAAATTTATATTGGTATCTAGATGAGATGAGTATAGGAGATATATATTGAAGACTCGCTTATAAAATCAATACATCTACAAGTACTAGTTATTTATCTATCGTGTATTTTAAAGGAGTAATAAATCAGTTCACTCGCTTTTTTTAAAGTCTCGTCGCTAATTAAAATTATTAATCGTAGTTTTAGATCTAGATGATTAAATACTATTATTTTATAAATTATAAGTCTAGTACTCTACTTTTGAACCACTCCTCTTTTGGATCATCTTTTTACATCAAAAATTACCATTTTCAGCTATTAATAATTCAACAATTAATGAATGAAATCAATTGAAAATTTAATTACAATATTTTTATATAAATATAAACAGATTCTGAAAATGTAACGAGGTTTGCCGTCTAGATCATGTGGAAGTGCTCTAGGCTCTCGAGGTGGTTTATAACTAGGCGTCAAGCAGGGACTTAAGTAAGGACAATAATGATATATAATTCGTAACTAATAGTAGGATATATTAAATGATTGATCTTGAGCACGAAGCTCTATATAAAGGAAATCCATCTTGGTTATATAGACCTTCATGCTAATCATCCCCTTGGTCCCCTCGGTCCCTTCGATCAAGAGACCGAGGGGATCGAAGGGACCATGTGATTACATAATTGGTCACATGATACGAGATCCGAAGCCGTCGTAACAAAGCTCTCTGTAAGAGAGCTTCGCACTTCCGTAGAACTTAGAAGAGAGATTTACCTACTAGACCAATATTACCTCAGTTCTACCCTATCAGCTTCCCACTATTCCCTGTGTGAGGTCATTCCTTTTAACAAATACTTCAATTTTGTTAAAAGGAATAGAAGTTACCGGTACTAATCACGTGTCGTGATTAGTAATACGGTTACCTAAACAGGCTAGATTAGACGAACCATAAGCAGGCATATTGGTCCCCTCAGAGGATACCAAGAGGAGATTAATATGCCTACACACGTAGTAATATAGTCAATATAGAGTGTTACGAGGTTTGCCGTCTAGATCACGTGGAAGTGCTCCAGGCTCTCGAGGTGGTTTATAACTAGGCGTCAAGCAGGGACTTAAGTAATGACAATAATGATATGCAATTCGTAACTAATAGTAGAGTATACTAAATGATTGATCTTGAGCACGAAGCTCTATACAAAGGGAATCCATCTTGATTATATAGACCTTCATGCCTATGGCTAGTCAGGACCGCTGCGCGGTCCTGGACAGCCAGCGTTCCTCAGCGGTCCATAACGTGACTTTAATCACGTTACCTTGGTTTAGTCATGTGACGCGGCATAGAAGATAGCCGTTGTAACATAGAGGCCTCTTCCACCCAATCTTTTAATAAATTTTAATATTAAAGAATTTAAAAAATTTAAAAATTCAAATTTTTTTTTAAAAGAGACTGTTTAATTATATTTATTTCATTAATATATATTTTAAATACACTATTCAAAAAAGAAAAAAAACTAAATTTTTTTTAAAAAGAAACAAAATATTATTTATAATAAAATATTTTTATTTATTTATTTTATTACTTTTTTTTATTTTGATTAAGCACTTTATATAAATAATTGTTACACTCAAGAATACTGAGTAGAGTATCTTGTATTAGAAAATACTAAGCTAAGGAGAAAAGAAGAAGGAAAACAAGAGTAGCGAGTTTTCCTGTGATTAAATACAAACGGGGCATGCCACGTGACCCGAAGGTGTGAGGCGTCACACTCGTGTTACGCCGGGTAACAAGAAGACGCTCACGTGTTACCAATATCATGTGACTGACTCAGTGAGGATCAGCAAGCTCAGTACTGAGCCATACTGATCCTACTGATCAGCTAGAACATGAAGGTCTATATAACCAAGATGGATTTCCTTTATATAGAGCTTCGTGCTCAAGATCAATCATTTAATATATCCTACTATTAGTTACGAATTATATATCCACTATTGTCCTTACTTAAGTCCCTGCTTGACGCCTAGTTATAAACCACCTCGAGAGCCTAGAGCACTTCCACATGATCTAGACGGCAAACCTCGTAACAATATTTATTAACTAATTAACAAGTATATACAAGTACTCTATATATATATTTTGAGTTGTTATGAGGTTTGTCGTCTAGATCATGTGGAAGTGCTCTAGGCTCTCGAGATGGTTTATAACTAGGCGTCAAGCAGGGACTTAAAGTAATGACAATAATGCAATTCGTAACTAATAGTAGAGTATACTAAATGATTGATCTTGAGCACGAAGCTCTATACAAAGGAAATCCATCTTGATTATATAGACCATCGTGGCATGCGTCCCAGTGCTCCCAGTTGTCCCAGTTGTACTGGGACAGCTGAGCCTACTGGGATCCTCATATCACATGATACTAATCACGTGATGTTAGGTATGTGAGATCCGTCGTAACAAATATCTCGAATTTATTGTTTTATTTGAAAGATACTAGATTTATATATTTGTATATTTAATAAATAAATAGGTGAATTTAATAATTGATTGATTATTATTGTGACGCCTCACACCTTCGGGTCACGTGGCATGCCCCGTTTGTATTTAATCACAGGAAAACTCGCTACTCTTGTTTTCCTTCTTCTTTTCTCCTTAGCTTAGTATTTTCTAATACAAGATACTCTACCCAGTATTCTTGAGTGTGACACCGAGCATAAACAATATAAAGACAAAGAGAGATTTATAATATATCTATCACTACATCATCATCCTCAATCGTACAATCATACAATTACATATCTATATAATACCATCTATTCAAATCTCCACTCTCCCTCTGCCTCTCCCTTCCCCTCCTCCAAACATCCCCAGAAGAAACCCCAAATATCTAATCTTACCATCATCTATATTCGAACGCAAAGCAATATAATATAACATAAAATAATCAAGCACTTATACCTGTGCATTTTAAAACAAACAAACAAACAAGGAGCTCTAGTCCTTCCTTCCCTACCAACTCCTCTATCGATATAATATCGATATCCCAAATGCATGAATCATCTTGACTCTTGACTGAATACCTATTCCTCTAGCACCACGCCATATATCAATATATATAGTTCCCTCCCCCAACTACACACCACACTCTCATGTCTAAACAAACAAACAAACAAACTTCCATCCCCGTCGATATCTGTATCTATAAGAAGTTTGTAAACGCCTTACAAGTAACGATTAGAACAAGTACCTGATCATCATCCGATCTTCAAATATTCAAACATACCATCACCCCATTAATTGAAAAGCAGCCAGTGCAAAACCCCACACACAACCTGAGACTATATCGATGCACACAAATCTAGAATACAAAAAAGCAACCGAGTCGTTCGTTCGTTCGTTCCAAGATTTCCGTCGTATACCATTTCAATTCTAGTAACCCAAGTACGTTACATATCATTCTACATCGGCGGTAACAATCGCTTCTGGTTGATCGATACCGTAGAGAAGAAATGCATTTGGCGGGTACATGCGTTGGAGAAGCCCATCTCCGAGAATGACGAAGATGCCGAGGAAGATGGTGGTGAAGAGATCGAGCATGGTAGGCTTGACGCCGATGTGATTGAAATAAATTTTTGATGTATTGTATTGTATTGATGATTTGTTGCGAAATAATTAGAAGCCAAGGAGCTCAAATATCTCTTTCATGCTTATACCCGGGAAAAAGGCCCTTATTTGCTGGCATAGCTGAAGACCAATTACTCTTGAGGTATCACATGCCGTCGGCTTGAGAATTAGCATGAATGAGATATCTGATCCTGTATTTGAGTGCCAATTGAGAATCAATTGATGGTAATACGGGTGTATGACGGAATCTGTGTATCATGACAGATGTTGTAGTGTCAGGTAAGACGAACTTTTGTGCCGTTGATAACCATTTCAGTATCAAACAATTAGAATCGAATCGGAGAGGAAATATTAAGAGACAGCCTCATAAGTATGTCGCGATGCAAAGATAAGATTTAATATCTTCGTTACAGCTTCCGCCGTTGTGAACAAAATACCACCACTAAACACAGTCCGTGATAATCTCATGACTGTCCCTCTCCAAAAGGCTCTCACACCACCATCCTTCAATATACCAACTATAGCTTGAGTAGTCGTGGTTACTTTGGAAGATTGACTTCTCGTTTTGATAGTATCAAAAGGTTGTGTAGCCAGAGTAGTAATGACACCCGCTGCTGCGCCATTCGCAAAGTTGACAATAGTATTCTGTGGAATCTCTCGTACGACCTGAAAATCCTTGATAATATTGTATGAACCCATTCTAAACGAGGTTGCAGAAGCTTGTTTGAGCGTCGTACCAATGAAACCTCTATATAAACCTACAAAACCATCTTCCCTGATAACGGTACGTATACAATGAATAGTAGAATTGTATTGTCTTGTGGACCGGGCATCATCAATAAGGGCAGTTTTTATCCGTTCCGTGGGTGTGACAGCGAAAACACTAGCTGCGACACCCGCTGCCATGCCAGCTAACATGTTATGAGCAGGAGAAAGAACACCACTTTGGGGATCTCGAAAGGCGTTTTTGATGCTATCAAACGAAGCGAATCGGACGGCATCTTTTGCAATGGATCCTGATACCAATGCACCACATCCCTTATATAAAGCTCTCAAACCTTCCTGCTCGTATACTTGTAGGACGATCCGAAATGGATTCCGTGGTAATTTGGATGGGCCAGTATGCAGTTGGACTCGAGTTTTAGCAAACTCCATTGGATATGTAACTGCGCCTTCTACCCCTCCAGCAATTCCTCCAGAGAGTATGGATACAATCGGTGGTGTGGAGTTATTCCCATGGTTAGTCATTGCGATCGTCTCTATGTATTGTTATTGTTGTGCGGATAGGGAGGATTCAGAATTAAGAAGAGAATTAATTCAGGAGGTTAATACATGAATCGCAAACACTTTCCCCACCACTATTAGAGATCAATATAGCAATTATTACTTTACATACGTAGTATATACAAAAACATCTCTAAATAACAAATCAACCGGTGTCTACCAGTAAGATTTAATTTTCATAACCTAAAACTATGACGTATTGTTAAATAAACTCTATACCTGCCTTGCTACCGGGACAACATCGGCTGTCGGCAATCAGCCCGTCATCCGCACGTCTTCTGAATTGTTGGGTGGAGAATGATGATTCGTATTTCAATACAGTGGTGCAAATGTCCGTTCGATAATCATCCCCGAGGTCAATGTCGAGCAGATAGCATGAATAGTACATCATTATATTCATAGCGAAAACCTAAGCTAGCTATCGGGATGTTATTTGTACAGAAAGCCATGCGTAACACTCACAGCCAACACTTTCCTTTCTGTATTCCCCAATTCTGTGTCCGCAACCCAGGTTCAGCTTCGAAACTCCTGCAAACCATCTACTGTCATCAAAGAGCAACCACTCATCAAGTCTTCATGATCTTTTCTTTTCTGACCACCTTAACCTTGTCCATGAAAACCTTGGCCGAACAAAATCCAGTTAAAAGCTGTGAGGCGGCATCGTGAATCCCTTGGTTGGCAGGATCTGTTTCTTTTCTTACTCTCGCATTATTTAAGGTGCTTGAACAAGCATTGTTAGCTTTAGTAGAAGACTTAAGACTCTGAGAATCTCCTGTCGCTCTTTGGTTCATTCCTGTTTTGCTCACATTCTCTGATGTCTGATCGCTGAAATTCGCACTGTTTGCTATTTGTTTATTCATTAAAGCTGTGTGGCTTCCGAATAAATCACTACCAGCAACAGAATTCACCGAAATCTGATCGCTGATCCTCGTGTTATGTGTAGGTATGTTCTGTTGCGACTCAGCATCCATGAAGGATTCTCCAGACTCTTTCAGATCGTCAAGTATCTGTCTGCGTTTCGCTATCTGCGGAGACCTTGACTGCAGATGGCGGTCAAGGTTGAAGTAGGGCGACGAAGTAGCGTCAGGCAAGCGTTTTCGACGAACTGGGCCAACTCCTCCTCCTGCCGGTGCTACATATTCTGGTAAATATTCTAGAACATCTCCGTCGCCTCGTGGTTTCCAAAATTGTATAGCTCGTGCATATGCCTGCTCTATGGCAAGAGAAGCAGAAGTCTCCTTGTACCATGGATGATTGACTGTTTGAACAGCAGTCATGCGTTGTCCTGCATCAATAGCCAAAAGTCCCCGCAAAAAGGAACGAGCTCTCGTGTGGAGGTAAGACCACTTCTCTGCTGCCTCTTTTTCATCGGACGAAATAAAGTTTTTTGTAGCTTCAATCTCTTCAAGTTGGGACAACCGACCTCGAGGAATTGCGCTCTCACCAGTGAGCAAACTCCATGTCAAAATTCCGAATGACCACATGTCCGCTGCTGTCGTATAGCCACGACTTAAAGTCGAATCGGAACCTACAATTTCACTGTTGCTATCAGTACAAACTTTGGTTAACTGTCCTTTCCGATGACAACTCACGGTGCAACATAACCCTCGGTGCCTACACAAGAGAAAAGTCTGCCGGTTGATTTTTCTGTGTGATTGGCAAGACCAAAGTCTGTAAGAATGACCCGAGACCCAACATCTGTGTTTGTGATGAGAATATTCTCCATTTTTATATCCCTATGTGCGATTCCTTTTGAATGAAGATACTCCAGAGCTAGAGCGATCTGTCTCGTAATGAGGCGGGCATGTCCGTCTCCAAGTCTATTATCACAAGAATCGAAGTAGGTGTATAAGTCTCCTGCTGCAGCAAGTTCTGTGAACAGATATCTAAATGATAGTCAGAAGCGAAAATGAAAATGTCGCACTCAACATACAGCCTGTCGCTGGAGAGAAAGGCTTTCTCGATGCTGATAATATTCGGCTATGAACCATTAGCCTTGATCAATTGAACGAAAGAGTGATTGACTGTGTGAGGAGGCTCCGACTTACATGATTAAGTCTGGAAAGTATGCAAACCTCTCGTAGGTATGTTCTCCTCCTCAAGTCGGCGTCATATTGCTGATTTGATTCCGTTTGGATTAGAGAGCCGGAAAGCGCTTGTCCGGAAGAGCTTAATTTGACAACTTTACAGGCCACTTGCTTTGATGTGCCAACACGATTGGCAAGGAATACCTCTCCAGCAATACCACTACCGAGGACATGGTTGGAGATTGTGAAGCGATTTCGAAAGTACTAAACAGATTCAGTTAAGATGCAGAGAGATATCGGGGGGAGATCACAAGATGACATGCCTGAAGTTCAGCATCAGGCAAAGACATGTGTGATGTCATTCTTGACCTTGCTTGGTTAAATCGAAACTTCCAATGGGGCCGGATCTCAATCAAGTCTCCGTCGGCGAGAAGATGTCCAATTCTTTCATTACCAAGTATTCCAATCAGTACATCATTTACATAGGTACCATTCATGGATTCAAGGTCCTCGCAGTAGATTGAAGGAGGGTACTCATCCAGTTTCTCCGCGTCATATATGATGGCGTAGATGCGGAATTGTCGCTTGGAAACCATGATGCTATCAATGGAGAAATCACTAAATTTTTAGCATTTAATTGATTGGTTGAAAGAAGTACATACCATTTCGGATCCCTCCCTACATGAAGAAAGCTTTTAGCAGAGATGGGAATGGCTATATGAATCCATCAGATAGTGAAAATTGACATGATGAAATGATTACAAACTGAATTTTTGTCCAGTTTGTGCGTTCTCATGATTGAGCGTTGCGACGGGATAATTATCTAGGTCATGTGCACATGTTTCCCTGTCATGGAACCTTAGGAGAGATTGATCAATGTTCTCAAGATGCTTTTGACCACTAGGCTCGTGAATAATAAAGTCTTTCGCCTCCATCGTAGGTAATCCAAGGGTTTAAAAAAGGTGAATATGAGACAAATGTGAAAAATAGGATTTCATATCAAGGAATTGATTATAGATTTAGAAGTATGAGAGAAGGTAACGAGATGAGGAGAGAATGAATATTTGGAAAGTGGCGAGGTCGAATGATGTTGGTCAAGCCAAGTAAGTGTTGGCATGGGTTTCAACGCTCAAACATATGAGATGATTCTCATCATCACTAGAGAGATGGTAGATCTAGAGGACTCAGTAAGAAACGATGACACTCAAGAGTTGGGCTGGATACTGTTCAAGAAATGATGTTGAAAAAATACAAATTAAATTGTTTGAGGAGCATTGAAGATAGGAAGATGAGGAATTAACTAAAATCTAAGAATGTGAAATGGTGAAATGGTGAAATGGTGAAATGGTGAAGGCAAACAACTAATACCTAGTACTTCATCGTACTAGGCAGCCAACTTTGATGATGTAAAATGTAGAGATTTTCCCCTTTTCAGTGTATCGTATCATCTTGCTTCGTTTTCACTTCTCTTAAACCTGTTCATCTTCCTCGGGAAGGAACGAAAGGGTGGCCCTATTCTGGGTTTGGTCAAACACGTGCCTCGATGGTGAAACCATCGTTCATCAACCAACCAAGTACTACCTTGGGGGAAAATCCGGACTTATATTTTCAGGAGTATACGTTTCTGTGGGAATTTGAATACCTAAATACTCGGATCGATGTGAGGATGTATCCTCGGGCTTGTTTCAATCACTATGAACATTGCCATGCATACCTTAAACCCAACTGG
The DNA here is from genome assembly GCF_000146945.2 of Sclerotinia sclerotiorum 1980 UF-70. Lineage (NCBI taxonomy): Eukaryota > Fungi > Ascomycota > Leotiomycetes > Helotiales > Sclerotiniaceae > Sclerotinia > Sclerotinia sclerotiorum. Next base: position 652,658 of record NW_001820835.1, on the reverse strand, counting down.
CGCTTCCTCTCCGCCATGACGAAGCCTCTCACATTCGTACTGATGAAACTTCGATTCTTTGAATACACCCGAGGTAGTGAGGACCTTACTTTGATGGTTCCAATAAAATTGTGAAGATTTGGACATGTTTTAAGCACCTCATCAAGCTATGAAATACTATACCCGAGCAATGCGTGTCTCGACGCATTCATGTTCACGTGCTCATTGTCTTGCATTTCAGCTATAGAAATCAGAATCTTCATTTAATCTCATATTATGATATACTTAATAGACAGTCCATAACTGGGAACATCGTTTGCGAGTGAGCAATCATTCCCATGCCCTGCAGGTTTGTAAGTAAGACTTTTTAGATATTTAAGTTCGATGTGAGATATTGAGAGTACTGTTTTGGTGGTTTCTTTGGATGAGGATCAAACTAGAGCGAATTAATGTAGTTAAAACTGAACACCGTTAGGCTCAATGATATGGCAGGTGTGACTATTGGGGATGTACATAGTTTCATTCGTAGGATAATGATAAATCAAGCCTCTTCGCACCTACAATAACAACATTTTTGTAGTCTTTGCGCCAAATCCCTAAAGAAAAACAAGGGTAAGGGAAGAAGTACCTTACAAGAAGACATGGGGAGTGATGATGCGGAATTTATGGGCACTGCATCGGATGGAGTCGGTCTCTCAGACGAGCTGAGCGAGATCGAGGATGACGTTGCGAGTGACTTTCATCACGAGAGTGACAGTGAAGAAAGTGAAGAACACGACGATGAAATTGAGGGTTACACTGAGGACCAAACAAGAAACGATCCCATGCAGGCAAAGTTGGATGCAGGATTGTTAAAGGGGATAGAGTTGGAGGACTTCGTGTCTGAACAGCAGCCGGATGGTAATACTCGTCATGAGATAGCTCTTTTTCTCAAATGTCTGTAGAAAAGGTATGGGTAGGTACCTAGGTAGATGAAGATTTAAATAGTGACTCGTTTCTTCACTCGGACCTCATTGATTGTACAACAAAATATTACAAGGAGGGAAAATCCTACATTTTGAACGTAGTATACCTAGGTACACTAGGTACACATTCGATATCTACAGCTTCCGACGGACATTATCAAATCAATGGATGCTAATAAATATCAGCCCTTGCTCAACAATCGAGGGCAGCTAAAGAAAGAGGTGTGGTTCGGAATAAGTTTTTCATGTGTGGTGGGGTTGCGGGTATTAAGATGGGAGGATCCTTTGAATGTTCAAATTGGTATTGAGTATCGAGATGTTGTTTTGAAAGAATTTTAAATGAGACTTTTCTTTTCAAATGTTTGCATTGATATTCGAGATTGAGAGAATAGTAGCTACCTAAATTGCATGTTAAATTACATCACATGATCGTGCCCAATCCTTTGTAAAAACGAACGCCTTTCGAAGGGAATGATTTCCGTTGACGCAATGTTATATTGGAACCTGAGGTCGGACCCGACCAAAAGATGTTGACATCAGAAGCTGAAGAGTAGGTGCTAAGGTGGGCGCAGTCATGTGACTAGCCCTAAGATCTCCAATTGCGCTAAATTAGCGCGAAAATTAAGCGAGGTTGACCACCATATTTGGAGCTTCAATCAACAGAATTTCCTTTCTCTCCTCACCACACCAACTCCATACCAACTTACAGTAAATATGTAAGTTTGAATCCCTCCATTCTCTACTCCTCCATCAATGGTTATGAAGAATCATTTCATGCTCTTGAAAGCTCTTGATTCGTCACAATCATACTCTTACCCCTCATTTTTATGAAGACCACTTGTTTTACCCCTCTTCTCCATTCACGACATTTTCACATCAATTCAAGTTCTCACAGCTAATAACTGTCTTTAGGAGAGCCAAGTGGCGCAAGAAGCGCACTAGGCGCTTGAAGCGAAAGCGTCGCAAGACTCGTGCCAGATCGTAAGTTTTCATCTCCGTTTGCTTCAGATCGAAGATTTGCCTGTCGGCTGTCTTCTGTGGAGTAAATTCGTATGGTGAACATTTACTGACCCTTCTATAGCAAGTAAACAACTCAAAACAACTCGATCTCGATTCCCCTTACCTCTCGAATCATAACATTATGACAACTTAACCTCTTTTCGGATGCACCATCTCTCGCACCGACGTCTTCGCCTTTTTCAGCATTTCAGTATTCACCAAAACAAGTACGGAGTTCGCGCTTCGTTCATCGGCGGCTGGGTGTTCAAGGAAAGAGCAGTATGGTGACGCGCACTCAATAGCAAATGGTGGATGTTTTTGAAAGGAAGCAGGATCGGTCAACAATTCTCTGTCGATTTGTTCATTGAGGGTTTATAAATCAAGAAGCTATAGGAACGAAGCTGCCTTTGATGCTAAATGCCTTTATGACTTCAAACCTGATAAGAATGAATAAAAAAACTGAAGTTCTTCTTCACATATCTCCATTTTGCTCACCGTGAATCGTCTTGAAGTGACTGCACATGCTTGCTGATGCTGCTGCACTTCTGCCCAATATCTAGCACCATGTTTGGAAGCTGCTTGTTGATGACATACTTGAGCTCCCCCGCATGTTAGTAGTCATAAATTCTACCCATTGTGCAGGAACGAAGATGAAGAGCAAAGTTGCGAGCTGATGATCTCCACATCCATCTCCCTCCACTTCTCAGGAAATACCTTTGGCTATTCTAGTGAGAATCTCAATTAACGCTCCATTTTATCACACTCGTAAACTGGCAAAATAGAACCTGCATATAACAAGCAGCTCGAACTCGATGTTGTTGCCACAAACACCAGCCACAAGTCATCGCTTTCCGGCCTTGGCAAAAAGCCGGAGAAAAAAGTTTCCAATTGCCGACCGTTCCAAAATTTTATTTACTTTGCGACGGAACAGTGTACACTAGGCGGCTTCATACAATCTTATTACAATAGAAAATGGCGGACAATATTGAGAAGAGTAAGAAGCGTAAGAAGAGCGCTGATGGATCCTCGAGACCAACCAAAAAGGTTGCAATCGAGGGTGACAAAAATGTTAAGATTTCTCTGAAAGATTGTGATGAATGGGCACCTGTGGTTGGTATGTTTTTCCTTTTGGATCAAGAGAACCATTGTGGTCTCAAGACAAGTGAACACAGTCGTGGCAAGCTGACTCTTCATAGCATCAAGTCCTGGATTGTCTATGCCAGTATCTTTATCACTTCAACCATTCACAAAGCCTCGCAAGAATGCAACCCAACGACCAGGACGTAGCGGTGCAATCGCTACAACAGAAGTCCTTCTTCATTCCTCAGAACATCCAAAACTTGACTACACAGCACGAGAGGAAGAAGAGGGTGGATCCGATACATTATTGAAGCATTATGTTGGGGTTTACGATCTAAAGACCGGAAAATTAGAGGTTGTAGAAGCGCGAAAGATGGTGGTTCGTGGAAGCGTTAGAGCACATCAAGCTACAGAGGCAGAATTCGCGAAACATGTATGTCTACTGGGAAATTTCATAAGATATGTGCTAACAAGTCTCCCTACAGACTATCCGAGAGCTTCGAAACGATCTTGGAGAGACTTTCGGTACTAAGAAAGCGAAGAAAGCGATTGCCTCTGTCACCGAGAACGCCATCTCAGCGAATAAAGGCTCAAGATTACTCGCAGATGGTGCTAAACCTGCGAAATTGGATGCTGCAAAATCAGCTATCATCGCATCTATGGCAGAAGCCACATCGAGCATGGCATCCAGGAAAGATCTTGAGGAACAAGCGGATGCAGCTAAACCACGACCAAAAGCAGACCTTACTGCGAAAGACATCAAAGATGTGTACACAGTAGACAGCCTCATTGGAAGTGACATTTTCAAGTCGGTGCCGGTTTTGGAATGGGAGCAATCAGTCAAAGCAAAGAAGAACATCACTACCAATTCGAGATATGTGTCGGCAAGGATCGTCACTGCAGCTACCGCAGGCGTTAATAAGCTCAGAGTTTTACGATATCTTCTTCTTTTGTTAGATTTACATATGGCCTCTCGACCAATGCGAGGCGGTAGAATGCTGCCCAAGCGCGAAGAAATGAAAACAAAGTTGGGCGACAATCTACCTCAATCCGTCATTGAAGACATTCGACGCAGATATTCTGACGCTGGTGTAATGTCAAAATTCAAGTCTGATCTTCTGATCACTCACGTGTGCGCACTAGCATGTCTAGTCGATAACTATGAAGTCGATCTGTATGATCTTCAGTTGGATTTGAAGTTGGAGATGAAGGATATGACTCAATATTTCAAGGAAATTGGTGCGAGGGTTGTAGGACTTCCAGAGGCTAGGAGAAAGGCATTGGATTTGGACAAGGCGACTGCCGCACAAAGGAGGACAGCGAAGTTGAGGTTGCCACTGGATTTCCCAAGGGTACCCTTTGGAAGGAGAGGATGAGAAAAGTGCCAGGGATAGACTAGGCTGATGATTGTTATTGGCGAAGCGGAGTCTTAACATTAAAAATGGAGATAATGAATTTTATGGCTATTAATAATACTAGGTAAAGTGGCCTGTTTATGAATCTTCTTGCCTACTGATAATGCGAATCTCGATCCTGATCGATAACAAATATTTGGGTTAGGATATTCTGAGTCTCTGAAAGACCTAATGATCCCAGGACAACCCAATCATCAGAATGTTTCTAATCATTTGAGATACTCAAACGACGCAGAAAACTCACAATCCCCCGGGCCTATGGTACTCAGGGACATTACAATGAGCAGATATGGCAAGTGCCTACTTTGAAAGTACTGAGCTATAGCTAAAGTACGCCAATGTTCCTCGATGTGCGGCAATTGTATAAAACCTTCCTGTACAATGGATTCGCACCCGTTGTTTCTCTCAAGGTATGCAGGGTCTTAGTGAAAATTTTACCCTGGTACTTCCTTAATAACCTAGTTTGAGATTTGAAGGGTGTATCGATGACCTCTAGTTTTCTTTTTGGGCCTTATAGGGGAGGTTTTTTTATAGACAAGAGATACGGGAGTTCGTTCAAATTCATATTCAGGCTAATTGGAATGGAAAATTCGAAAACTGTAATAGAGTTTATGTAATAGTTTTTAATGTGGTAGGTAAGCTAAGGGTTCAATTTATATGGGTTGAGATGAATTATGGCAAGTACATACCGGAAGAGTTGTGTTTACTTTGTTTACTTTGCTTACTTTGCTTACTTTGCTTACTTTGCTTACTTTGCTTACTTTGCTTACTTTGCTTACTTTGTTTACTTTGTTTACTCCGTGGACGTGATTGCTTGTTTTGAGTGTTTTCCTGTTTACGACTAGTTTTGCGATTCTCCATCCTCCTTTTTTCAACATCATTAATCTTCAATCTTTCAATTTTTCAATTTTTTAAAAATGAGCTCGTTCCTCAAAGCAATCTTCTGTTTACGACTACTTCTGCAATTCTTCAACCTCATATTTTCTTCCCAACATCATTAATTTTTAATATTTTACTTTCTTGTAAAAAGTTTAAAATATATTTACTTGCTTGTAATATTTTTAACTCAAAATATGAGATCCTTCATCACTGCAGTCAGAGAGGCCGGGAGGGAGAACGAAGGCGAATGTTCCACACATCTCTACTTGTATGCAACATAAACTGACGTTCAACCGTTTCTCCAGGGCAGCGGTGTCTACCTCTGGTCCAAGAACCTAGACCACTTTGGCAAGAACATAGCCGATGACGGTTATGCTTCTGGCAAAGGCGCGCTCCAGCGGGTTTGGGACAGTGCGGTGGCAGCACGCATTGCTCGTTTGAAGGCCTGGGATGATGTCGTTATGGCGTGGGAGAGACACAGAGGGGAAGTGGAAATTTCCACCCTGGATTGACACTCGAGCAGATGTGGAGAAAGTGACCTCTAGCTCTCTCCTTAGGCCTCAAAACCCCACCAAGAAATGGAAAATAATTTTCTTTTGAAAAAACAAATACATCCACAAAAACCAAGAAAAAAAAGGGGGGGTGGGAGTTTAGATTAAAGCCTCAGGGAACGGAAATTTTTAGAATTGTGGTTTGTGGTGTTTGCGGTGTTTATTGGGATAAGAGTTTGAATTATAGTGTTGCAGTGTTTATGGTGTATAGAGATGGGAGTTTAAACTATATGTTTGCGGTACTTGTGATGTTTATTAGGATGGGGGTCTAAACTGTTGTATTGTGGTGTTTGTGGTGTTTTTTGGGACGGTAGTTTGAGTTATGGTGTTTCTGGCATTTGTGGTGTATAGAGATGGGGTTTGAACTATGATGTTTGTGATGTTTGTGGTATTTATTGGGATGGGAGTTTGAACTATGATGTTGTGGTGTTTAGGATGGGATCAAGATCAATTTTTTGTTTCACTGTATTGAAGGTGTTGATGAAGGAGGTGTGGTATATTACTAGTTATATAATGGCGAAGACAGTATCATGTGAATGATAGGGACCGGGGGAAATGGGAGAGATGGAAGAAAAAGGATAGCATACTGCAGTCAGCTAGCAGTGGGACTCATGGATACGCTTGGTAGATGTGGACGTGGATGTGGATGTGGAGGTGAAGGTGATGGTCAAACTGGTGAAGATGAACGGATAGGCAATTGACCTTGCAGACGGAAATGGAGGTGCGCAATGGTGAATGGAAGCGTTAACAAGAAAGAAGATGTGAAGGAACCCACGGGAGCGGTGTTGGTAATGATGTCTCGGGCAGATAGTTCGGTCTGAATTGGCTACAAAGGTCCTCTCTAACCCACTTCCACGAACTCAGGTTACTTAAAGAGATATCGAGCTCCAATTGCCCCTCATGTACTACCACAAAAGGTATTACCGAGACCGCCAAACACACAAAAGCACCGTTTCAAACCTCAGGACATTGCCATAAAGTCATCATACCACAGCAGTGAGAATAGCACCAGAGATGGGAAAACACTTAATTCAAAACTCAGAACAGTGCGTTTGGTGTACCAGTTGTCAAGCACTTTTGCCGCACCGTATACGCATAACAGAAGAAAAACATCAAAACGGCGACTACACAAGAGTACAAAGCTCAGAACACTATTCGCGATGCCATAGTGATAAAACCGGGAGATCAGATCATATCTAAAAGCTGGTGCGTACCAGGCTTCGTATGACTACGAGGAAACCCTCAAAAGCAGCTCACCAGGGTACCTTGGCTGATTATGATTGGTGCGAGAAAGCCACGCCTAGGCAACACAACTCCACAACAGTTCGAATTTACAAGGTCTTCAAGGCTCGAGCATTGTGCTCTTTCTCTGAACTATTGGCAATGACGTCAACTTTCGAAATAATCTCGCCAATTTTCTAATTGCACAATACTTTCCAAAGCTACACCAGTTATGCTCCAAACCTCAACATGCAGTGAAGTCTCCTATTGGTATCAGAGAAGTCACAAAAGATGTGTCGAAACACACCCTTGTGTCGAATACATTTCATATCCAGTTCATGTGCAACATTCAAGTACTATTCCTCGTTCGAACTTGTTTTGTGAGTCTGAAAGCTTGAAGTGTATTGCATCACCAACAAATCGCAATATCAGGAGCAAAGAGTAGAAGCCCACGCTAAGATTAAGCATATAGCAAATTTAGTTCTTGTCGGCCATGGTTTTGGGAACTCTGTATGACAAAAATGTTGACTAGTTTAGAGAATGGACTTTTTTTTAGGGGTATAATATTTGATAGACCAAATTAAACTGTATTCATCTGCATTTTACTTTCCTCCTAATCCATGTACAGATAGCATCCAGTACCTACAGGTATTGGATCAAGCTTTCAAGATATGCCTCGCTTAGGGTTCACTATACCTCCTCAAACCTCTTGGTGCAAAAGATGCAATTATAGCATCAATCATGGCAATGTGGTGTTGGCGTTATGGTATTTCGAGTTTATCCCTTGCTGGTCACAAGCACGCGGTGGCTGTTGGGATAGTTTATAGTATCAGCGAGCGAATTTTCGAGGAGTGCAGAGAAGAGTGGAACAGAATCAAGAAAGCAACGAAAAATGATGTAGGAGATTCGGAATCGGGTATGTCTCGTGTTACTAATGAGAATATTTCTCTTCGATTACTGACTGGTATTGTTAGGAAAATGAGACTACATCGCTTGATAGAGTTGAGAGCTTTCAGTATCGACACTGTGTAAACATTTGGATGCTAGAATGGCTGGCGGCCTGACAGGCTGGATGTTATATTAGGGGGCCGTCGGTACTCAAGCAGCTTTTGATATCTCGATACGATATGGTGATGATCCTGTATGATAATTTGTATACTAGTACAGGGCGTAGCAGAACAAAGCTCCCATTGGTTATAGCTACATGGAGCACCATAATCAATACCGTTCTCCCACTCCTTCAATTAAATAGGATGAAACATTCAAGCTTTTGAAATCATGCATAGTCTCGATTGGGATTGATGATGTTAACTTTGAGTGAGGCTCAAGACAGGGGTATCGGTAGATCCATTCTCTCGTGACACCGTATTTCTATATCTGGAACATAAGGCTATCCAATTCAGAATACGAACTCCAAAAAACCTAACCGTCGGCCATTTACGTCCTTCCCCACTTGGCTTCCCCACGGGCCACTATTACCCAAACAAACCCCTAAAAAGGAGTTGACTTTAGTTCTTCTCCTCAATGAATCCTTATGATATATACATAAAAAAAAAGCCCCGTGATTTTTGGATAAGTATTATTGAAAGAGATTATGATTCTTATATAAAACTTCTTAAAACTTTAATTAATTTCCGTGATTTAAACTTTAATTTTAAATCTATAATAAATTAACTTCATTATACTAATGTAATTATAATTTTGTTAAAACTCTTCAAATTATAATATAATAATTTATATTGTCTATAATGTGAAATAACAAAAATTGATCAAAAGGAAGGATCATAAAGAATTCAACTCTCTCTCCTGTGACGCCTCACACCTCCGGGTCACGTGGCATGCCCCGTTTGTATTTAATCATAGGAAAACTCTCTACTCTTGTTTTCCTTCTTCTTTTCTCCTTAGCTTAGTATTTTCTAATACAAGATACTTTACCCAGTATTCTTGAGTGTGACATCTCCTGAGGGCTGGAGATGTATGATTGGTAGTGGAGCTAAATGTGGGGACCTTGGATGACCAACGGCTAGGGTTGACTACCTAATTTGTACTTCTCATTTCTTCTCGTTTTCCAAACATATTTATAAACCAAAAGCCACTCTTTATATTTTAATGCTAATATCAATTATTTTTGTTGTAATCATTTTTATCTCTTTTTCTTATTGTCAATCGTTAAACATGTCTAATGCCGAGGCGTGGAAAAGACGTTCCATTTACCAAGTTCTCACCGACAGATTCGCTATAGAAGATGAGAACCGTCAAAATTCAGGTCCAGATAAGGGGATTAGAGATTATTGTGGTGGAACATGGAGAGGTATAATATCTAGACTTGATTATATTCAAGGAATGGGTTTCGATGCCATATGGATTTCTCCCGTATGTTTTCTTCGGCCTCATCGCTGTATTGGCTTCACTCACTAACGGCTCATACAGATCCATAAGAATATTGAAGAGGTGACCCAATATGGAGCGGCCTATCATGGATATTGGCCAGAGGATATTTATTCAGTAAATCCACATTTCGGTACCGCGGAAGATTTGCTCGCTCTGTCAGGTGCGTTGCACGCACGAGGGATGTTTTTGATGATTGATGTGGTTGTCAATCATATGGGTTCGCCCCCTACTGTGGAATTTTCCAGATATGTACCTTTCAATGATTCATCATACTATCATCCAAAGTCGTTCATCACGAATTATGAGAATGAAAAGGAGTGTGAGGAAGGATGGTTAGGTGATGAACATGTACCACTGCCTGATCTAAATACCGAAGATCCCACCGTGGTGCTCACTCTCCAAACTTGGATCATGAAACTTGTCCAAAAGTTTAAAATTGATGGCCTGAGGATCGATACCGTCAAACATGTCAGGAAGAATTTTTGGCCGGATTTTGTTCGGTCTGCTGGGGTCTGGTCGGTGGGCGAGGTATTATCAGGTGATCCTAACTATCTGAGCTCATATCAACCATACATTGGAGGGCTTTTGGACTATGGAACCTATTATCCTTTGAAAAGAGCATTCAATAGAGATGGTGGAAGCATGTATGAGCTTATCAACCTCCTCACTCCTCAGTACAGGTCAAAATTCCGCGATATGCAGCAAATGTCGACTTTTATGGAGAATCACGATATGCCGCGGTTTACCCATGACACAAACGAGGATTTGGCCGTTGTGAAGAATGCTATGGCATGGACTTTACTCACAGATGGTGTGCCGATTATTTACTACGGACAAGAACAATCTTATTCAGGAGATGGCGATCCTGGCTCCCGAGAGCTGATGTGGACATCAAACTATAATATTACACCACTATATCAGTACATCGCACGTTTGAATCAAATCAGAAAGTTGAGCTGGGATTCAGGGTTTGGTACACATCTAACCACGCGTCTTTATGTTGACGACAACGTTGCTGCCACGCAAAAGGGCCCCTTGCTCATGGTACTGACCAATCAAGGCAGCAAGGCGAAACCGAAAACGGTCTTTGTACCTACTATGTTCAAAAATGGTACCACAATAGTCGACATTCTCACAAGGGAATCTTTCACCGTCAAACGAACCACGAAAATCATCATGACAGCCGGCGAGCCCCGAATCTTTCTTCCTCTTCGTCTAGCAGAACACATCTGCGAGGATATCATTCCACCATTTCAAAGCGCCTTGTCTAGATTATTCTCTAACATATTCAGCTTCATGTCTTCCTCGAAAGTTGCCGATGAAATCACCACTTGGCCACATGGAGATGCAGTTTCTACTGAAGATATTATACTTCCCGAAAAGGATCCTGTGGCGGCCGAGGCAGGCGGCAAGATATTAATGCCGAGTGTCGAGGAGAGTTCATCTCCGTGGTCTATATTCTCTACGCTTGAATAATTGAGAAATTACAGCATGTCTTATCTTTCATTTACTTTGAACTTTCAGATTTTCTGTTGTTGTTTAGAAGATACCATGGATTATTGAGTCGTTGTAGTTTAATTATTATTGTATTTTATTTCCACGTCCTGAAAAGTTAATGGACGCTGTATTTTTTTGGTGGGAGAAGGGGGTTTGTGTACCAAGGCATCAAAGCCTGTAATATACTAGACAGACGGACGGGAACTAGAAGGGTATACTCAGTTAAACCTCCGTTGTTGGAATATCGATACCTTTTCGCGTGTTGAATGGATTTGTGTTATAGATTAGATTCGTTTAGTACACTAATTGTATAAACAAGAAACAATAAACTATATTGAGTCATTTTAATTTGTAAAAGTTGCCACAAATCCATGAGAGTGTAATCATGAGACATTCCCCATTTTTAACAATGATCATAATTCACTGTTATAGTTTTTCACTCACCCCGTAGTTGGAAATGCTTTGATTATCTCGTCTTTTAGCTTATACTTATCAAACGCATAGATTCAGACTGCGGGGTATCTTCCGGCCGCGAGATTGATGATCACCTGGAAATTGGCTCCAGTTATTACTACATCATCTCTAATCTTATCCTCAGACCCTTTAGAACTTATATAATCCTAGAATTTTAAAGACTGGTTTATGAGATATATATAAAATATCATTTTGGAGTCTAATTTCAAAATTATCTTTTTGTTGTTATTAAGTCTAGTACCCCACTTTTCGGCCACCCCCTCTTTTCGGTCACCTTTTTGTTACATCGGACTTCACATACCTAACATCATATGCTCAGAATCATGTGATATAAGGATCCCAGTGGGCTCAGCAGTCCCAGTAACACTGGAACAACTAGAAGTATTAGGATATATACTATGAAGGTCTATATAATCAAAATGGATTTACTTTATATAAAGCTTTGTGTTCAAGATCAGTCATTTAGTATACTCTACTATTAATTATAAATTACATCATTGTCATTACTTAAGTCCTTGTTTAACATCTAGTCATAAATCATCTCAAAAGCTTAGAGCACTTCCACATGATCTAGACTGCAAACCTCGTAACACTTTTACATCAAAAACCATGATTTTCAGCTATTAATAATTTCACAATTAATGATTAGAATTTTATAAAATTTGAATTATAGATTTAAATTATATATATTAATAAATCCTAAAAATTTATATTTTTCGTAATTTTATTGATTGAAATATAAATGATTGAAATATAAATGTGTCACGATTCACCATTAGTGTGACGGAAATCCCTGCTTTCCTCCCACCCTTATTATATAAGAAACCTCAGGTACATTAACCATGTCCACACATGATACGATTACTCGAGATTAGTATGCGATTTAGGTGACCTGAGGATCAGATCCGGACAAGTACTAGGTATCAATGGTTATCGGTAAAGTAAGATCATTGAAGGAATAAATACAACTTCTTTTTGCCTAGCCATTGCGGCTAGGCCATTCATTTGTGTATATATAGAGTAGCTATCCCCATCTACAGGTGCTCTTCACCTGTAGATTCTAAGTTAAATACAATTGCTGGTCTATAAACACCCTTTTGGTCACAATTAGGATTAGTGCCCTGATGTGACGGAAAAGTCGTAAACGGAGTCAATTCAATTACTTAGAATCTAAAACTAAAGAACTAAGAAGATTCTAATTAAGAAGGTCTTTATATACAGGGCTAGTGCACGTGAGCCACTAGTGGGATAACAACCGTCACGTAACACCTGAGGCAAATAGGAGGATCACGTGATGGATAGACCAGTCTATCCAGGCTATCCAATAGCATTCAGAACTATATAGTTAGAGTAGTTTCGTAGTTTAGGAGCTTCGTGCTCAACTTAGTTATCAATTAGATTACCTACATTCTACTTGATCTAGTAACGACTTCACTTCCAAGTGAATACCAGTGATAAAGCCTTAACCCATAACTACCAACCGACGAAACCCTAGGCAGCCGCTGCCTCCAGTACAGTATCGTTACAGTCCGATATGTTACGAGGTTTGCCGTCTAGATCATGTGGAAGTGCTCTAGGCTCTCGAGGTGGTTTATAACTAGGCGTCAAGCAGGGACTTGGGGTAATGACAATGATGTAATTTATAATTAATAGTAGAGTATACTAAATGACTGATCTTGAACACAAAGCTTTATACAAGGGGAATCCATCTTGATTATATAGACCTTCGTGCCGTATGTCCCACCGTTCTCCTCGATATAAATCAGTGGGATCGGTGGGACGAGTGGGACCACGTGACCCCTTGTTTAGTCATGTGATACGGGTTTTAGTCGTAACTGAATACCGTCGTAACACGATATAACAATTATCTTTTTGTTACTATTATAATTCAATTTTATTCTTTATTTTATATACCGTTTATCTTTTATAAAAATTATATAATATAAAGTTTTTTAATTATTAATCTTTAATTTCATAAATTATTAAATTATCAAATTATTAAATTATTAAATTTGTTAAAGTGAATGGTTCCTGCGTAGCACGTGCACAGGGCACTAGTCCTATTAGGACTAGATTGAGAAGCTCTCTGTAGAAGAGCTTCGCACATCCGTAGAACTTAGATGAAGAGTGATTAATACACTAGACCAATATTACCTCAGTTCTGTGTTACGTAGTAACAGTCAACCTGTCCATATGAGCTCAGACCCCGTGGAAAAGCAAACCGATTCACATACAAAATTGTATGGTAATCGGTTCGTAGGATCTCCCCACCCTTAGCAAGCTTGGACATATAGTCTGATCCAAGTCACGTGATGGACCCTGCATATTCAGGGATACGAATCGTAGGTCCATACGAATCGAAGGTCCACAAACTCTCAGGATCCAAGAGATCCAATGGAGGACGAAGGTCTATATAATCAGGATGGTTTCCGTTGTGTAGAGCTTCGTGCTCAAGATCAATCATTTAGTATACTCTACTATTAGTTACGAATTGCATTATTGTCATTACTTTAAGTCCCTGCTTGACGCCTAGTTATAAACCACCTCGAGAGCCTAGAGCACTTCCACGTGATCTAGACGGCAAACCTCGTAACAATTTGGTTCGTAACACTTAGGTCCTATCGTACAAATAATACAACTCACTTTCCATCGAAGTTATTCATTGTGCCTGGATTTCCGCAAGCAGCAACGAAAAAAAATAAGCCACTCCTTCCGACAAATTATCCAATCATTCAAGAGCATAAGCTCACTATCAAATTATCTATCCCGCCTTCCTCAAAATCCATTCCCCAAAATCCGATTGTTGTCCCCCAAATGGTACATTTTCTAAAAGATGAATAAAGGTGCAGGGCGGCTTAGTATGCTGTCAACTCAGTGGCTTGTTCGACATGGAACGCTTTTGCATGTGAAGATTCACTTCTCCATTCTTCGTCCCCCAATTCAGCAGAACCAGCATCTCGAGCCAGATGCGCCTCTGAGCCCACACGCTGAGGGCGCCTCCATACACTTGATGTTACAGAAGAGGCGCCTTTTGAAAATTTGGATGACTTGAGGGTGCTAAGTCGCTGTAGTGCACTTTCGACCAAGCCATTAAGGGCAGGCAATGAGGCAACGATAACCGCAAAGGTGATGTCAACTATATCAAAGCACCAAATTATGTAGCCTTGGTAGGTGAAGTCACCTAGAGCCTTATGGACAAAAACGTTCCGTACAATACTTGCAAGTGTAGATGTGCCACCGATAGCGAATACTGCGACCAAACGGTACTTCCTAACCATCGGCATCTGTAATCGAAGTATAATTACAATTGGTACGCACAGCAGAGCCACGTCCGCTAATATATGCAATATTCTGGTTCCATAGCTGATACTTGTGCGATTGAGGCAGTGTATCGTACTGGCTGGATCTGCAATGCCACCGACGTACCACAAGGAGTACCCGGCTGGGACTGGCAAGCACTGAAACATGTTCAAGGAAGTTGTCATAGGTAGAAGGCACAAAAAAGTACCAATGAAAGCTCGGTTTATATACTGCCATGTCTTTGAAGCTAGGCCAGTAAGACGCTAATTTGCGAGAGCAATACTGAGTTTCACAGAAAACACTGTGAAATAGAACATCGGTTCTTGGATTTGTCCGATCTGACGTGGGAAATTCAGTGAAATGTCTCGACTTCAATTTCTGATGCTGTTACTTACATAAATGAACCATGCCACTTCAACATAAGTGCAGTTCCAGATATGCTTTCCCAAGCAACCACGCATTCGGGTCACGATATCAAGAGTTAGGTAGATAATTCCACCCAGCTTCGGATGGGTCAGTGCTGGCAGTATAGCTTGTGTCGGGCTCATGAGCTTACCGCTCCTGGGATTATCACCCAGTCATCCGGACCCCAGAAACGTGTCCGCCATTTACGAACGAAGAGACGAGACAGAGTAAATAGGGTGATGAAAAATATGGCGAAAGCTTCACTAATTATCAGACTTGTGGCATGGGAGTTGTGATCCGCGTTTGGCGGGGCAGGAGTCCCGAAGGGTTCGGAGATGTTCGGGTTTACTTGGGTTGGTGCGACAATGCAGAGTCCACGAGCAATCAATATGTCATTCGCCGATAGAGGCTTCTGGCCCATAAGAGCCGAAATGGTCATTTTGAAAAAGAATAGTAGCAAGTGAATACTCAAGTGAGTTGATGGTCGACAGAAATGAGGTGGAAAATTTGCACTAATAAGAAGAGACAGGAGTGAATGACTTACTTAGAGAAAGATGATACCTAATATGGGCTAAATAAAAGGGCAAGCAGCTTGCAATTGGGACATTGAGGAAAACTGGCTAAGTGCATGGAACCTACTGATAGTGGACCCCAAATCACCGAGATTTTGTTTTTTTTTACTGTTAATGGATAAATCCGCCTGATGGGCAAAGGTAGTATGCACTATTTCAGCAACTCGTTGATGGGCAGAATCTTCAATGGCATGTTAGCTTACGGCGAAGCATGGGTGAGCAATTTTTGAGGTTGCAATGAATTTTTCGACCCTCAGGGTGGAGGGATTATAATAAAAGAAATTGGTGATTTCATCATACAGGAGACCACGCAGAAAAAGCCTTTGTACAAGGCCTTTGCATAATCGTCACACGACGGCGCAGGAGCACGGTACCGAAATTAACCTCCCATATCTAGCATTCGATACTTTGTATCAACAACTATTGCCAAATTTTGTTAATAGAGTTAAAAGTAACACTTCGAACCTACAGATCAGTCACACACATTTTCTTGGAAAATTGCTCTTTTTAAATCAAGTAGGGTGCCGTTTCTTGCTCAAGATTCATCATGTCGATTGGTCAAATTACAACAGCCAAACCCACACCAGTAATAACACCCCTTGAAAATCTTTCGGGGCAACACGAAGACATAATCACTGTGGTAATGTAGTGTCCTAAAGCCAACTAAAAGATCGATACTGACTGGATCACTAGACCTGGGATGGCCCCTTAGATGGTAACAACCCACTAAACTGGTCAAATAGTTGGAAATGGATCAATGTTCTTCTAGTATCCGTACAGGGAACATTGTCTCCGATCTTTTCTACGGTCCTAGCATTAGGATCAGAGGATGTCGCCTTGGCGTTTGGTCTCCATGATCCATACACACCCGCCCTCCCCATCGCTCTATATGTTCTTGGCTTGGGTATAGGGCCTCTATTCCTGGCACCACTTTCCGAGTTACATGGCAGACGCATTGTATATTTATCATGCTTTACAATCTTCACGGTTCTCAATGTCGGCTGTGCCCTCGCACCTAACATTGCTGCCTTGTCTACACTTCGTTTACTCTCGGGAATGGCCGGATCTGCTGGCCCGAGCCTGGGAGGAAGTAGCATCAGTGATATGTTCTCTCGAGAACATCGAGGTAAAGCTCAAGCTTTGTATAGCTTCGGTCCAACATGTGGTCCTATAATCGGCGGGGTCATGGGAGGTTTTATTATTTACAACACAGGTAGCTGGCGCTGACTGATTTGGGTTATCGTGATATCTTCTGCAGCCACTGTCTGCTTTTGCATGCTTCTGCAACGAGAAACGTATGGGCCATTTCTTTTAAGGCAGAAAATGAAGCAACTCAAGAAGAAAAATCCGAATATTTCATACCGCATAGACTTTGATGTACAGCCAAGGGATCTTTTCGTGAGATCTCTTACCCGTCCAATGCGACTACTTTTCAGGGCGCCTATTTGTACTTTTATGAGCCTCTATCTGGCGTTGTAAGTTCCCTAGGTCAAAGCTCTCCTTGTATTACTCCTGCTAATCTACATGACACCAGAATATATGCCATTCTCTACTTGCACCTCATAACCATCACTTTTCTGTTTGATTCGAGACGTTTTTATGGCTTGTTTTCTTACGGATGGACGCATGGAACGACAGTTCTCGCATATCTAGGTGCTGGTACTGGATCAATTCTAGGCACCATAATTTGTGCCAAATTTCTCAACCGCTCATATCGCTACGCAGCTGCTCGCCACGAGGAGAGAACAGGCACCGCAGCTTCAATGCCCGAGTTTCGGTTGCCATTCTTACAAGTTGGCATGATGATTGTCCCAATTGGATTGGTAATCTTTGGTTGGAGCGCGGAGAAAGAGACACATTGGGTGGTACCGTTACTAGGGGCGTGCATATTTGGACTGGGTATGCTGATGGGATATGTATGCATTCAAAAGTATCTTGTGGATGCCTTTGAAGAATACGCCGCAAGTGCACTTGCAGCTGCAATTGTGACTCGATGCGTTATTTCCTGCGTGTTCACAGTTGTTGGGTTCCAACTCTACCGGAGATTAGGCTATGCCTGGTGGGTTTTGTTCTTCCTTTTGAAATAATAATCATGCTAATAAAATTTAAGGGGGACTATGCTTCTAGCCTTCATTTGCATTGCGATGACCCCCATACCATTTGTGCTACAACACTATGGTCCACAACTTCGCTCCAAAAAGTTTGATTTCTGAGTCTCAGCGGAAATACGAGAGGTTGGGCGCATGATGGCTTATCCTAACAATTGCTCACCAAACTTGTGAAGACAAAACACCTCCATATTAAACCAATCATACTTGCCCCTAGTTGCATGCATGGCTGCGGCACTGCATTTAACCGAGTGAATGATGCCAAAGGAGGCTGCGTTTGAAAGCTGACCATGCCGCACAGCAATCCCATGATCCACTTCCAATATTAGTATCTCCAGTCTCCCTGACTGCGCAAGCAAACATAGCAACCCACTTTCTGATACTTTCTTGAGCAAGGTAGGGCTGAACTTCCAATCTACACTCATGCCTACTGCCGAAGAACTCCTCAAGGTTGCCGGATCTCCGGATCATCCATCTCGAAAGAAAGTACTCCCAAGGTATTCACCAACAATTGGCGATAGACTTCCTCCGGCTGCTCGAAAACTCTTTGAAGAGTACAGCAATATCCCACCTTCTGAAGTCGAATCACACATCTACAAAATTGTAAGTTTGCACGGCTTATAAACACTCGGGTTTTCCTTTGCTAATGTGCTATTCAGCGCGATCTTGCTTGGGATGTCTTTCCATGGGCATGTATCGGCGAATTCTGGTTCATAATATTCGGTCTTTCACGACATCCACAGTATCAACTACTAATTCGGCTTCTTACTTCCAAAGACGCTACCCAAACGTCCGAAGATCCTCCAAAGTTTCTCGATATTGGAACCTGCATTGGCCAAGATCTGCGAGCTTTACATAGAGACGGTGTACCTCTGTTTGTTCTTTATGGCACAGATGCCATTCCACAATTCGAAACTATCGGGCATGCACTATTCAAAGATGAGGATCGTTTCTTGCCTGATCACTATATCGTTGGAGATATCTTCAATCTTACACCATCTTTAGCCAAAAATGCCGGCACTTGGTCTGCTGTGAATATGATTATGTTCTTGCATCTTTTCAATATTCCAGATGCAGAGCAGGTCTGTACCAATGCCTTAAAGTTGTTACGCCCAAAAGCGGGGTCTCTCATCACTGGTGCTCAAACCGGGACCACGCAGCCTGGTGAACTTGTGCTCAAGCCACCAATGTGTGAGCCTGGAGAACATAAGACAATTTACCGGCACAGCGCAGAAACATTGGTCGAATTTTGGCAAAGAGTTTCGGCGAAGTTGAACATCCGCGTCAAAGCTACTGCGGAATATGATGAGGAAGAAATCAAAGAAAGAGAGCGTGGCGTTCGAGATAACCCAGACTGGGAGAAAAGCAACAGGTCATTCGTGGGCAATTCTGAAAGACGAATCTACTTCATGTTAGAGCTCCTTTGAGAGAAGTAGCATATTACGATACTAGAGTTGTTAGAACAGAACTCATTGAAAATTGAATTCGCAATTTGCAGCATCAAATCCTTACTCGGACATGGCACGATGCCCCTTTTCGCATTCTAAATTAACAAAATACTGTGTCCATAGTTTCCAATGAACTCCTTTATCAATACCGTGGTATTACTAGGCCTGTATCGTGGTGATCCTAGAAAGAAGTTACCAATAGCGTGATGTCATCCTCGATTGTATAAAGGACTAGATTTCAGTGGCATTTCAGAAAATTTGGTGCTACTTTACAGTAACCGAGATTAGGTAATATTACTACTGGTAGGCACTTTTTCTGGACTAATCCTCCTCGCTGCAAAGCACTGCACAAGGGAGGAAAATTACTGTTAAAATCAGATTTGGCAGGGAATATTATGCACGGATATTATTCGGATATTTATAAACGGCAAAGTAAGTACCTACGTAGTCAACGGTACCGGTACTCCGCTCCATCCAACAAACTAAATAAACTATCTCGTAAACAAATCGATGAATTCATTAACCGGCATGGTATCGGACTCAACAGCTTGCAAGATGTTTTCAACTTCCCTCTCTTCAAACATGTTGGACATGTTTGCCCTGAACTTCTCTTTGACAAGGTTCAGCGTGTCAGACCGTTTAGGATGACCAATTGGAAACTCAACCACAACCTCGTCAAGTCTTTCGCCATTACCCAGTTCGACAAGTATTGGATTTGCGCCACTACGTACCTATTGATCGTGGTAATCCTGTGTAAATGCCTCGTCCTCCACCACCACCATCTTCTCCCTAAGATTATCCACGCGTGTATCTTGAGCCCAGGGAGAATCATCCATGTAATCTGCGGTATCAATCACAGAACCCTTGAGCAATATTACGGCGATAATATATTGCAAACAATGGTCGCGGTCAGCCGCGTTGTGGAGCTTCCCACGTTTGTTGACTATTGTCATTGCCGCTTTCTGCGTTCTGATATACACTGTCTTCACATCTCCATCTGCACTGAGACCTCTCGATTTTAGTTGCACTGCGATCGCCAATGCTGCCTCAGCTGCAGAAATTGCATGACCCTCGGCTGGGATCAGCTTGAAGAAAACACTCTCCATGACCCAGCTTCTGTATGGACGAGCAGCGACGAGATCCTTGCCCTGCATAATAGCATGATGAAAGCCCCACTGCGATGCAGTGAGCACAGATGGGGCACCGGGCTGGCCCGCCATAGTAAGCAAATTCAAATGAACTGCGCGCATGCAGGCATCGCCAGCTGCCCATCCTTTGCGGGGACCAGCATTTGGAGCTTGCCGAAAAGTTCTGAGAGGGTGGCCATCTTGCCAAGCTTGGGATAAAGCGGCGAGTGCTTGTTTCTCGGGGAGTTTCAACAGGTAAGATGTTAGGGCTGTCGATGCAACCTTGACAAAGATGGTGTGGTCCAGTCCATGCCTGTTGAAGGCATTTGAAACTTGGAGCACTCCCTGAATTTCATATGCTTTTATTTGTGCAGTCAAAAGGGTGTGAAGAGTTATTCTGTTTTCTGATGGCGTGCGGCTTTGCCAGTCAGCGACAGCCAACAGTGCCCCCAAATTATCGGACGGATGCCCCCATTCGGCTCCAGGATACGCGTCATTGTGGTCTAGATATCGTATCATGCTACCCATGTCGAACGCACCTTTGACGGGGTCGAGTATGTATGATGTTCCGGGCAAATGAAATCCATGGGGAACGATTGTCCCCGGAACTGTTGGACCAAGCATAGCCCTACACTCGGGACTCGTGCTCATGGTCTCTATAGCACACCCTAAGGCGTCGAGAAGCGCTATCCGGGCACGCTCATAAGCTAGCAAGCTAGGAATGGCAGTATGATACACATACTGAACAATATCAACGAGAATTTTGTCGTAAATGGGTTGCTCTGATGGTAAAGACATTATCGCAACTCCTCAGTTCTGATTAAGTTTTACTCTTACACGCAGAAAACGAATGTTTCTTCATTTATAGGCCCACATTCTGAAAATAACGCAGTATCGGAGAAGCCTCATGCAATGCAGGATGATTGACTTCTATTTTTGGGCATTATATTCGTATCACTATTCATCGAATTACACGAGAAAGTTCCTGCAGCTAGCCGATACTCCTCAGCAATCTGTGCGACGACGGAGATTTTTATGCATGAACTAGATATTCAAGCACCATTGTCGGATGTCATATCGAATGTTGCTATGGATCCTTGAATTACTTGCAACGGCCTCCTTACTGATGAGGTGTATGACCCGGCTGTGCCCTAGAGTCCGACGTCAAGTGTTGAAGATGTATTAAGCCGTGGAGATTGTGGTGCGGCGTTGAAGAAGTATCTCAAGGCACGCAACTCTCAAAATGGCATAGATTTTCGGTGAAGAAACATTTGGTTGCAAGGTAAAGTAAAGGCTCATTCAGACGGAGATTCATTCCCCCATGCGTCCTCTGGCAGCAGACGAAATCTCTTCTGGCAATCACAACACCTTCCTATACGGCTCAGCCTTGCCTCGAGGCGGTGGGTGTGGATACAGTAAGACCGTATTGTCGAAATTTTTAGGAGTCCGAACGAAGTCAACGTTCGAGGAAGGAAATTCGATGTCAAGGAATCACTGGTGAATCCTCGGACTAATCTCACGGATATCTGCAGTGATGGCTGGAGTGACCATTGCATTCCAACTAACCCGGGTGTAGAGTATCTCATCAAGTCATTAGAGATCACGCAGTTGTGAGGCACAGTTGTAGTCATTGCACTCACTTGAAAATGTTCTAGATAGCACTGAAAGTCCACTACGTGTATATCATTTCACTAGCCTTCTCTCAATAATTCAGCAACACCTCAATGAACCTGAACTATGACTTTTATCTCCTTCTGTAACCGGATATTTTTGGGTTTAGGTCTCCTGGTGTTTAGACTCAAAAAGATCACATCGCAAGCATCTCTTGAGAAAAGGCAGGAAGGGAGCCTTGAAATCCGTGACACTCGAACGGGGATATCATACAAAATCTGCATATCTAACAATGCAATTGAGGCTACAGACTTGCGAATGATTTCTACCGCAGGGTGGAATCGCAGTCCACTGGAGCATTATTCAAAAGGCCTGAAAGTCTTGGATATGGGTTTTCAGAATACAGCCGTCTGCAAATCACGAATTACTCATATGTAAGATCAGCTTGTTCAATCAGTTGCGCACAGACAAGGGGTTCTATATTGTACTGACCCTTAAAACCAATAGAGATGGGAATCTTGGCAAGATCCAATTCAGGCAGTATTCGCTAGACTATCTACTCGAGCATCATGACTTCATTGAAGTCGCATATCTGCTCATTTGGGGGCATTTACCTTCTTGCGCCGAAACGCAAAACTTTGAAGGCGAACTTTTCAAACAATCAAATCCCCCGGATATTGTAATAGAGGTGGTCAGAAGTTTTCCGTAAGTTTAAATGGAACTTCCATCTATATACCTTTATGACATGGCTCACCTCACCCGACAGACGCGGGACTCCCAACTTTCTCATTATTGTTGCAGGCCTATCAGCATGGGCTGCATATTCGGCAGACCACATCCCAATACACACTGGCAAGAATATCTACTTGGGCAATCCTGACGCTGTGGACAGCGGTATCATCCGAACTATGTCGGCACTATCAGTGGTGATTGCCTTAACATCCTGCCATCAACAAGGAAAGCAATTCAGATCACCAGATGCCAGAAATTCATTCGTGTGCAATCAACTTCTCATGATGGGAATAGTGAACTCTGAGACTGGAAAACCGGACTCATGGGCAGAAAGGCAACTCAACAAACTTTGGATCATCTATGCAGATCATGAAATGACTAATTCCACGGCTGCATTCCTCCACGTTACGTCTACACTTGCCGATCCAATTTCCGGTTGTATGGCGTCTTTACTTTCTGCATCTGGGCCGCTCCATGCAGGGGCGATTGATTTAGCATACCGAAGTTTTCAACAAATTGGGTCCAAGGAGAACGTCGCAAAACTGATTGCAGATGTAAAGGCCAAGAAACAAAGATTATTCGGTTATGGGCATCGAATCTACAAAACAGTCGACCCACGCATTTACCATTTACGCAAGATGATGGATGATCTTGCAGTAAAGACCGCTAGCAATCCGCTTCTTTCAATCGCAATGGAGATCGATCGAATCGCTTCTCAGGATACCTATTTTACATCTAGGAACCTCAAAGCGAACGCAGACTTGTATGGCTGCTTCGTTTTTTCTGCTCTGTAAGTTACGCCCATGGAAAGTTCTGAAACTAGAATGATGGCTGATATCATATCATTCAGGGGGTTTGAGCCGGAGATAATCACTGCCGCAGCTGCGATGGCGAGGTCGTCAGGCGTCATGGCCCACTGGCGTGAGGCGATGAGTAAGTTACGCATACAGGCAGTACTGTAACAGAACTAATATTTTACAGGTGATAGGCCAAACATATGGCGGCCACAGCAGGTTTTCACCGGAGTGGTATTATGAGATCTAAATGTGTGAGCTTTTCCCCCTTACATTGTAAAGTGCAGACAGAAATCATTATATAGCACATGCCGATCTATTCCTTGTTCAGTATAAGCAAGCTGCCTTTCAATCTAAATAATTAGGATAACAATGTTAGTTACCTACCTAGGTACCTAAACAAGTATTTAAATCATTTCCCTGAGGTGAATAAAATGCACTGCTGTGCCACAGCAGTGCATATCGTACGACCCCATCTTGATAAACCATGCAGCCCGTCAGACCCGTACATGTGAATGTACCGGTATTAGCAGATGCTGTGCTATCTGCAGCCATTCGGGAACAGATATATAGACCCCTACAACTCGCCCGCCGAAATTAATTCGATACTTCTCTCTAGAGAATTTCCGTACAAAGGCGCTGCGCCACACTAAAATCTCACCTGTTCTATCATCCACTTATCCCACCACAATTTGGCCCTCTCAAATCAATAATCTTCTATTGCCGGTGCCATCGATATCTACCATATTTTTCAGCACCAAAAATACACATACCTACCCTTTAATCCATATTTCCTCTACACCATCAAAATGGCCGCCTATCTCGAAGCATTTCTCGGACGAATTTTCTACTCCCAACGGGGCCGCGATGCAAAACTCATATCACGTTCCATCCCCGCCATTACCAAGCTTCCAGCCACGCTCCTCGTCACATCACCCCTCGGCCCCTCACCATCACCTCTCTCACATTCACACTCCCAACTCGGCGCGAATGAATTTCCCCCTCTTTCGTGGTCTCTAAATTCTCACACGGATTCTGAGCTCGAGCTCCGCGATAAAATAAAATCGTTTCTTCTCGTGGTCGAGGATCCTGATGCGCCGTTACCGAGTCCGGTTATTCATGGTATCTACTACAATATCCCGGCTTCGAAAACAGAGGTTCGCAAGGAGGATTTTGTGCAGAGTCAGAGTGATAATCAGGATGGTAATGGTCGGTTGTTGGCTGGTGGCTTTAGTTATGGAGTTAATCGGAGGAAGACGATTTGGGGAGGTCCAAAACCCGTGTTGGGACATGGTATGCATAGGTATTTTTTTTCAGGTGGTGGGATTGAGTGAGCGATTGGAGACGAGCGAGGAGATTGGGAGGGAGGAGCTTGGGGGGTTGTTGGATGGTAAGGTTTTGGTTTGGGGGGAGTGGGTGGGAACTTTTGAGAGGAAGTTGGATTGATTAGATAGCAGGACTTTTATTATGACTGTCTGGATATTGATCACATGAATCACTAGCGTTGATGCTAGTACCCCGGCAGGGGGGATCACATATTACATAGTTCCCCATTCCCATAGTTCTAGTTCTCTAGGCAATTAATACGAAGGATATTGTAACGATACTGTACTGGAGGCAGCGGCTGCCTCAGGTTTCGTCGATTGGTAGTTATGGGTTAAGGCTTTATCACTGGTATTCACTTGGAAGTGAAGTCGTTACTAGATCAAGTAGAATGTAGGTAATCTAATTGATAACTAAGTTGAGCACGAAGCTCCTATACTATGAAAATATTGAATGTTTATATACTGGTCCTTTCCAGGAGCCTGGGGGAGCCTACGCTCCTGGAGGCTCCATCACGTGATCCCCACTTGTCCCACGTGATGGAGAATCGTGACAATTTCATTTTATTTAATATTTGTTTTTATAAAGATTACATTATAAATTATAATAATATTAATAGAATTTTTCAATCATAAATTTACATATTTATATAATCCAATTGATATTAAAAAATCAAAATACTTTTATATATATTGTGACGGAAACCCCTGCTTTCCTCCCACCCTTATTATATAAGAAACCTCAGGTACATTAACCATGTCCACACATGATACGATTACTCGGGATTAGTATACGATTTAGGTGGCCTGAGGATCAGATCCGGACAAGTACTAGGTATCAATGGTTATCGGTAAAGTAAGATCATTGGAGGGATAAATATGACTTCTTTTTGCCTAGCCATTGCGGCTAGGCCATTCATTTGTGTATATATAGAGTAGCTATCCCCATCTATAGGTGCTCTTCACCTGTAGATTCTAAGTTAAATACGATTGCTGGTCTATAAACACCCTTTTGGTCACATATATCTTTTTTGACTTGTTTCTTCTTATAAAAAAGGAACATCCAATCTCAAAGGACTTTTCTATGCTTGCAAAAAGTGGGAAAGAATACAATGTTTTTCATCATGCGCCTCGCCGAACTCCCAGATTGATCCTCAGAGTAGTTGTGCCGCCCAGAACTTTCTGTAATCATGAGCATCTCAATCCTGTCGCTCCAATAAAGTTGCCGAGAGCTACAATGATGGAGATTTCCAGAGATTCCATGCACTTGCGACTACAAATTGGTCGCAAATGATTTGTTGCTTTGCGGGATCAAAATTTCTACTCTATTTTGACAGAAAAGAGTGCTTTGATATCGCAAGTTTTCATAAAGTATATACGTGTTCCTAAGCATTGAAGGTTTCTAGCCCGTATGACTCATTCTCCGGATACCCTCTCAATGAACCGCAGCGTTAGAGCATCATGTTTGTACATGAGATAAATCTATTTAGCCTACTAGATGGGACAGATGTCTTTAAATGTGCTGCATTTATAGACCCTCAAAATTAGATGCTCGCTTGGAAAGGAGTCCTTTGCCCTTCGCACCTTTGACTTTATTATCATGGGCCCCTCAACGGCATCATCACCTGCGGCCACTTCGAATTCTTCCAAGGCTAAGCCTTTATCATCACTCTTGGAAATGTCTGATATGGAGTTGAAAAGCCAAATAAATGATAACGCTAAATGGAAGAAGCGGTCAGAAGACACCACTCTCAATGTCCATTTCGCAGAACTAGACGATCAGTGTTCGAAAGCCTGCAATCTTCTCCTCATTGGGTCCAGCATGCTCGAACGCTTCAAAACCACAGGTCACGATCTCAACTTAGGTTTGAAGCCTCACGTATTCAATGCCGGAGTTGGTGGCGACACTATTCCCAATGTACTTTACCGCATGAGTCTAGGCCTCCTTCAGAAAGCCAAGTACCAAGCGAAAGTAGAAACAGTTGTTGTTAATATCGGTTCTAATGATTTGAAGAAACCAGGCCGGAGCTTGTCGGAGGTTCAACTCTACCAATTTGCTCTTCACTTGGAGACATTGAGAAGAACCTTCCCAAGAATCGTGGTTACGGCACTTTTCTACAAGAAAGATGTCCGGCTATCAGATGTTGATCGAAGCAATGAGGATCTGCGGAGGATAGTCTCTGGATTTCCTGGAGTGGAATGGCTAGCAGCACCGCAGATGGATCTCATCCACCACTATGAAGATCACGTCCACTTGAACAGAGCTGGCTATGAGGTGTGGGATAAATGGCTGGTGGAGAAACTTGGGATATAGCAGCGGTGATAGGTAGATTGTATTTGACAAAATTTTGCAATACGAAGTCTTGGATAGGGGGTCGCTTGGCATATGTACAGCTAATATGTCCATTATGTCGGCACAAAACGTACAATATGTCGGGAGTCAATCTATTTGCAGTAGGCCGTCAACCCCACGTGCGGGTCGGGTATTATACGCGGGACTATCAGTAGTCTACACTGAAGAGTTAGAATAGGAAAATCTTGAAAAAGCCAAGGTGACTATACCCTCAACGCGATAGCAACTACTAAATAGTAAACAACAATTGGTAACCACTATTCCGTGCGCTATAGATTAAAGTAGAATGCACCTTAAGCCTTCGATATTGACGTTTTCCGTCACAAGGGCATATTATGGAAAGTGTAAAACGTGTAGCACTCAAGCTAGCTGTTGCTATTTGTAGCCGCCATGATACGAACCTAAGTGACGTATTTAATACTAGACAGTATGTAAAAGTTCCATCGTCAATCACTGCCTATCTACCAGAGAATACCCAGCAAGTATTAGCCAGTAAACAGTGAAACACCCGGACTACTCACCAGCGACAATTTTTCTGCTTTTGCTCCGTAGATCAATAAGAATAAGATTAAAGTTATCATGCATCATTTTAGCCCCATTTTTAAGCTTTGAAATCTCTTACGTTTCAAGTGGGATATTGTGGATTCTCCAACCGAATCAGACTATCTCCCGCTCTCCGTTATGTGGCTAGATGGAGTCATGTGATCAAACTTTGTCTCCCCCTCGTTTTCGATTGGGTAAAGACACACACAAAGGGGCTTATCGAAGCAACAACCCAACAAATTCAATCTATCTGAGGATATGAGACGAAAACCCAGCCGCCTGGGTTCTCTTGGTATAGATACCTCCATTTTTCCATCTATGCCTTCCTTCACAATGAAGTCCGTGGTTGTCTGAAGAGTGGACGAAAATAACTGACAGACGAACATACTGACAGACAAAAATACCGACAGACGGAAATAGTAACAGACGAAAATATTGACAAATGAAAGTGTATCGTTTCATTCAGAAGCATAAAGCAGTTGAAGATGTAAAATCTCTTGGTGAAATGCTTAGTATCACAGAGTTCGTGAAGTATGCACGTATCCGTTCATTAAGGTTGCGATCTAGTTATTGATCACGAACTTTGCCAGTGCCAGTTCGATCAATTTCATGTTCGTTAACTTTTCCGCCGAGGGGATTTCCACACAGCGGTGCTGCTAGTGAAAAAGCGCCTTGGCTTTTGTGACTTCGTACAATACCAAGCAACATCCCCAAAGATTTGGGCATGATATACAGGGTGTATGATTCTTGGCCTCCTGCAATTGCAGTAAACAATTTCAACACCGGTGTATTGAATTGATGTTTCTCTAAAGCGTCTACTCAACGCAGCCACACCGTTAAACGTCTTGGCCGTCAATTTCAATATGCAACTATTTCATCGTTTACCCCTGGATCGTCCACCATTCAGATGCTCGAATTGATGACGAAATGCCGCGGTGGAAGGATTAAGGAGAACTTCTAGATCCTTTTTTGCATTGAACTAGTACCATGGGATCAATAGTAGGTAAACTTGGCGGCGTCGAGGTGTACTTTGAGATTTCACTATAAAGTGGAAGGTACATCCAACAATCTAATAGCACCACTTCCATCTTCACTTCCACAGTTCTCTACACATTCAACTACTTACATTCTTTAAACATTTTTTTTTATCTCCTAGTGAGCCATTTCAGTCCTTTACAATCATTCAATATGAAGTTCTCAGTCATTTCCGCTGGTCTTTTGGCCGCATTCGCCGCTGCTGCTCCAACCCCAACCTCTGAAGAGAGTGTCAACCGCGCTGCTATTGCCAAACGCTCCACTATTACCGACGCCTGCAACATCGGATACGCCAGCACCAACGGTGGTACCAAAGGAGGAGCTGGAGGAACCACCACTACTGTTTCCACCTATGCTCAATTCACCAAGGCAGCCACTGCAGGAAAGTCTGTCGTTGTGCTTGCGGGTCCTATCACCCAAGCTGCACCCCAGGTCAAGGTTGCTAGTGACACCACCATCATTGGTAAAAACTCCAAGGCAGTCTTGACTGGTTTCGGATTGTAAGAGCTCACTACTCCCTTCCGATTTACGATGATCTAACAATGTCACAGGCTCGTTAAGGGACAAAAGAACGTCATTATCCGCAACCTTGGCATCAAGGAGGTTCTTGCCGCTAACGGTGATGCTCTTGGAATCCGTATGTTCTCCTTTCATATCCACTCATCTTCAACGTATCAAACTAACCTCCACATTAGAAAAATCTACCAACGTCTGGGTTGACCACGTTGATCTCTCCTCCAACCGCGACCATGACAAGGACTACTACGACGGACTCTTCGATGTAACACACGCCGCCGACTTCGTCACCTTCTCCAACTCCTTCATCCACGACCACTGGAAGGCCTCCCTCATCGGCCACTCCGACTCCAACAAAGCCGAAGACACCGGACATCTCCGCGTCACCTACGCCAACAACTTCTGGCAAAACGTCAACTCCCGTGGTCCATCCATCCGTTTCGGTACTGCCCACATCTACAACTCCTACCACAACAACGTCGCCGATGGTATCAACACCCGTGATGGCGCTCAAGCACTCGTTGAATCCAACGTCTGGGTCAACTCCAAGAAGCCTTTATACAGCACCGATGCTGGATATGCCGTTGCCAACGGAAACGACTTTGGATCATCCGCCAACGAAGCCACTAAGGGTACATTGAGCGCCAGCAAGTTAGGATACTCCTACACACTTTTGGGAAGCGACAAGGTTAAGGCTGCTGTTGTCGGCACCGCTGGTATTACCTTGAACTTCTAGATCTTATCTTGAGTGCTATTTTTGACATGTGAGGACTTTCTGGGAAAAGGCGAGCGGCTGCAGTGCGGATATTTTTTCTATTCTTATTTAAATTTTTTGGTCATAGACTGTACATACCTATACGAGACTGGACGGACTCTGAGAGTTGGTCAATTAAATATTTACTCTCGTATACTTTCCCATGGTGACTTTTGTGAAAACTATCCAGAATTTGATACTCTAGCTTGCGTTAATCCATAATTCAGATGGTCAGTGATTTTAATTTTCTATTGGACATCCAACAAAAAGTTTCTTGCTCAATAAGATACCCAAAGAGCAGATGAATGATCATTACGGGGGGGGAGGGGGTTTGGTTTCAGAACGATCTATCATCCAGACCTGACATCAGTCTACCAATAACAAATATCCACAGCAATTCTCAATTCTAATAATCCCACCCCTCAAACTTGTCGTATAATGACACCAAACAAAAGACAAAAGATTCATTACACCCCCGCAGACGAAGAAACATCGATCATCTATTCATCTCCTCCCCATCTCATATCTCAAGCCCATCTCCACCAAGATAAAAATCACATCTTACCTCCTCCAAATTACCACCCTCATTTCATAATCTCATATATACCTACCAAAAATCACTTACTTCATAGAAATTCCATTCCTTTCCTCGCTTATCACAGTAGAATCTAGAGATAAGAGAAGGAAATTTTCGAGGGAAAGGCAGTAAGTAGTATTCACGCGGTTCAATGGGTAGGTAGTATTTAGAAAATGAGGGACTTTCGGTCATGTTGTTGCTGTGGGATGGATTTCTTATTTTAAGCTACTGCCTGTTTCTGCATCGAGGTGGTCCATGGTCTCGGATAGATAGATGTAGTGAGGAAAGGGAAAGCTGGAGAGGAACTGGGAATAACTGGGGAGGAACGTGGGGGGTAGACCATTATTACATGAGCTCGGTTACCGGTGCCGTTCAGATTTCTGGGGTTAAAATGGATAACGAGGGGATGGTTTGACTTTAGAGGGGAGCTGGTGGAGCCAATTGGCGAAAAGACCAAATATTTGAAAACTAGATCAGGTCAACGTATAGAAATAAAAACCTGATCGTGTTATTCATAATTAAAATTTCCAGTGCAATTGGGTATCGCAGAAGAATATGCTAGAATTACTTGTGAGTCCACTCGGCTGTCTTTTTCTCTGCAAAAGCCTTCATTCCAATCTTTTGATCCTGACTTCCAAACAAGCTGTGGAACACTCTCCTCTCATACTCCACGCCATCTCTGAGCGGCAGATCCTGACTCTTATTGACAACTTCCTTCGCAGCCTGCACTGCTACCTTACTGTACCCTGCAATTGTCCCGGCGGTACCAAGCGCAGCTTCAATCAACTCTTCCCAGCTTGTATATGTCCTTGCAGCGACTCCCCATTCTCCTGCTTCTTTGCCGGTAAAGTTCTTGCCTGTCAAGATAAGCTCCATAGCTCTAGCTTTACCAATTGCCCTCGTTAGTCTTTGACTACCACCGGCTCCAGGTATCGTTCCAAGTTTAATTTCTGGTTGTCCAAAATTTGCATTCTCCGTGCAGTATAAAATATCGCACATCAGAGCTAATTCACAACCTCCGCCCAAAGCATGCCCTGAAACGGCCGCGATTATAGGCTTCTTGATGGCCGTTGTGAGATTTGACCAGGATTCTATGAAAGAAGTGGTGTAGGCTTCAGAGAAAGTAAGAGGTGCCATTTCTTTGATATCGGCACCGGCTGCAAAGGCTTTTGCAGATCCGGTAAGAACAATAGCAGATATGGATGGAGATTTGTCGAATGCTAGGAGAGCATCGTTGAGCTCGGTTATGAGTGGTGTGGAAAGGGCATTATATGCTTTGGGTCGATTTAACGTTACTTTCAATATAAGTTAGTAATGGATACATAAAAAATATAGAACAAAATACTTTGTCCTACTCCAGGTCTTGGTTCTGTAGTTTGGATGAACTGGTAGGATTTGTCCGAGTAGGCTCGTGAAAATGCGGGGAGAGTTGAAGCTGTGAATCGCGAGGCAAAGGGCCTCAATGCTCTGATTGGATTCATGATTTATTGATTAGAGTAGAGTATCGTGAGTCAAAGTTTAAAGCTCGAATGTAAGAAGGAACTGTTTGAATCCTTGAATCCTTGAATAACAATTGAAGAAGTTTAATGTTGTTAGTTATAAAAAGCAGTTTGTGTACTTTCCATTGAAGTTAAACATCTCGGATACAATCGATTATCCTCGGGATATCAAAGGCGAGTCTTGAAGCTTACCCTTGTCAAGAGGCCCAAAACAAACTGGAGACAAATTCTACCGCATGGAGTTGGATCACGTGAAAGCAGCTGTACGCGCGCCACTATCTAAGCCACGACGCTTTCCTTAGGTAACCATGTATGTAACCTTACTAGGTGATGATTCCAGTTCTACCTACTAACAGGTGGTCTCGATTTTCAAGAAGTTCAAAAAAGTTCAAACTCAATTACTGCGCGCCGCCTACCACTTAAACGTCACTCTTTCTAACCTTTAATTTCTTCGATAAGTTACACATCTGCACGAATTCTACACTCCTTTCGATACAGAGCTTACGTCGATCAATATGGATTCAATGGAACCAGAACAAACCCCTTTCGAAGCTGTGAGCGCGCAAACTTCGAAGATAGGACGTGTAAGTTCTTCTGTAAATGCGATTTCTTGTATCGCTTCATTTCGAACAGAACTATGAAGCTAACCCAAGACAAATAGCAATATCAAGCTTGGTTAGACAAGTCAACACCATATGTTCCTTACAGATGGCTGGCCACTTTCGCGCTTCTATTGATATTTTTCATTCGCATATTCGTCGCACAAGGATGGTATATCGGTATGTCAAGCCTCTTCATTTGGCGCATTCTCAGCTTATAAATCTCGATAGTGGCATACTCTTTGGGAATCTACCTTCTCAACCTTTTCCTCGCTTTCCTCCAGCCTAAGTTCGATCCCTCTAACGAAGCTATGGATAATGATATGGAGGATGGGGCCGCTGGTGGATTGCCAACCAAACAAGACGAAGAATTTCGCCCATTCATCAGAAGGCTTCCCGAGTTTAAGTTCTGGCATTCTGCGACAAGAGCAATCGGAATCGGTTTCATTTGTACATGGTTTGAGATCTTCGATGTACCTGTCTTCTGGCCAGTTTTGGTTGTTTACTGGTTGATTCTGTTCATGTTGACTAGTAGGTTATTCCATTTACACGCCAAAAAAGAGCACAGTAGTGTTTAAACAAGTACTGACATGTTCCATAGTGCGAAGACAGATTCAACACATGATTAAATACCGATACGTGCCATTCTCGTTCGGCAAAACGAAATACACCAAAAATAGCTCGTGAGCTCCATTTGCTTTATGGGATGCAACGATTGAATGACCTGCTCTGGTGACGACGGAAAGGGTGATAGCTTTTCTATCTAGTGTACAAAACAGCTGTACTCCTTATATGTTCATGAGAGGTCTGGGGGCAGGAAGTGAAACCCTTATTGATTTTAATTACGCCTTCTATGTTTTCGGTGTATTCGGGGGCCATCTGGGATACTCAGGGTTTGGGTATAGCTGAAAGCTATCGGACAAATAGATTATATGAGCAAGTCAAAATTAAGAACGGCATTATTACCTATATTCGCATCTTTCAAAGCATTTTGAGGTATTGTGAACGAGTGGATACCAAGATTTCCAGAGAGCTGCCTTTCAAAACCCAAAATCATTTTTGGACCTTATCCCAGAATTTCGAGACACAAAAGGGGAAATATACACTCCAATCAAATTGCCTTTTATACTTTGTGCTCTCATCGCTCTCATCGCTCTCATCTATACTGGACTGTGTAGTGCACCTTGAAGATGTTTTCCAAATACATATTTCCGAGGTTGCATCTCCAGACATCTTTCTTTCCCTACTCTTTCACTCACGACGCTTCATTCGCATTTTTACAATGGGCTCTAATTTGAAAGGCTCTAGGCATCTTCTTTCAAAACGATGCGAGCCAATGATTTGCGTTAGTATGAATATGACCCGCAGTAAATCCTATTGGACCATAACCCAGCCACAGTTCCCGTAGTACTCTAAATTTCAGCCTCGTCACTAGTGCTATTCGCCCATCTTGAACGCGACCGCCCCAAATTATTGTGATTTCGAACTCGAATTAATAAATTCAAGGATATCCACGAAACCATCATCGAACAACAAGATGTCGTCCTCAGCATCGCGAATTGTTCATCAGGAGTATATTGCTCGCATACGATATTCCAATGCCTTACCACCACCACCAAATCCTCCCAAGCTTCTCGATATTCCCAATACTGGCCTTGCCAGTGGTCAATATACTACACCTGGATTTGCTACGAGATTAGCGCGAGATCAACCATTAAATATAGAAGCTGATGCAGAGCTTGGTATGCCATTAGACCTGGTGGGGATGCCAGGTATATTTGATGGAGATGAGAGTTGTAAGTTTCGCATATTCTTTACAAGTTGCGCAATTGCTTACCTTTTCTTCCAATAGCTATACAAGCGCCATTACACCCTCCGCAACTTCATCCTCATGATCGTGCTCTCCTAAGACCATTGGCGACATTGGGCAAACCAAAATTCTCCGACACGGGAGTCTCATTTCTGCGGCGCACTGAATATATCTCCTCTGGCTACAGCTCGAAAGCGCGGATGGATGGCACCACCTCGGTGAAGGGACTTGTCGATACGCGCAAACCGAAACCTGTTCAGGACTTATCAGCTGATCGTGAATCTCCTACATACATCAAATCACAGGTCGAAAAGAGCTTCGAAATCGCCGCTGCTAATCTCAAAGATCTCACGCGAGTCCGCCATCCTACAAAACGGAATGTCAAATTGGTGGACGCAGTTCCTCTTTTGCCAGATCTGGATTCGTTCCCAGATGCGGGCGGATACGTCCTGTTGAAATTCCTCACAAACCCGGTTCCTCCAAGCAATACCTACGATACTCGCGTCGAAAGCAGTGTTTTACAACCCATTGATCCTAGCGAGGCAGAGTTAGAGCTCAAAGAAGCCGCTAGACAAGCTCATGAACTGGACCCACATAATAATCCAGCTCCGGATGAATCGATACAATACCAAATGTTCATGCCGGAGACTGCTACTGATGCCAAGAATATCAAACGAAAATGGGATGTCTTGGACCCTGAACACGATGATAAGGATCTGTATTCTCGCATTGATGAGGAAACAGGCAAAGGATCTTTCAGGTTGAAGAGACTGCGTGCGTATGAGACCGCTGTTACGGATGGTGGAACAGATCGAAAATATGATGAAGTAGTGGTAATAGCCATGCACGATGGAACTGATGGACTGCGCCAAAAAGCCGCTCATTACTATCCTGTAGTCCAACGCAACTCGATTCGACCACAGAGAACCAAGAATATCCAGAAAGGGAAAGGTATTATTGGCAACGAAGAAGAGGAAATTACGGATTTCGTGGATCTTAGCATTGTCGATGTAGGCCCGGAGACGAAGCAGGTAATGGATAGTTTCAAAACGGCGCCGTATGGAGAGGATCACGAAGAGGTGGCGGAGGAAAAGGTAGCCGAAGATGCGCTTTCGGAAGCGGATGCAGAAGGGGAGGATGATGAGCCGATTTCGCCTCCAAGACCTAGTCTGGGTGGGAAGACGATTGCTTCAAGGGTGCAGACTGATGATGACGATGACGACAATGAGAGTTTGCATTCTGACGATTAGGAAAGATGTTGAGCTGGAAGTGGCAGCTGGGATGATGACGCAAATGTGGTTGAATGGAGAGATGAGGCAAGCAAGGGAAAGATTGAGGAATAATAGGAACGGCATTCATTTTATTGGCATATCAGATGAATCTACCGAGAGAGAGAGAGG
The DNA here is from genome assembly GCF_000146945.2 of Sclerotinia sclerotiorum 1980 UF-70. Lineage (NCBI taxonomy): Eukaryota > Fungi > Ascomycota > Leotiomycetes > Helotiales > Sclerotiniaceae > Sclerotinia > Sclerotinia sclerotiorum. The sequence goes on along the minus strand of NW_001820835.1, from coordinate 616,702 downwards.
CAAAACAACCACATGGAAACCACCTTAGTTCCGCATAGCATGGGCTCGGCGTCCTTTGAAAATGATTGTGATTTTACAGCAGAAGAGACAGGAAGAGAAAAGGAGAATGAGATGAATAGAATGATACCTACATATACTCGTATCATGGGAGAAGATGGTTCCATGCGAATCTTGATCGAATAGTGAGAATGAGAATCCAATTGTTCAAGTCTGATATTATGTACGTATGCTCATGACATGTATGGATGTATATTAACTAATCAGATACTCCTATGCTCTCCTATCCTGCCCTGTCCTGCCTATTCATTCCCCATCCAAACCAGCCTATTCCAAACTCAAATCCCATAAACAAAAAATAAGGAAAGAAAAAAACGCCTCTGCAAAATCATGCATGCTATGCTATGCTATGCTATGCTTGTATGTATCATGCGTGCCTCTAATAAATTCTTATCTATATCCTGGCTTATTAACTCTTCCCCTCCTATCTTGTCCATCATTTATCTGTCTGATATGGAAAGACTGCGGAGGGCCTAGATGTTTAGAAAATCATGGTTATTTCAACAACCTATTTCCTATAACATGACCCTGTTTCTACAATTCCACATCCCATTCTTTACATCCGAACCACCAGTTCCTCCTTAAACATGTTTCTTTGTGCTGCGGTGACGCACTCGCAGTTGGTTTTCCATCAGGTGAAGGATCGACGCAGGCGAAACCGAACCACTTTTTAGATACACATGCTTGGGTTGTAGTAGGTATGTTCGAGGTTGTAGGAGAGGGGAGAGGTGGTGCGGAGGTTATGAGGTGGGATGGAAGCTCTGTGCTGGAGGTGGATATGGAGGTTGAGGTGGAAGTAGGGTCTTTACAGCCGAACCATCCTGGAGTCTTGCAGGTTGTTGTTGTTGTTGCTGAAGTGCTTGTGGAGGAAGACGTTGAAGTGGCTGTGTGTGGGACCGAAGTACTGCTGCTACTACTTTTAGTTGTAGTTTTCTCATCGTTACAGCCAAACCAGCCAGGAGTTTTGCAAGTTGAGGTTGAAGTTGACGTGGTAGTGACTGGTACGCTAGTTGCAGGCTTAGAGGTTGTGGATGTATCTTCATCTAGGCAGCCCCACCATCCTGGTGTTTTACATGTGGAAGTGCGACTCCGTGTATTTGTGGTCGAGGTTGATGAGGGTGGTGATGTGGCAGTGCTACTACTGTTGCCTTCCACCTCTTTCCAAAGCGGACAATCTACACATTCCGGTGTAAATTTGCAAACTGGCACTGTATCGTAGACCTTGATAATCTGCTCAATCACAGTTATGATTTTGTGTGACCAGATGTGTACTCCCCACCCGTGATCGGCTACGACATCATATACACACTCCATGCCGGTATGGCATGAACTTTCCAATGCATATCCAGCATACGAGCAAGAAGCGGTAGCACCATTGCAGGTTCCCAAGTATATCGGGTCGGCAGTGTGTCCAAAATGGTAAGCTCCAGTAAACTCGCGCTTTTGTGGCATGCTCGGATTGTGACCCGGGGGCGCTGGTAGACCCAAACGACTCGCGGGTAAAGCATCTGGGACTGCCTCAAATGTAACAACAGGAATACCATAAGTTAAACCTAGCATTGAACTAACAGATCCACCAAGAGAGTGGCCAGACATCCATATATTTGCATTTGGATAAAGAGCCGTTACATTGGAGTAGAGATGTCGAGCCGCAGTGTAATATCGATTTTCCGACCTTAAGCTTTTCTTGAGGCAAGATACATTGCAGGTATAGGTTCCAGTAGCGCAGTCGCAAACTTGTCGGTAGAACGAAGCACCTTGTTGGCCACAGCAACAACTAAAGAACAAATTGTCATTTTCCTTATCGTTCGTAGTTGTCCCATCTCCGTCGTACACCGCAAGACTGGTTCCCTTCAATCCTATGACAATGGTCGAATTTGTCTCATCCATATAGATGTACCCTCGTAGTCCATCGGCATCCCAGCCAAATCCATAATCATCGGTGCGATTGAAACCCCCATTGACGTCCTTCCAGTCCCCTGTATCTGGTTTGTTCACATAGGCATTCGCTGCCATTTGTGCCAATGTTATGACAGTATCCTTGTCTGTGATATCCGGACCGGCTACTTCGTCAACTGTCCAAGCCGATGGTGATAAGGCCCATACATCCCCGCTCTCTCTTGATGCTGCTACCATTGGATCGACCACTGAAGGCCTCCTGTCTTTTAGCCGTTCTATCTTCACTGGACTCTTCTTCATGACCAGTGGCCTTGTTACTTCTTGCAATGTTCCTTTTCCATCTTCGGATTCCAGCCAAACTGTTGACTTGGACCTGGAATCTAAAATGTCGAGTTGTTTATGTAATTGAGGATTTTCGTAAGTTCCATGATGGAAGATGTGGCGAAGGGACTATTGTTTATCATTAGCATTATTAGAAATAAAGCGGTGAAATATTATATTTACAAATACGTGATCTCCAGCGGAATCCTGTCGATTTTGTGATTCTGGAATAGAAGGTGGTAATATGGGGAATATTGGTTGCTGTTGCTGTTGATGAGTTGAATCCAATGCACTTATCGGTGTCGATAAGGCTAGGAAAGATAATAGTAATTGAGCTGTAACTCTGCCAGCAGAAGAACAAGTTGTGGATGATTTATGCCTCATCATCTTTTTGGAGTACCTAGTACTCGATGTAGAAAATGAAAAGGGAAAGAATTCGGTTTGATACTTGACGGGTTTGTTGGGAATACTTTATGTTTTGTTCAACGTACATATCGGTATACGGAGTAACAGTATAAGAGACGATAGATGATGATAGCCCAAGGTCATAAGAGGCGTCACGACTCACAAGCATCAGGCGGAAGGTTTATGCAAGTCGAGTACAAACATTGGCAGGGTGTCAAATAAAGGGATCCTATTGGCTAATCTACTTATCCTCGTGCATCTTTCACATTTCTCAGCCTTTGGTTGATAATTGTGAAGATTGTCTTACGTGCCTAGGTACCCCTGATAAGAGCTAGACATGATCAAATATACCATGAGTCATGCTATAAAATACCCAGCAAAGCTCCTCGTCATACATAAACCTCATACCTCAAAATTTCAAAATATACGCCGGCCGGAATACAAACCCACCCGATTTAACCTCGTTTACATCAAAACTTCGAGACCAACTGGCACATCCAGCGTCTACGAGTGAGTCGTCCGTACCATATAAGTCATTGTTGTCTTGACTTATCTAATATAACTGATCGCTTGTAGCGTCAAGCTAATCACCGAAGCTACGCAACTACAGCAACGAGTACTTCTACTTCTGTTTCGTTTCCTCTATCTCAATGCCTTCTACTGTTCTGTCTAGAGAAACCATTCTAAACCTTTGAAATGTGACTTGATTTCTTCCTTTTGCATTCATCAGGTCCTCCATCTTCCCACACTAGTTTACACAGCGATCCCTGGTTATTGTTAGAGCAAAGTAGAGTTTCAGGCGTCATCGCATTCATGCAATTCTAGTGTGATATTTAATAGACAGGTACCAATTCATTCTCTTCTTAAATTCTCTGATTGATTCGGGAATTCAGTCATTTACTGACACGATGCACTTCACATTACCAGGTTTCATGTCGTCTCCAGCAAGAAAGGGCGATAGTCAACGTCCTCGTACATTGCAACTCTCCAAGTCATTTTACCAGGAACCATCATCTAGTCCCGATCGCTCATCGCGACCTCTCAGGGCAAATACTATACAGAACGGCACTATTCCATCTGTATCAATGTCGGACAAAACAACGTTGAGCGAAAATAGGAGACCTGGGACACAATCGGATATCTTCGAGAAAAGCTCCGAGGATGATGAAGAAAATGGAGGAACGACTGGAGTGTCTGGAAAGTTGCCTGCAGACTTTGATGAACTTCCTATAGAGCTTGTGAGCTTGGCAGATAGGTCAGCCAACCTTTGGTATAACGGAGCCAACACGTTTGACTAACATCCGCTGCAGTTTCATTGATTCTTTATCGGCGAAGATCCATCCTACTCCCCCTTCAATCGACAAGTTATCCGGTCTTTTCCAGGATTTCTATGCTGTTGCTGCTAATCATATAAACACTCATATCTCCGCCTTATCCTCCAGACAACATCGCTCAAGCTCTCCGGCCCCGTCAGCCTCATCATTATCTTCAACAGCAAGCAAGATTAGAGCGAAAGCTGCTTCTATGAACAAGGAACGTCCCAAAGTAATAGAAAGAAAGTCATCTGAGCAGCAGATGTTAACTAGCGAGGAAATCAATGAGCGAAAACGTGCTAGGAAAGCGCTTGAGCATAAGCGAGTAGCCTTAGAAGAAGCAATCGAGAGGAGAGTTTGTGAAGGGATATATGATAGGATATGGCGACACAGAAGTTCGCAAGATGAAGCTCAAGACGAGAAACTTCGATCAAAAACTGCCGCTTTGTCAGTGGTTGGAATTGGATTGGTAGATTTGGGAGTCGATTTGGGTATTGAATCAAGTGAGGAGCCAGATGCTGCAGAAAAGCGAGAACTAGAGGTTCGAGAGTGGTTAGAAGGTGCTAGAGGAGAGTTGATTGCGATGAATGACGAAAAGTATCCTCTTGGGAAACTCAACCATTTAAAAGCCGCCCACAAATGTATCGTTGATACCTTATCTCACTTTCATCCGTCGTCATCAGCGGACGAGATTATGCCTATGCTTATTTTTACTCTGATAACATCTCGACCAGAAGGCATTGATGTTATAAGCAATCTTTACTTCATACAACGATTCAGATGCGAAACCAAAATTGATGGGGAAGCTGCTTATTGTCTAACAAATTTAGAAGCTGCAATTTCATTCCTTGAAACCGTAGATCTTGCAAGTTTGAGGGCAGACGAAATTCCCTCAGGGCCACTCAAAATCAGTAGTCGACCGGGCACACCCAAAATAGAAAAGCCCGATCCTTTGACAGTTAGTATTACACCTACAGCTCTATCGGCTCCAGCGACCTCTTCGGCAAACCCAAGTCCCTCAGTGTCTAAACCTACGCCCTCATCTTTGTCCTCCTTCCGGCCCACTGTTCAACAGGCAGATCGAAGGCTCAGTGATATTTTTCAGTCACCGGCTGCTTTAGGAGCAGCTGGAGATGCATTTTTAGACTCTGCTGATCAAGGATTTAAGAGTATTGGTAATAGCTTGGGAGATAGTTATAAATTCTTGCTTGGGAAGCTAAAAGAGCGTGACTCCACAGGTCAGGCTCAAGAAATTTCAATACCAAAAACCCTGGATGATGCTCGAAAACTAATCAGCACACCTCCACCAGAAGATGAAGGGTCTGTGAGTGGAGGAAGTACTCCTGAAAGCCCTAGCGTCAAGGAACAGAAGAATGTGCCTAGCACAGAGTCAAAGCCTGAAGGACGTAGTCGAAGTGATTCATCTCAAAGACTCGATGATAGAGTCTTGAGCTTCATTGGTGGTCGCAAAATTACTCGAGAAAGAAGCACGGATAGCAATCGAAGTGGTGGTAGCTCTAGCAAAAGAGTCTCATTTCTTCAGGATGAAAACGGAGAGAAAGGCACACCATCTCCACAAGCTCCAGCCAGCAATCAGGCCATTGTTGAATCGATGCGAAATCTTGGTAACTCACTCAATCCAATGAACAGGATTGCTGGTATGGGTATGATGCGTGGATTTGGACGTGTAACAACTCCTACGACACCTACCCCGACTAAATCAACAGCACAAGACGGAGGGGTTGCAGATTTGACTACTGTATGTCTTCACACTTTTTCTCAAGTTGCTTTACTGACCTTTGGTAGACATTCCCTGATTTGGTGCCTTCTCTACCAGCGAAAGAGGTACCAAAAATTGCTCCACCAAATAAGCGATTTATGGAACTTCAGAATCCAGGAGATCTAAAAATTAGCGAGGTAATGGAGTTATTAAGAGATTATAGAAGGCTAGCGGGAGCTTTGAAAGATCTTGGGGCTGTTTAGGTTCACTGGTATCACCATACTTTTTCTTTTTATTTGTCGCTACATGTCTTCGGATACCCACATTCCTTTTTTCTTTACTATCTGGGTTATCATTCGTCATTGGGAATAGCGATGGAATAGCGTTCTTAGGCGTGGATATGGGAAACATAGAATTGGATGGGCGTATGGAATCGGATTTAAATTTTGAACCTACAACGAGTGGGGAATCTCCGAACACAGTGGAACTTGATATAGGGATGGATGAAGTGGAGGAGGATGAACTATACTTGAATGAATATATTACTCTGTAAGATTTTTCTCCACCATAAGAAACACGTATATAAGCGGTCATTATTTCCAGGTCTAATAGTTTGCAAGAAATTGGCAATGTTGGTATATTTCACATTGGGGAGAGGGGGAGAGTGGGATAAGAATTAGACATACAGGTTATTTTTTATAGACCCGAAGATCTGGTATATGATGTATAGGAGAAAGAAGGAAGATAGTTTATATAAATTATATATACGGAGTAAAGATGAGAGGATTTCGATATATTATTATATTTGTAAGGATATCGATATTTATAGGTAAGAAGATTGAGGCTTAAGATTCAATTGGATGGTTATGATTTATAAGAGTTAAATTTCTTGGTGTGGGGTTTTTGCGCATATTGATATTATTTATATTGGGGAAATTGTTGGGGAATTGGGAGATGGTGATGTAGACTTTTATTTAAAAGGTGATTTTGAGGGGGAGTATAGAGGGGCTGGTGTTACGAGGTTTGCCGTCTAGATCACGTGGAAGTGCTCTAGGCTCTCGAGGTGGTTTATAACTAGGCGTCAAGCAGGGACTTAAAGTAATGGCAATGATGATATGCAATTCGTAACTAATAGTAGAGTATACTAAATAATTGATCTTGAGCACGAAGCTCTACAATAAGGAAACTCTTTCCAATTATATAGATCTTCGTACTATACATCCCATTGCCCTCTATCGTCCCATCAAGGTGGGAATATTTCCCACCATAGTGGGATTCCTAGGCTCGGTGGGAATCCTTGATCACATGCTTTCGATCAGACTCGATATCTATGCTTGCTTAGGATGGGGAGACCATATAAGTCAATTGCCATATAGTTTTATATGTGAATCTACTTGCTTTTCCACATGGTCCAAGCTCGTATGGACAGATCAGCTGTTACTTCGTAACAAATTTCTTTAGTTATATAAATCCTATACAAATTGAAAATTGTGATTTTAATTATTGATATTTCAATCAATAAAATCATAAAAAATCTAGAATTTTCAAAATCAATCAATATTTATATAATCAATCTATAATCAAAATTTCAATTAATTTAATTAATTAATTATTGAGATACTAATAGTTGAAAACGGTAATTTTTGGTGTAAAAGGATGATTCAAAAGAGGGGTGATCCAAAAGTAGGGTACTAGATTTATGAAGTAGTTAAACAGGAGATCCTATGAGTTGGGAAAATTGATTCAAGAGAGATATTAAATTTTTGAGGTGTGGCTGCGGCTTGGACTAAGGTTTAAGGTGATGAATGATTGCATAGGGTAGGATGAGTGCTTATTGTGGTATGAGATGAGTTTTGGAGAAGAGAGATGATGTGATGGCACTGTGATTGAGGATTCATTCCACTTAGATAAGTTAGGAACAGCCATACTTTTTTGAAAAAGTATAGTTTCCAATAATGTAACAAGAGTAGATAGGACTTCCTATCCAAGTAACCGCAATAAAGAATACACATGCAGGTGAATCCTTCGATCAGAGAGAGTAGAGTAGCATGATAATGACAACAAAGAGTTCCTTCCTACTACACACATCACAGTACACACAACCATAGCACTCCACCGCACGCTCCAGAACATCCCAAGCTCGTCATTTATTATGTCCGATGAATCCTTCAAAACGATTGCATGTTTCCCGCTCTAATTCTCATCCTAGACCAAAATATCAAAAAGGTATTCACATCATGTAGAAATCCCCTCAACGTTTCATTTATTTCATTTTCATCCCACCACCTACCACCTACCATCTATGTACTCCACATTCCCATTCCGTAACCCCCGTCTTTCTCCCATTTAGCGAATTCTTCACCGAGAGGAGCTCCGGAGCCAACCGGTATACAACTGATTCTACCTCGTACATCCATGCCATGAGGCTCTAACTTTAAAGCGCAATCAAAATCAAATCAAATCAAATCAAATCAAATCAAGATAAAATCACCGATACCATCATACCACGCGGCACGGACGGATATGCGGATGTGCGGATGGATGTGCATACATAAATATTTCCCCACAACTACTCTAATAATCCGATGAAGGATTTGAATTTTTGTGATTAAATCCGACACGTGGAATTTTCGTCCGATCCGATTATTCGGATTTTATTTCTTGTTATTTTTTTTCCTGTCGGAGAGAGAAGGAAAGAAAGGAAAGGGAAGGAAAGAGAAGAAGGAAGGGAAGAAATAGTGGGGAATAATGGAGATGGATGGAAATCTTGAAAGGAAAGGAGAGAAGATGTTTACTATGTATACCTAGGTATGTAACCCTTACCTTGTCGGGTAGTTGTAGGGATATTTGAGGTTGAATGATACCAGTCAAGTCATGAAATAATAAATATCTGTTTAATAAACCCGAACATGACTTCAAAGTCCGGGGCATGAAAATTCGGAGCGTATCAAATACCGATATTGTATAATTAATTGTCTGTGCTGGGAAGCCTCCTTTTATATAAAAATTGAACAGTGTGAGAGTGAGGCTGTGCTGCTTGCTACAAGAGTCTTGGTATAGATAAATCATACCTACCCTGTGACCTTTACGGTCGGTCCGAAGCATGGCCCTAGTTTAAGGAGATTGGATTGACTACCGGTATGAGCCACTCGTGCTAATCTCAGTGCCGGATAGTCTTTCTTGTGAAGGGGTGTCGGATCACGTGAATACTGTATGCTTCTATACCTAGTATAATCGAGCCAGCGAGGATTGGTGATGGAATATCTCAACTCATTGAGTATATAACTCACTTAAGGAATATAAGTATTTGAGAGACTTGAGTATCTCGCCGAAACTTTCATGTCCAAAGAAAACATGTGACTTACATGTACAAAATGGCAACGAAAAGAGTGTGTGAGTTCCCCTTGGAAATCCCATAAACCAAATAATAATAATAAATATTCAACCAACTGATTTTTAGAAATACCCGCCCGAAGAAAAATCCCTTTATATCCGGTCGATCCCTCGTACTCGCAACAATTAAAAAAAAAAACTGCCAATAATGAACAAGAAACTAACATTCACCATTAGATTTGTCCGTCCAAAGTCCAAGCCTCCTTCATCGTTTCTCGGATATATCCTTAGATACGAACCGAAATTTGACCATACGAGTGAATGAATCACAAGCGAATCCATAGATAATAATAGACATTGAACCGTGAATACCTATTACAGTACCTACTGTAGCATCCAAGCTTCACCCTTACATTCTACATATACGCAATTCGCTTCTCGTATTACTTCCTCCTTGACGAAAAGCGAACCATAATTGGATGTGATACGAAAGGATAGGCGGGTATATTACTTTTCGGGAGAAGGACTAGTTCAGGTACATGGAGTAAGTGATCGCTGGTAAGATTTGTTATATCTGACGTTATGATTGAATCATAAGGCTGAGGGGGGCTTGAGTGAGGTGAAACGGAGACGGGGGATCTTGAGCAAGGCTGAGTTGGCTACTGATCGGTATGCTGAATGAGGTAATTTATTGCGCTGTGGCTTCGCTTGAGGGGTGAGGTAGGGGGGGGGGGAAGTTGAAACTTGGGATGGAATATGGTTCATGCTTACGAGATTGACCACGAGGGTTCAAGGAAAGTGGAGGGGTACATACAGAGTACATACTGCTGGATTCGGTAGCGAGTATGTATTGTTGGGGATAAAGGCTAATCTAATCTAATAAACAATGCAATAAGTAAGATACCTCGTGGAGACGTGTTCATGTAAGACAAACCATGAACAGACAAGACAGACAGACAGACTTTGTTCATCTTACGAACCCAGACATTCACCGAGATCTCTGACTGAAACGCAAGAACTCTATTCCGCACTTGCATTCCGCATTATCATGATCCCTTAAAAGTCGAATTCATCTATATACAAAGAAACACCCACCCACACACGCATAAACATGTACTTCTATCTGATTACACAATTTGATGAAAGGATTGAAATGTTGGTTATTCATCAATCTCGCATTTGAACCAATCATCACATCCCATTATCTCCGTTCGAGTCGCAACAATTCCGACTTACAAATACCTACCTACGGATGTATGAATGAATGAATGAATGAAACTTTCCTGACAAAAAGATCTGCTACGTACATACCCAAAAATTAGAAATGGAATTAAGCTTAACGGAGCTTTGATAAAAGCCGTATCGGAACCAGGAATTTAAATGCATCCGTTTTTTTTCTATTATTTACTCATAATGATGAGTGAAAGTTTGAAAGGATATGATGGTAGAGGCTTAGCTCGTTAGCTTATTAATTAAGATTCGAAATTCTGGGAATTGCATCGATGAGATGATTGCCTAAAAGAGGTAGGTATATACTATGCAGTATGTCCAGAGAACCCGAGTCACCGATATGACTCTTGGTGAAAGGAGAATCGGCCGAATGGACCGAATGGGGTGGATATTCACTGGAGAAGATTTTTTACAAACTATGACTGTTCGGTGAATAATAATAATGGGTTGGGAAAATTCTTATATGTGCATTTGACTGACAGTGACAGCTCTTTACGACGGAAGAGAAAAAAAAATAAAAAATTAGAAATGAAACTAAAAGATTTTTGTGGGGCCCGATGATAGTGTGAACAATGAACATGAGGGTAACAGCACGTAACTTGGTAATAATATTAAGAACAATTTCTACAAACATCTATCTAGGGACTGAGGACTCAAACCATGTGGAGCGGTCAGGATAATGATTAACATCAAGGATTCAAACGGAAGTTGTAGGGAATTCTCTGTGCGCCGCACTATCCGCCCTTTGGGTTGAGAACTTGAGAGATATCAAAGAACATCATCTATGGCGGTGCGGGGACCTAGGTCTGTGGTACGAACACCGAGATAGTGACGAGTAGTAGCCGAATATGCAGGGCATTTTAAAGGTATCTCTAATTAAGGGCGGGCAGGTTGAGTGAGTGAGCCTGTCCTGTGAGGGCTTTCATCTCGGAAAAATATGGTATGTACACAGTATCGGTAAGAGAAAAAAAACACTATGACCTTGTCTCTGCGTAGATAGTTAAATTATATGCATACCGTGTTTCTGTACCTTTAGTGTAAGAGTCGCCTAATATTCTCCTCCGTAGGTATTCACACTTGCGATGACTGTGCATGCTGGCGGGGGAAGAGGGGAGTTACGCGGAAACTCGGTGTCGGTGAACTGCCATCCAAATAAGGTATCTCTCTGAGCATGCGAGTAGCACAAGAGGATCCAAGCCTTTCGACGTGCAGGAAAGGTGCAGAAAGGCGGAGATCTGAAATATGACTGCGGGCTGCCTGATGAACCACACGTTACTTTGGCCAAGGGTGCACGGTGTGACACTTTTCCTTCTTACTACGCTACGCTGGACAGAGTAGTTGTTTTTCTTTTGCTGCGGTAGATTGATTGTTGCGGTTTTCTGCCATGATTCACGGCAATCTTGCTTGGTTTCGTGCGGATCGGCTCGAGTGGGAAAGGAGGAATGAATATGATAGAGAGTGGAGTAAACGTAGTAAGTAGTATGTGGAGTTAAGGTACGAAGGAGAGGAGCACGGGGTACAAAAATTCAAATGATTAAGTGCGTGCTGCTGCGTAAGGTTTGCTTGAATAGGTAAGATAAGTAAGTAAGTACAGTACCTAAGTTCAGGCTGCCAACTAACCCAATAATTTCAAGGCTCGGATTCGGATTCGTGGCAGTTTTCGTGGACACGTTGTGAAGCTTTTATGAAAATTGGTTTGAGGTGGGAGGGATCAGATCAACAGATTGAACAAATTAAAACTTGATGACTTGGTGATTTTGGTGGAGGCTTGGTTATATGGGGCCTCTTTGGGGGTGTTCATAGGTACATCCATTCAGAGTACATACATACATACATTCTGAACACCGGGGAGATAAATGAATGGGCAATGATTAAAATCCTTTGCCGCGTATATCAACATCACGCTGTCACGCGCAAGACATTCAACAGATTTGTTAGATGAGATGTAGGTATAGGTTGTCATTATCACGATGCATGCAACTAAATAAGATGAAACCCCAACGATGATTTCCTGTTTTTTGTTATATTTGAATGGTTGTTTTATTTTCCATAAGGTTTAATAGGTTTTGATTGATGCATGCGGTCTCATTTGAGAGATGAGAATGTTTGAAGAACCTGGAATTGTGAATCATGGGGAAATTGTACCATGTGTCTGCTTCGTAACAAGAGGGTAGCAGATGGAAGAAAGAGGAAAGCTGCAAGAGGAAATTAGGGTTAGAGAGTATCAAATGTCTTCATGCTCCGTATAGTAAAATGTCATACATGTGAAGATGGATGCTTATGGAGCCAAGGAGATGGCCAGTTTGTCATCAGGAACATGGTAGAAAATCGTGGGGATGGAGATATCTTGGATTTGACCCGGAGAGAGTAAGTATCTACATAGTAATCAAAGCAACCAATAGTTTAGTGCTTGGATGATCAGATTGCCTAGATTAAGTAGATTGATTGCCTTGATTATCTAGATTACCTTGAATGGACTGAATGAACTAAGAACTAAATCAATTTCATCGTATCAATAATCCAAGAAAGCATCTAGTCATCTAGTCATCTACATAGGAAGTACAAGATGAGTAACCAAGAAGACAAGAATAATAATCCATAATCCATTTACTCGGCATCTTGGGCATCCAGCCAAGGCCATAAAAGATTCTCCGGCTTTCATAAAATTCCTTTCACTCTCCATCATGATCATAAATAAAAACAATTCATCCAAATTGGCTGGTGGAAATACGATTCGGAGTTGTTGGATTAGTCAAGCAAATCATTTAGTAAGCTGGAGTTACCAATTCAGTAGATCCGGACCTATCAAAATTACTAATTCCTCTTTTGTCTTGTCGTGAGAAATGCCTACCCTTTCTTTATTCGCATTGTGTTGCTTTCTCAGCAGGAAATAATAATTAAAAAAGAATAATAATCAAAAAGTGCTCGATCCGTTCCATCCATCGGCTGAAAATTCATACCGCCTACCGCTGCGGACTTTACTCGCATAACAAATTGTACGAAAAGTGAAAACTACGACGAAAAAGTTTATTAAGCTGGTCAACTTTATTACCAGGATGAGATTAGCGTCGCCCATTCCATCCATCATCCATCATTCATCATCCATGGGCATGGGGTTGATGACCCATCCATCAATGAAAGCCTTGACATCCTTTACATCCACAACTCCGTTTTGTCCGGATCGCGGTCTTATGAATCAGCCCTTATGTGCCTTATGTGCTTAATGGGGTTTACTTACATGGCCATTTACGAAAAATCATCTGGATACAAAGACTGCCCGAATTCCCCCTCATGATCATTTATAATTCTTCCATATCCTCATCCATCATAAATAACTTGATAAGAATACATTCAATCCAAACATCAATTCAATCCTCACCCTCAGAAGTTTATTCATAAGCTCTTCCATATCCATAATCAACATTCAGTGTTACCACCTGCAATCAAAAGCCATACATACAAATCCCGGTTATCACATATCATCATCATAATCAGTCATCGATCCTCGGCTCTCGTCTAAAAAAAAATAACGTTGCCTTGAGTCCTTGAGTCATTCATCACAGCACAGCATTGGAGTATAAGATTAATTCAAAATGTCGAATATTTCCAGAAGTCCCCTTTCCTCCCAAACACCTCAATCACAATCACCATTACCACTGAGAAAGAAGATGTCGATTACTCAAACTTACTACCTTGCTCACACTGCTCGAGGTAAGCTTTCTTCGGAAGCTTCCCGAGCAGATCACAACCTTCGTCTTCTTGTCGGCCATGCAAACCTTCTCGATTCATTGATGCTTGAACTTGCCGAAGCTGAACAAGAACAAGAGAGCTGGTTCAACCAATCCGTCCGAAAAGCTACTGCCACCAAGCAAGAAGATCCAAGACACATCCAATGGGCCGATAACGTTGTCGAAGAACCCGAGGAGGATTGGGAAACATCCGACCTCGACAACGACTCCTCCTCAGATGAAGACAGTGAATACGATTCAGATGAAGAAATGGATGAGCCATCCATGGCTTCATTGACCCGCGTACCATCACACAACCTGAATGCCGCAATCAAAGTCTCATCCCGAGAAGTCGAAGAGGATGAAGAGGATTTCGAAGACGATGGTGAGGAAGATTTCTCCGGTCTTCAACTTCACCTCACCAAATCACATTCCGCATCTCATCCACCAGAACTCGATCACGATTCTGATTCTTCAGAAGATGAATCAATGCCACCATCTCCACCATCCGATGCCCTCCCCAGTTTCTCGGATAAACAACAAATCGCTACCACCTCCTATTACAGCAAATCCACTCCATCCTCATCGATACCACAATCCGAACAACAAACCTTCTTCGACGAAGGTTTTTATTTACCTCCTCGACAATCACCAAGTTTAATAAGCGCCATTAGCGTTTATTAATCTTCTCCTTGGGGATTGTTTTACGAGTTTCGGATTGTATATTATAAAACATATAATGGGTATTGGATTGAGCGATAATATCACGAGCGGGCATTGGAGTTTTGGGCATGGCATTTGATGGGGGCATGATACAAAAATACCACACGGTTTACCTTTCTTACTTGTTATTTATTTTTCTTTATGGGATTTTGATTTTACGATGGGATGGAAGGGAAGGATGAATGGAAGGGAGATTCAGAGATTCAGAATGAATATTCACACCACTCATGCGGGAACATTGGGAGTAAAAGGGAGAAATTCATATTTAGAATTATTTTGGAGAGAGGAAGGAAGAGGCTTATCGAATCTGCGATAAGGATTGCCGATCAGGGTTTTTTGGCATTGCGGTTGAATGGGTTGATGGATGGATCAATGGATGGATGGATGGATGGATGGATTAGATAACTCCCAACTTTTTTTTGGTTGAGCTGTCTTGGAATATTCAGTAGTATAGTATAGCATAGTATAACAAATATCAAAATGATCAAACTTCAAAAATTTATTCTTTTTATTCTGTCTGCGTGCTTGTTTGCTTGTTTTTTTGAATTTTTTGTGATGTGGTTGTGACTGTGACTATTATCAGTTGCAGTACTTACTTACACATGACTCATTCATTGCATAGGTAATATAACCTAGCTATGTATGTACGTATATAGGCATAGTCGGCATCTATACTACAGCACAACACAGCGCAGCACAACACATACAATACAATACAACACAGCACAGCACAGCACAAAACAGCACAGCATATCAAATTAGAATGTGTTGTAGATTAGGTAGGTAGGTAGGTAGGTAGGTATATACTTGTAATATATAGATAATTATAGATGAGATGAGATGAGATGGGTGCGGTTTTAGTAGAGTGTAGGTAGGATAAGATAGGTATGTGTTGGTATGTATGGTGGCAGGTAGGTAGGTAGTAGATAGAAAGAAAGGGGAGAGAGAAAATTCTCATTCAGACTCACTCACTCACTCACTTCACTAGCTAGCTAGATAGATAGATACTAACCCGACAATTTCTAGGTCTACATCTTATCCTTGATTTTTGAAATCTAAAAATCCAAAATCTAAAAACTAAAAACTAAAGATTGGTAATAATAATTATTACAATAATATTTTATATAATTACTGCGTAGGTAGGTACATAGGTGTATATATATATGGCATCATTTTATGTTATGATTATTATTAACTATTAACTATTCAACAAAAACGAAGAACTAAAAAACGAAAGAACTAAAGATTCTAGATTTTTATACTATTTTACTTACTACCTAGATAGGTATCTAATAGTTCTAGAAACAGATCGATAGATAAGTAAGAACAAGTTGCATCTAAAAAAAAATTTGATATAATTCTTATTCTTACTCTGATTACTCTTATTTTAGGAAAGTAATCAGGGAATTTCGGAGGAATAAGTATTTATTTCCATAACTCTGTGAAATGCTAGATAGATACATAAAGTTCATAAACTAATAAATAATCTTCGGGTGGTAGGAATGCAAGGCACTTTTATTATTCATGTAATATATAATTCATATTTCACTCCTCGTATTGTACTCGTATCGATAGTCCGTATCGCGGAGCAGAGCATCGCACTTCAATATAATCCGTGATCCGAGTTCCGCACCTACTTCTTGATCGATCACCAGGAAGTTGGAACTTTTCAGAAAGAAAAAAACAAATAGGAAAGTCGGGAAATTCGGGGTTGGGGAGGGTTATATTTTGTTTATATCATTATATCATTATATCATGGGATTGTGTTGTTGTTGGGTAGCTAGAGAGAGTTTAGGTGTTTAGGAATCAAATAGATTATCCGTGGAAATTGAATGATGGATGAAAGATTCCGGTCTATCTATGTGTGTTTGTATGCCCAGGTGTATGTTGATTATGAAGTCAGCAAGTGAAGAAAGTAAACCTTGTATTTTCGGTTCATTTTTTATTTTTTTTTCGAGGTTTCATTCTGAAATCATCTTTGTTGGATTTCTGATGCTGTATTTATGTATATATGTATTCTGTATGTATAATTGAAAGAATACGGTGCAGTACACTGCAGTACATGAAATCAAAATGAAACGAGCCGAATGCGAGGATGCGGGGCAGATGCGATGGAAGTTTGAGAGAAGAAAAGTTTGAGGGAGGGGTGGTTGGCAGATGAGATGGAGATGGTGATGGGGATGGATGATTTTCCGCAGGATGCGCCGTTATCCAAAAGTTCGTATGAAATGGGTACTCGGTCAAGCTTTCTTGTATCTTGAACTGCGCTCTTGTCGTGTATTTATTGGGGCAGACAATATCGGATTCATAATTGATAGGTTGCGAGATGAAGTTTGAGAGAGTGAAAATTTAGATGCAGTGCTGTGAGATGTGAGATGTGTTGGCGAATCTGGCATATACACATACATACTATATACGTACATACATCCTACATAGTACATACATATATACTATATACATACATACACTAGTGTCGAATCCATAGTTTGTCGCCATCCTACTAGGTAGATATGTATGCAAGTACCGGTGAACGGGAAACGTTAATGCTCCTCTTCATCTGTAGGTCCATACTTCAAACACACCGTATATTCATAACATATGCAGCTACTGTGTATCATATCATCGGAATATACCCTACGGAGTATGTTCCACTTTCATGTAGGGAAATGGAGTGTATATATCAGCCAATAGTGATATCGGTGCGATACGGTGAGAAGAAATGGGAAGCTGGAAGGAGGGTGTGGAATTCGTTGGAGCGGTTGGTTGGTTGCTTGTTAAGCAAGTGTTACAGCATGATGGTGGGGTAGATATCGAGGGTCGTGCGATAAGTTTTGGGGTCAGATGCGTGTGTGGATTGTAGTCGGTGAGAGTTTGGCACTTTACTTTATTGTGATAGAAGGGTGGGTAATTTAGGGACGCTCTGTTCGTACGGAGTATATGTCGTTTATGGATAGATGGGATGGTGTTGTATGAATATATTCTATCGTGCGTGCATGCTTGCTGATACTTCCTTTGTATGGAATATCAGGGTGGGTTGGTGTGAACAAGTTTGGTAAATGATAGACTTTTGCGGAGAGAAGAGCACTTGGATATGGCTCAGCTGCTGGTTTTATGTGGATAAACAAACATGAGTCCCAGATCTTGATCAAGTTGATGATAACCACATGTGATGATCATTCAACTCTAAACCCCAACTTTTTCACATCTCAGACAAATCTCTCCATGTCTCACAATCCCCCATCTATCAATCTTTACCGAGGAGGAAGCTTTCATCCGGTCAAAAATAATATTGGAAAAGGAGGATAGTCTCCAGTCACGTGTATATCTAACATCGTATTCATCAACAATCACATTCCTTCTTCCCCCGACCGCCATTTAAGCATCTGGCTGACAAGTGTACCTGACACACCTACCTACTTGCGCCCATGTTCCATTGCATAATCTACTTATCTTACCGACCATGAACATGCATCAATCATAACGTTGAAAAGCCGTAAGGCTGAATTTCACTTCGGCGAGGAAATATGTAATCTTCCGTTTTCAACCAAGATATCCGGGCATTCACGGCATTGACGGCATTATAGGTTTTTCCGCTAGTAGAGTCACGATATCGTTTGTTGAATTTCGTTGATGGGTCTGGAGAGACGGTACGATATGTTACTGGCTTCGTCGAAACTTGTAAATATTAAGAACGAGTTGTTCTTCATCTGCATACAAATCCTTTCCGAAACGAAGGAAATAAATATACAGTATCTATCTCGGGACCGATTCTCTTTGATCACCCGCTTAATCCGAGAAGAGTTGAAGACACTTATTCTCACATTTCATTTCCGAAATATACTCCAAATTGCTAACTTCATGTCACCTATAAACAAGCTTCTAGAAAAGAATCAGCTATCCCACGAACTACTAGCTGAAAATCTGAAATTTAAAGTACCCTTCTAGCCTTACAGGTTGCCGGTGGCTTATGTTACACCAGAAGGCTGTCCTGTCGTGACCCAAAGCTTGGTATTCAGGTACCGATACTCACGTCTCACGTTCCACCATCTTTCGGTCCTGCCGAGTAAATTACTGTATGGATCATTCGATGTGGCTGTGGCTGACCCACTAAAGGAAGCTCAAGTGAGTGATGTGTTGAATGAGTAGAGGGAACGTTGTTGCGATGCTTATATTTGTGGATGTTACGTTGAGTTGGAATTATTTGATTTCCTACTAAGATATGGTATCTGTTGTAAGTATATGCCGAGGAAGTCCTGGTGATACTTGTATGGGTGATTTACTCGGTTCATTCGACTAGATATTTTCCTAGCAAGCATGCGTTCCCCAGTGGTTCTATTGTCCAACGATATATGCATGTAGTACAAACTCTTTCTTACCGTGCAGATGTGACTAGACAATCAATGAGAGATTCTGCTGCGTTCCCACCCTTCATAAAAAGTACTTTAGCAGTAATCTTTTAACGCATTATTTCCTCACGGCTTCCATTTATCACAACACTCATACATATTCCAACCAGTTTCGAAGATCCCGATCCCGTGATCCACGAAAGAATAAATTGTTGCATGTCTTTCTCCACAGGGCTGAAATAGACTTTGAACCACAGACTTTTTAGCATCCAAGCCACCAACGTAACGGGATAATACCTGAAATCTATTCATATATTTATCTATTTGAGTGTGATAGTAGGATTTTGAATGTTTATTCATCTGTGTCATATGTAATATGGCTTTAGAGATGAAGATGCAGCTATTATGTTACGGGTTGTCATACTAGCGACACTTATCATCGCCATCGATATAGATACTGAGTTGCTAGATAGATATGAAGTAACTGCATCCGAGAGCCAAATCATCACATAAAGTATATCTTTTATTTAAACGATGTCATGATATGTCCTCTCTCTCGTATGCCAAAAATTTTGTTGCACGTAGCCATAATTGTCATTATTCTTGAGACGGTTGTTTTTATCAATCTATTGTTATTCTCATTCTCATTCCCATTGTCACTTTTATCGTTATCTCTTCAGCCTATTAATATTACATCATACGTACGTTTTAATTTATCTTGAATCTTTTAGATTCTCCGATTGTACAGTTCCTACTCAATTTCCAACCCCCTCCCAACCCCTCCTCCCAAACCCCACTTCTCCGCCCAAACAATCCAAATACAAAATGTCTCCTTCCAGTGCCTACTGCACTTATCTCATATACCTGTTACGACCACGGATCTTATACTAACCGATCGTGTGCTTACGAGATACAAATTGACCGATTTAGTATGGGATTAAGGTGGTATGGGGAACAAATATGCACAGACCCTGTTAAGCTTAGATCCGGTTCGATAACGATTACAGAACCATATGATTAGAGGATCATATGATGGAGCATTGGAGGTTCGAAGGCTCCTATGGCTCCTAATTACGAAGATCTATATAGCTAGGAAGTATTCCTTATTGTAGAGCTTCGTGCTCAAGATCAATCATTTAGTATACTCTACTATTAGTTACCGAATTGCATCATTGTCATTACTTAAGTCCCTGCTTGACGCCTAGTCATAAACCACTTCGAGAGCCTAGAGCACTTCCACGTGATCTATACGGCAAACCTCGTAACAATACCTCATGTACCTCATCCAGTAAATATCAACACAAGCACCGAGATGCACATTATCACAACCCTCAAATCAATAACCTGCTTAACCCCTCAAATGACAACTTCTAATCCTCAGCAGCATCCGACCTTACTGTAACGATACTGTACTGGAGGCAGCTGCTGCCTGAGGTTTCGTCTGGTTGGTAGTTATGGGTTAAGGCTTTATCATTGGTATTCACTTGGAAGTGAAGTCGTTACTAGATCAAGTAGAATGTAGGTAAACTAATTGATAACTAAGTTGAGCACGAAGCTCCTAAAGCTCCTAAACTAGGAAACTATTCTGACCTTATAATGAACGATAAAGGGAGCCTCCAGGAGCTTTGAGGGCTCCTAGGGCTCCTTATCACGTGATTTCTTTTTATCCCAGGACACTAATCCTAATGGTGAATCGTGACACTTACTAGATATATATACAAAGCAAAACCCCATTAAGACCCTAGTTCAAGTTCAAATACAGAAAACTAAGTAATATACGCAACGGGTTGTTGTGATTGATATGGCCAGGGGAACAAATTAGAGGAATAAGGAAATCAGTAAGCATTACTTCGTATCTGACGCAAGCACGAACTTCACAATATGTACGAATTCATCAAAAGTCAAAACAAAGAAATGTGTACACATTATTGCTCTATTTATTGTCTATTAATAGAAATCCTGATAGAAAATCCTCGCTTAAAATGTACACAATGACTCAGTGGATATAACATCTGCATTCAAGACGATCAAAAATCCCATTCATCTAACATGTAATTAATTTTGATTCATTGACTCGCTGGAGATACTTGGACGAGATTTTTTCCCATTGCACATCTAAAAGTGATGAGATGGCTGAAATGGCTGGATAGGCTAGAGCAGTTCCATCAAGATGTGGACTTGAGTGTAACAAATTGGAGATGAAGTCAAAGGTATAGATTGATTCGTATGCTGAGCTAGTCCTATATCCTTGGCCTGCAAATAAGATCTAGTCCCATGTCGTAACTCAGCACCAGAAAGTATATCACAATCTAATTCGTGGAGAGTTGAAAGACAATCCGATTGTAACGTCCAGTGCACTTGGACGAACAGGAGCCAGGAGAAGATTCCTAGGTTAGAGAATTGCAATATCCGTGACCCGCGACATTTCGTGTGGAGAGCTATGACGTTTTGTTCATTCGCATGCCCATATATCGTTCCTTTTGCACCTCAGACTGTTTAGACATTTTATGTCTGTGCTTTCTCCTCACCTCCAGTTGCCATATCATTTAGGCCTAACTCGCTAGCTTTCTCTACGCCATCTCCATTTCTCTCAACATAACCTGCCGAGTTGCTTTCATCTCCTTCCTTCAGTCCTCTACTAGGAGGAGCTACTAAATTTGCCCAAACACCTGCAGCCTCTATAGGGCTTCTAGTTTTAAAGTATGCTTCAGTTGGAACGTTTAATGGCGCTTCAACCTTTTCCCCAAAAGTTAATCTCTTAAAGCTTTTTCCGATGATATCCTTGGAATCTAAAAATTCGAGTCTCTTTTCTCTATCCTCCTGTCTCTTAGCGGCTAACTCTTTTGCAATTCTGAGTCGCGCTTCTGCTCTCGCAGCCTCCTCCTTGTTGGCTGCAATAGCTCTTGCCGATTCCGCTGCTCTGTCCTTGACAATTTTTGTATACTTTTCATGAGTAGGAGTCATGCCTCTTCCATACTTTATGATCCAACCATTGTCTAGATCAACATTCGTGTCATGACCAAGGTCGACACACTTTAACATAACAGGACGTATGTTTGGTGCTCTGACCACTGCCCATAGTAAGTTAGTCAACAGAACCTGAGGGGTCAATGCTGGATCAATGGCTTGCACTACTGCACAAGCTTCCTCAAATAAAAGCCGGGCTTCTGTCACTCGTTCTTCAGTTGAAAATATTTCACCCATCATACAATTGAACGCAACCGTGAGAGGATAAACGACAGATCGTGTGACCAGTTTCCTCAATTTGTATCTTTCTAGTACAGCCCTGCTTATAGGTGTCGCGCTAAGTGTAGGTGCTTTGAGTACTCTCTCAATAAGATACTTAGCTTCCTCCTCTCTCCTTTCCACCTCACCTGGAGTCTGACCATCGTCTACAGTTCGTGCCAGTGGCCCTACCGAGAGTTGTGCTCCTTGTAACGAGACAGAGCGAACCGAATCCCAAAACCCTTCGACGGCTGCTTCGCCCATATACATCCCATTAGCACATTCGACGAAATTGGGTCGTTTTGATACGTCGGGAAACACTTCATCGTATAGAATTTGAACTAGACCAGGGTTGTTTCCAATTATCATCACCACAGAGGATGGATGAAGTCTATCTTTAATGTTGCTGAAAAAATTGATCAGATCCCTAGGTCGTTCGGCGAAGATTAAGTGATCAATAGGATCAGTATTGATTTTGGCCAACTGAGCCACAGGCACAGCCTTGATTTCTGACTCTTTTGGCGGTGGCCGAATTTCTGCTACTTGTTCCTTTACCACATGCCTACTTGCTGTTATTGGATCACAGAATAATGAGTTCAATTCGAGAAAATATGATAGATCATAGATCTTGATATCTGAGATTGGTAATCGTGCCGGTTTCTTCGATCTCTTTTTCTCTTCAAGGATAGGTCCATTCTCAAGCAGCGAGGGTAGATCATCGAGTGAAAAATCTTCGTCATCCGGCCCAGTATCCATCAACAGACGTTTGAATTTTAGGCTTTTGGCAGGAGGAAATGTTTGCTCGGGGACAGTTGATTCCATTTCAAAAGGGAGGACTTCTATGTCAACAGCTCCTACCACGGTTGTGGCGACGCCATCTCTGATAATTTGAAGCTTGCCTTCGGTATCTACATAATGCTGGATATACTGATTGCGGGGTACCATAAGGGTTATTGGGTTTCTTTTGGGATTTGCAGTTTGGGCGAGAGCATTGGCAATGAGTGTCTGTAAATGATGTGCTCCAGCAATATGTATGCGCTTGCCTCGGGAGATTGTTGAATTGTCTCGTGACTGTGGTTGGTACAATAGGTTTCCGGATTGTCGAAAGTAGACGATTGAGGCTAAAGGGATTGGCAGCGGTCCAGCCCTCCAGAGGGTCTTAGATGCGAGGAACATGTTGCATGTACCCGGATGGAGGTGGGACCGTTACCTTTGAGGTGTTGAATCGTCAGCCTCCGTTTTCTTTATCAGAAGCCCAGAGATTATTACTGTTGTTGTTCATGTGCCTGCTGTTACATCGTTAATATCACCTTAGGCACCAATGCATACACAAAACGTGATAGAAATAATGTGACTTCACGTGACTTGAGTCTTTCGAAGTGAAACCCTTATTGAATTGTGTTTGGTCCCTCCAAACTTGGATATTATCACGCTACCAAACTGAATACTTGGATAAATATAGCTCTGCGCACTGCATATTTACTACATCCATTGAGCGTGCCTGTCTTAGCGCGAACCTGCAAGCATAAGTTTGACCATGAACCTTCACCATTTGAGGTCAATTACGTACGTACCTATACACAGTGCGGACATCCGAAAGAAGTGTTCATCAAGGATAAACCGTGCGCCGTCTTGTTTCATGTAAATTCGAAGTCTTTACGTTGATATACATCATGAGTGGTGTGCTGGAAATGGAAGCGGCTTGTCTCGATGCTGCCATCAAAACAGGAAACATACTTCAATATCGGAGGAAGGCACAAATAAAGAATGAATACTCAAGTCCCAAGGAATAGGCCTACCTAGTAGCCATTCAAAGGCAGAGCGTTCACGGCTAATCCTTCTTTATACGGAGGAGAATACTCATGTTATTCCGTCTACTCTTCTCAGTATCTGGTGTTAAAGCGCTTGAAGCTTGGTTGAAAACGATTGGAAATCTTCCGACGCCCAGGGTGTTAAAAGGTCTTTGCTCAGCTTTTGCAACTCGGCATAGCAAGGTGCTTGGATAGCTCTAATGTTGGGGCCGCACCACTATTTCGGCCTTTTTGCTACTTATCATCGCGACCGAATACAATGTGGATATACAGCATGTACTGTACTTTCTATGTGGGCAGTACTGCATATGAATTACGATATGGATAGCCACATAAGCATGGATAAGTGATGATGGTAGGCTGTGGACATGGCATTGATTTCATCGTGTTCCACCAACAGTTGGTTTCTGCATCTCCGGTTATTCATCACCAACAACTGATTTTATATCTATATTTTATACATCATCAATCACTTCATATATCTATCTACGTTCTGTTTCAGGTCCCTGTATTCTGATTGACAATAAGAATAATGGTCCCAAATACAAGAGTCAAATATCGTTCGGGCCATAGATAAACTTTCCCTTGAAGCATCTCAAAAGTACACAATGAATACCCCTGTTTACGGTTGTACAACAACCGACAGAGTGTGGGAGTACAAGACCATGGTTCATCGGTCAAACCTTGTCAGAAAACTCCTGCAGGACATGAACAAATTATATTATTGGATCGCCACCGACATTTGGTATGTCCCTCATCCTCCAAAGAGAGGAAAGAGTTGAGATATTTCGAGTACCGACGACATGGCACCTTATGCTTTAATTCTCATAAATGGAAAGTTGTATGGAGGAGAGGTGATGCAAAAATTTTGAACCTCGATTTATAATTGTCTTTGAGAAGAATTGCGGATCCTCGTACGGACTTCTTTTTTGGCGCTCGACAAGCCTTCAGAGCTTCTTGATAGTATCTCTATAGTCCTGGATATTTTAAGTCTTTTCAAAATGCCTGTTTCATGAATATTTGATTAACGAAGCCTTCACAGACCGCACTTTTACCCTGTCGAGTCTGATTAATTTTGTACAACAAGCGAACTCTACATACTAGAAGAGTCGAATGCAAGGCTCGAGACTGGTGTTCTCATATCAGTACTGCTGAGTATTTGAAACCTTACTCAATAGCTTCATAATCATCATTTCCACGACCAATATCTCTCAAAACATGGTGCGGTTTCTAGTTTCGTTTGGACTATTCTGTCTTGTCACCAATATCGTGCTCGCGTTAATGGTTACACCTGACTCTCCATGCATGTCTTTGTGTAGTGATGGTCAGGGCTCGGACAGTATCGACGGAAGTGAAATTGTCTGCCAAAACAATGATTTTACAACCACTACAGCTGGCCAAAAACTAAAGTCATGTCTCTCTTGTCTACAGTTGAGTACTGCAGCTAGTAACGATCAAGATGATCAACACTGCTTTATATGTGAGTTTTATTCGAAAAGGCTAGTTGAAAAATATTTGTATGTTAATACTCGGCAGATAATATTCGGTATACATTAGCATCATGTTTATATGGATTTTCCAATGTTACTGATGCCATAGCCACACCATGTTCTACCTCCAAAGCGTGTGGCCCGTTACAAATAGCGATTGAAGATGGAAATTTCATTACCAGCAATGAGACCGCTTATGGCTATTGTTCAGTCAACTATAATTCGATCTTGAGTAGCAGCACTTCCGCGTGTAAAAGCTGTCTTCAAGCAGATAACATTCAATCATATCTTTCGAATTGTTAGTCTTACTCCCTCAACTTAAGGTTATCAAAGACTAATTAGCACAGTCTTAATAGCTCTCCAAGCAGGATGTCACCAACAGCCACCAGATGGAACAATCATCGGACTCAACGACTCTGTCTTTTCTCAACACATCATAACCGAAACGTCCCCTGGAAAAAGCTACAATACCACTGTCTCCAGCAGCACCACCTCCAAAAAAGGCCTGTCCAAAAATACTATCATCGGCATCACCATTGGTCTCGGCATTCTCCTCCTCATCACCATATTTATAATTTACATTCTATGGCGTAAATCCATCAGCCTAAAACGTCGACGCAATGACCATTCTTCTCTCGATGAAAGATATGGCGCTCTCAACATTACTGCACCAAATGAAGGTGCATTTGGAAATCCACAGAGTCGATTTAAAACTATTACTCTAGCTGCTCCTCCACCCGCTAGGAAACGTAAGAACACGAATACCACACCGCTATTTAATCTCTCAAAATATCACAGCGATGATGAAAGTTTTCATCAACGCGATACGACTGTGTTTCCTACTCATCAAGCTTATTATCCTCCTTCTCATCCACATCCGCATCCAAGAGCAGAAGATATGGTGCCAATACTACCTAACGATAAATCTCCCTCGCCATATCCATATCCATATCCTTATCCTCCTTCATCAAATGAGCACTCACCCATTCCCAATCCCGAAAGATCTTTTTCGCCGCCAGCATATAATCTAGCGCAGAGACTAGATAGAAAAGAAGGTGCTACATTTTACAACCGAGTCAATGCTCAAAATAAGAGGATGAATAGGAATATAGATAGAGATAGGGATGTGGATATAAATAGGGATATAACGACAAGTTACGCAAGAGCCGCTATTGATGGAACGCAAAGTAGTGGAATTAGTGTTTCTTCTCTTTCTTACAATGTGCCGGGTGATGAAATGAGGCTAGATGGTGGTGCAATGGAGAGGAGTAAAATTCCTAGCGTGGGAGGAGAGAATAGAGGGATGAGGGAGAAGGAGAGAGATATAAACAGAGAGAGGGAAAGGGAAACGGAAAGGGAAAAGAAGAAAAAAAGAGCAGCGAAGAGGATGCCGCTTATTAATGATCACGACCAGGACCAAGATCAGGATCAATGGCCTGGAGAATTTTAATGGGAAGTAAGATATGAATGTGATGATTGATTAGATGATACCCTGTCGTTGTGTTCTTGTTCTTGTTTTTGTTTTTCCTTTCTTTTTTAGGGAAACTATCTATATTTTCTTGGTCTCTTAATGTTTGAGCCCCCGAACTAGGTATGAATTTATAAGTAGCTAGGTACCTATACCTACCGATAGCGAAACTGGTACGTATGTATACGTACTTGCGTACTTGAAAAGGGGAATGATTACCACTGGATCAGGGATTTGTTGCTTTCGACTTGTGACTGGAACTTGGAATTGGAGTTGGACGTGTATCTGTACTTGGGGATAAATGTTAATTATAGCATGATAATATGAGATGAGATTTAAAATATATTGTTAAACATTTACTATTAAAAATTGTACGAAATTATTCTATGTCATCACAACCACATCGCATCATCAATCATCCGGAAAAGCGAGATATAATTAATTAATTAAATACTTGATTTGATTATATGTATTTTTTAATCTTGATATATTCTTATTTAGTTTTTAATCAAATTTAACAAATGAATTATAATTATAATTCTGTCACGATTCACCATTAGGATTGATGGTGTTACGATGGTAGTGTTACGAGGTTTGCCGTCTAGATCACGTGGAAGTGCTCTAGGCTCTCGAGGTGGTTTATAACTAGGCGTCAAGCAGGGACTTAAAGTAATGACAATAATGCAATTCGTGACTAATAGTAGAGTATACTAAATCATTGATCTTGAGCACGAAGCTCTATACAAAGGGAATCCATCTTGGTTATATAGATATTCATGCTCCCTTGGATCCTTTTGGATCCTCAAGCTCCAAAAGCTCCAAGTCACGTGCTTTCTGACAGTGCGTCCACATACGATCTTAAGGTGGCCCAGATCACATATTAATTCGATGAAATCTGATCGCTTTTGCACAAGGCCCAAGCTCTCCTAATTAGTCAGTTGTTACTATCGTAACAATTATAGAGCTTTGTGTTCAAGATCAATTATTTAGTATACTCTACTATTAGTTACAAATTGTATATCATCATTGTCATTACTTTAAGTCCCTGCTTGACGCCTAGTTATAAACCACCTCGAGAGCCTAGAGCACTTCCACGTGATCTAGACGGCAAACCTCGTAACATATAATTATCCAGGAAGGAATTTAAATATAAGATCTCATCAACATCACATAT
The DNA here is from genome assembly GCF_000146945.2 of Sclerotinia sclerotiorum 1980 UF-70. Classification (NCBI taxonomy): domain Eukaryota; kingdom Fungi; phylum Ascomycota; class Leotiomycetes; order Helotiales; family Sclerotiniaceae; genus Sclerotinia; species Sclerotinia sclerotiorum. Next base: position 588,459 of record NW_001820835.1, on the reverse strand, counting down.
AATACACTGCGAGTATACTTATACATCATTAACATTCTTACCAAAGGACTCTCTTTCTTATTCTATTCATATAAGATTATATATATATATATATATATATTACTCACTAATTCCACATCTTAATTAAAGCTGGAGGTATAGGTAGTCAGCGCATCGGGACCATATTCCGAATCTGGCCTGATGGATTTTGCTCGTATTTAAGATTATGAATCTTGCTCAAATGGACTCTACTCTGTTAATATACAAGATGGGGGAAAGAAACGTAACGGTGGGGATGTATCAGTAAGTAGGAGATTGATTTTGTATGTGCTCACATAGACCAATCATTTTGGACGTTTTCGAGATCTAAAATTCTGTGATAGATACTGGCTTTGATTCGTGATTTGAGTAGATCAAAAGGGATAAAAGTGACTATGACTCGTCAGTGGTGGGGTTCGATACGTATATCTTCTCTCTCTACCTGTCACCTGAAGCAATGATTCGATTTATTCCCAACTGGGGAGGTATTTGATGAGAGTTTGAGGCTAACACCCAACACAAACACTAAACACCAATTGCCGGAAAAGATCTCTCATTATTCCCTCAACGCTTGCTTCAGGCGCTATCTGCTACGCACAAAGGTCATTGCTCCACACATAGCATAATTCATACGAGGCGCCCAACTTTCCATATCTTGTTTCCAATTCAACATAACATGCTCAGGTACGAACAACCCGACTAGGGTATCATTTCGAATTCCAGGGCACATTCGGCAATAGATCCGGGAATTTGATCAATTGCAATATCTACCAGAACATAAAAACTTAAAACTAACCAGGACCAACTAGTCTTTACTGGCTATGTAGCTAGGAAGTGAGCGCATATCTTCAAGCTTAAAACAAGAAGAAATGGGTGGAGGGCGCGTTGTACAATGTTGATAGACCCTTGCCTCAAGCCTTAAGGATACATGGCTTATACTCCTAAATCAATAACCAGACATTTCATCAATTCCAAGTATGATGATATTTTGTCAGTGGAAAATTTGATATTAGATCAGAATGATCCATATGCATGCATACATGCAAGCGACTGGACGAATTGAGTTTGGTTAGTGGATCAAGAAATACATGCATGCGTATATCCCGTGCTAGACAAAGCGAGGCGAGGCGAAAAACCCGGGAGCTTGGTTGAAGCGCCGTGGTATGAAAGGGGGTTTACTCTGTACGAATGGGAAGATTTATTTTGTTTCCACCCCATTGCGGATAGTAGATGTACGGAGGACGGAATAAAAGTATTTGGAATAGCGGTTGGGATATCTAGATATGGGCATCGTTTAATTTGGTGTGTTGATCAAAGACCTGATTTTTCGTGTCACCTCACTCTGGAATAAGCGCCTTTGGTACTGTGGTGAGGTTTTCTTGTCACAAAGTTTGATTTGTGGATTGATGCTACTGTGCTCTAATGACTTGAATAGGATGAGTGTGTAATAAGTCTGACGATTTTTATAACTTTCGACTTCGACTTCGACTTCGGCTACGTAAATAATGTAATGCATACGTAATACAACCTTTGTGTGGCTCATATTCATGTAAATAATAAAGTGTACTCTGTAAATATAAATCATAACGCCATTCAAACTTAAATAAAGCATTATGGGGTCCAAGAAGATATTGTTGGAGTATTTTGCAGCGGAAGTTGAACGGATATCGGTAGATCCATCACAGGTTGACACAACTTCACAAGGGGCGCAATAGATGCAAAGTAACCCACCATTCACCATTCCCATTTCCGTTGATCCACAGCCCAGAGAGAAAAGTCTGAGAGTCTGAGAGTTTGACAGAAAGATAAAAAATACAATTGGAGAGGCTGATTGACTTGCTGACACATCTCATCGTATCCACTTTACACACTTCAACCGGGCCGCTCCGGGAACCAATTAAAATAGTCAAGACAGGTAGAGGGAGTAGATTTTGGTGAAGGGGCGGATGAAAATCATGGAACAAGGGAATAGAATAACGGGGCGCTGAGAAGATTTCCTTGATTTTGATTGGATTGGAGAGGGAAAATTAAAATATGAACATCATGTGCTGTCGACGGACATCGGAAATATTGAGGGAAAATTGATCTAGAGCTAATCGAGCGAGTGGAATTATTGAAATGTTTGTGATAAGATTGATGGTAGGCTGAGATGATGATGATCTACACGAAGGCGACGGTGATGATGATGGTTATTTCTCAAAAGAGAAGAAGCAACAGGCCATTCATTCTAAAGTATACTTGCTGTCGGTGTGGAGAGTATATATCACCAAATGTTGGTGTTTCGACCATCTAACCAAACATTATCAAGACTGGTATCGATCTCAGATCATTGCATCAATTCATGATCCAGTACCATACCAGTGACTACGCAGCCAATACTCCGTATATGATTCGGTATTCGGACCCCAAGAGAAGTACCTAGTATTCAGATTTCCAATTCAACCGTCCTTTTGCCGTCAACTACCTATGCCACTTCCTTAAGCCTTACTCCGTATATCAGAAAAGGCCACCCACCACCTCCAATCATGATGATTATATGAAGATATACCCATGCCACATACATACTCCGTAGGGTCAGTAACCATGTCCGCATGGGTGCCTTGTACCTTACCTTACCTTGGCCTTTTATTCAACCGCCAGACATGAATGTGATCGATGCACCGGGAAGGAAGTTGAGTGGATGTGATGGCTGTGCGGGTGTGCGGAGAACGAACCACAACTGCAAGTCCTTATCACACACATAATCCACCCATCATCTCAATTTTTAAAAAATGTCATACAAGAATGTCGTCTTCCCGCAATACGAACGACTTTCATGAAGTTCATGAATCGCTTCAATGTTGTGGGACGAAATTTTTATTCTTTTTTAATATCTTGATGACTATTCGGTAAAGAGAGGATCAATCAATCTTCATTCTACAGCGGTGATATTCAGATGAAATAGATCTTGCTGGTCGAGATCAATCATCGAATCTATAGCCATTTCATTATTACTCTTTTCACCTCACGATACACAAGAAACACCCCGGACGAGATAAAGCGATAAGGAATTGCTTTGAAAGTTCAATAATATATACCCTACCTATCACCAATCATTTCCTTCCATCACCTCCTTCAATTTATAATAACATATCTGCAACATGCGGTCCTCAATAATATTAGCACCGAGTCTCTTCCTCCTCACATCCTTCATACAATCCACAGACGCATTGAAAGCACTATCGAATTCACCATGTGCACCGAAATGCGGCAATGTTTTGGGAGGAACTTCGGGGGATGATGATATCGTGTGTCAGAATACGGACTATACGAGCTTGATTGGAACGACATATTCCGGTTGCGTGGGATGTCAATTGACGAGTACCTTTGTTGATCCTTCAACAAATCAAACGGATTTGGAATGGGGTTTATGTATGTTCCTTCCTCAGACTTATGTGTGGAAATGTGACTAATATGGTGTGTGTATAGATAATTTGAGATACGCCATAAGTTGGTGTCTCTTTGGATATCCAAATAATACACAAGTGCAGGATACGCCATGTATAACACCGCTATCATGCGGTCCCATGCAAAATGCCCTTGAATACGGAAATCTGACGACAAGTGCTCAAACCGAATATGGATATTGTTCAGACATCGCCACGAACCAAATCCTACAATGTCAGAATTGTCTCCGAATTTCAACAGCAACATATTATCTGAATAATTTCTACACCCTGCTCTATGGAGCCTGTGAACAACAACCCGCTCCAGGCTCAACATTATCCTTTCAAGGCTCCCCCTTCTCCACCACTCAACTAAACATGACATCTCCAACTCCAAGCTCCGTACCTGGTACAGCATACCCCGGTCTCTCCCTCAATGGACGCATCGGAGTCGCAGTAGGTATAATAGTCTTCGCACTCTTCATAACCGGATTCTGCATCATCTTCAACGGACGACGACGTCGCCGCCGCGTTCTCCGCCAACATCAACTCGACACCGGCTACGCCGCCTGGAAAAACTCCCACAACGTCGACGGACTAGGCGGACACATCCCTGTTAACGATACCACCAGCGCCGTCTCAAACATGACATCCGGCTCGGGAGGATTCTTCGACAGTCCCAACTCGCAAAAACCACTACAGCCACAGTATTGGGGTCAACAGCAACCTCATGGTGGCAATTTCAATGGTCATGCTATCATGACCCCGGTGGAAGATAGTCCCATCACCCCCGTGGCGGAAAAAGTATACCTATCTCCCTATTCCTCTCCATATAGTAGTCCAGCCACCGCATCCACGGATGCAAATGGAAGGAATCCGAATGGAGATTCGTGGCCTACGGATCGAAAGGGGAGTTTTGGACAGGGGACGTTCGGACAGGGGACATTCGGTCAAGGAGGAGGCAGTATGGCAGAGAAACTCAAAGCGAGGGAAAAGGAACGAGCACGAAGAAAGAAAGAAGAAGAAGCGATGAATGAACGTGATCAAATCGAATTGCAGAATTTACAAAATCAACATCAACATCAACATCAAAGCCAAAATCTGAATCTGAATCAGAGTCAAAATGTAACGCCAGTCCTAGGACATCCGGGGTACGGGAGGGGAAACGCGAGAGGTATGGCGAGTGAGGATACGAGGAGGGGCGATGTACTTTAGTGTTCGCTAGTACCCGCTTGTATAAGTATAGACTAGGTAGGGGGTGTAATTATCTATTCCATCTCTTTCGCGTGGGGGGTTTTTTAACTTTGTATATTGATTAGTTGTTTGTTTGAGTAATTATTCGATATGATACCATTTTTTGCTTATGGGGGAAAAAGGGGAGGTGCTTTGGTTTGGTTGGGTTGGGTTAGATTGAATGAATGGGATGGATGGATGGATGGAAAGAAGAATAAAACCCACCAACTCTATAATCCAATTTACAATTTGAAAATTTAACAATTTAAATATTGGGGTATTATGTTGATTAATAAATAAGATGAGGAAATTATACCTACCCAGGTATCTATCAATCTCATCCCACCTCACCCCCTCTCACTCTCAACAAGATGAACCCTTGGTAGGTACCTAGGTAGTAATAATTAATAAGAACTATATACCTAGCCCAATAATCGTTTCACTTGAAAGAGTATAAAGTAAAGTAAAGTAAGATTTAATTATAATAAGTAACTACTCAAATAATTTAAAGGAGAATAAACTTCGAGGATTGGATTGGAATAGAGGATAGAATGAAATGGAAGAGAAGAGATAGTGGTGGTGTGGTGATTTATATATATATATATATACACAAAGGAAGCTATAGGGAAATTTATATATGGATAGGATAGAGAGTTTTGATGATGTTGTTTGGAGGAGGTGGATAGGATAGGATAGGATAGGTGAGGGATGGGTTGGTTTGTTTATTCTAGATTTAGGTTCTAATGTAATTGTCTTGAATGATGTCGTTTATTTTCATGTACTCTTTTAATAACGTGAGGGTATGTGCAGAGCTCATTTCATAGGGCGATGCAAATGGATAGATTTCTCCGGTGGCCATGTCTTCCACGTATGCATCTCTGCATTCATCGCGCCAGACTCTAGGAATTTCTTTTACAGCATCTGATTCTGAATCCCTTCCTCAACTTCTGCTCTTCATCCGGGATCTCCTCGTTGCGTTCTTCCTCCATGTTTGAAAGGAATAGAGGAGTTGTAGCTGTCGTAAGAGGAGGCCTCATAACGACTGAAGACTCTGTAACTGTCTCTAAAGCCTTACAAACATGTTGAAGCTTTTCCTAGCCAATATATTCCAAAGATGTTGTTGTCTTGATGAGTACTTCACTAGCTTAAACGTTGTAAAAGTTCCCGACTCGTTCAAATCCAGGCTCGGAAGATTGGAAGATAGAGATGGTGACTTGAGCTGCATTGGTTTTCTTTCTAGAATAGCTCCCCAAACTAGTACTAAAAGCTATTTGTGCCGCTAAAGTATTTGGTTCGTTGTTTGTATGGAAGGGATTCCCAGGGGTGATATCATTCAATTCCTTGTAGGAGAAACACGCGAATGTGGTCAGAGTCCTAGAGACTTCCAAAACGGAATCCGCATGGGATAGTTAAAGTATGGTGTTATGAGCCCAGAAGCAACTTAAGCTTACAGAATATTTCATTCTTGATTACGATAGTTTTCGTACTTGATTCATAACTGATCGATCTGGTGTCGAAGAGATGCTTGTAGTCTCCAACTCATGTGATAGCTCCAAAGATGCCGAATGGCTATGTGGGTGAAGAGCCGGAGTTGTTGCACGAGAACTGTTTATGATGACATAAGACATGTCGCGTTCGCGAGTGAATCAGACACGATATCGATGGATGATCGAAAAGTCTTGATTTTCGACGTGTAGTTGTTTGGATGAAAAATATCGGGAATGTAAACCTCTGCGGTATGGTAATATGATGAAAGATGATCGAATTTATCTGAACGGAGTTGAAGTGAATTGATTTGGCGAAGGAAGAGCTTTGACAAGGGGAGAAAGCTCCTACTCGACCACCCTTCTTGCCCTCGGCATATTCTTCTTTTCCTTCCCCTCCACCTTCTTTCTCCTCCTTTCGATAACCCGATCCAATTGTCTCCCCTTCAACTCTCCATATGTATCCAACAGAACCCTCTTCTTCTGTTCTGCCTTCTTCAAATAATATGGTGTCTTTCCTTCCTTCACCAATTCCTTTTCCTCCTTCCTATGCTTATCCAAAATCTCCCTAGCCTTCCTCTTCTTCGCATCTGTCTTCTTTCTACTCTCCATACTCAGCAAGTCCCTCTTTAACTTCTCCTTCTCATCTTCATCCTTAGTTTTCTTGATCGTCTTCCTTAATTTCTTAATTTCATCCTCCCGATAATCAACCAAGAAATCATATACTTTTTCGATCTTTCCCATATCCACCGGACCGTGCGTAGGATCGAATCGTGGATCGCGAATTTCTCTTTTCTTAACAGGTACGACTTCTCTGCGACGGGAAACTGCTTTCTTGCTGGAAATTTCGGTTGGTGCATTTTTACTACTGCGAGTAAAATCTCGTTGGTCTTTCTTCCCTGCTTTACGTTCGGTAGCTTCATTATCTTCCCATCCATCCGCGTTGCTCTTCTTTGATTTTTTCGAATCCCTTTTACTAGGCTTGGACATGGTTGCTTGTGCTTTAGCCAATGCGCCGAAAGAAATCGAGGCTGCTGCATCGTTGGACGTTTCTTCCTCGGATTCAGATGCTTCCTATTGGGATGTAAGTGAGGGATATGAATTTTACTTTGACAAATCTAACCTCTTCTACCTCATCCTCCGTCTCATCGCTGGAACTTTCCTCTTCCTCGTTGTCATCTCTACCAATTTCTGATGGAGCAGAATCCGAAGAAGATTCTTCAATTTCCTCAGAAGATTCCCTTCTTGCTCTGACACGTCTTTGCAGACCGGTGTCTAGCGCTTTCCTCTTCGTTGATAACATCTTTTTAAAAAATTTGTGGTTGCTTGAGTTTTAATTCTTGAAATCCAAGCAAGGTTCGATTTTGTATGGGGAATTTTTTCCGCGATGACCACCGGAATAACAAAACACCGGTTGATACCCCACAAACTTTCTATCATCAATTTTTCGAAGTTTATCTCCAGCCTTGTAATCTAGAAACAACCAGCCCAAGTCAAACCTTCCGGCTGGATGTCCTTATTACATTCTTTTACATTCACTTTTAGTGGGAAAGAGTTGAGATATCTTGCCAAGAGGACTTTCTCTTCAACGGAAAATGCGTTGAACAGATATGGACGCAATAGTCGAAAAGAACTAGTAAAATCAGGCAGATCGCCTAATTGGCATCGAAAACATCCAGGAGTATCATTCGGAGAACGAAACTGGCCTGTATCTCAGCAAGAATACCTCCGGATAGCTGGTGATAAGTGGACTCCATCGTTTGATCACAGCGGTTTTAAAGACATTGCGACAAACATATCAAAACCGCTCGTTCCACTACTCCGAGCACCATACATCGCACCTGACGTCGCGCCTGAACCAGATCCATTGCAAGATAAGAAATTCTTCTACCAGTCACTCATTAGTCACCAAAGACCATCATCAAAAAAGACAATGGCTCCCATCTCCAAAGAGGCGAGGGTCCAGCCATCCAAAGCCTCGGGTGGTATCCCCAACCCTACCAGCGAATACCTCGAAAAGACCTACACCAAGCCAAACCAAGGACCCACTCCCTCCCTCCTCGCCCGCCATCTACTCGTCGTAATTGATCTAAATGGCACCCTTCTCTACCGTCCCAACCGCAAAAACCCTACCAAATTTACCGCCCGTCCTCACGCCGAAAAGTTCCTACAATACTGCGTCGACACCTTTTCCGTGATCATCTGGTCATCCGCCAAATCACAAAATGTGATACCCATGTGCCAAACCATTCTTACCCCAAAGCTCCGACAAAAAGTGATCGCCATCTGGGGACGCGAAACATTCGGTCTCACTGGTCAGGACTACAATATGCGCGTGCAATGTTACAAGCGACTCACCAAGCTCTGGGGCGATCCTAAAATCGCAGCTTCGCATCCAGATACTCAGAATGGTGGCAGATGGGATCAGACAAATACAGTATTGATTGATGATTCCAGCGAGAAAGCCCGCAGCGAGCCCTATAACTTGATCGAAATACCAGAGTTCTTTGGTGATGACAAGGAAGTCGGTGATGTCCTACCACAGGTCCATGATTATCTGAACTTCCTTAGCATGCATGAAAACGTCAGTGCTACGATTCGTCATTCGCCGTTTGTGCCACTGCCCAAGGCCAATCCTCATGAGGCTACAGGTTTGAATTTGCCCATTCATCCACCAAGAGTTCCAGGTCCTGCTAGAGTTCCATCTCCAGTCGTTGAACCCGTGTACAAACCTTCACATTCAGGTGATACAATACCCTCAAAGTATCAACCGATGCTCGGAAATTCGGATAAGTGGTGATCTGGTCCAATGATGGCTTCAATACTACTGGTAAGTTTGTCATCTCTCATGAGGTAACGTCCTATCAATCTTGATCATTAACAATTACTGGTAGAAAGTTTTCATGACATCAAGATCACTTGGTATTTTTCTTTTTTTTTTGATACCCGTTTTCCGACACACTCCTGGTGCTTATGTAGTGGTGGATCAGCGATCAGGATAGCTAGCACAAGGTATCACGGCAATGAGGGGGCGTTCACAATGGGTATTTATTGTATAATGGCATGATAATAAGCTTAGATTGCATTCGCAGAAATGCTAAAAATACCAATGACGATCTTCATGATTCGTGTTCGTAATCCTCCCACGTCATGATTGTTCATTACACGTTAACCCTATTCAGCGCTAAAATCATTGTGAAAACAAAACATCTAAAAGTAATAATTTACTTGAAGACCTTTCCATCGGCCCATGGGTACTCCTTGCCGTTAACGACAAGTGGCTTCTCCCATGTCCATTGCTCGTTGACAAACTCTCTGTCCTCTGGCTTGGAGGCATCAAGCTTGGTGAACTCATAGCTCTCATGGTCAGGAGCGACATCGAAAGCTGGGAGAGCTTCTTGGCCACGGATGACGAAGGCACCTTTGATGATGCTGTCGTTGGCGGTACCGTAGACGGAAGCACATCCAAAGATGTACTTGCGGGAGGCCTCAAGACGAGCGAAGAAACCGCCAATCAAGTTGGAAGTCATGAAAACTTGGGTAAGCTCATCGTTGTACTTGTAGTCAACAGTCCACAAGGAGTACTCCTCTGCGTTGTAGTTCTCCCAGAACCACTTGAGAGCATCAGGCGTCTCGGAGTTAGAGTATTGGCGCTTCCACTCATCGAGGGGAATGGTAGACTTTGGCAATGCCTCGAGAGGGTGCTTTGGCTTTGGTGCAGCTGGGGCCTCCTCTTCCTCTTCCTCGACCTCCTTGGCCTTTGGCTTAGCGGCCTCCTTCTTTGGCTTCTCGGCCTTTGGTGCCTCAGCCTTCTTTGGTGCTTGGTTCTTGAGGGCCTCATCGATCAAAGCGAGAGGGTCGACAACAGCGGAGTAGATTGGTTGGTTGTAGACGGTAGTATACCAACGGGTAGTGTTGGGGTTCTCAGCGCGCCACTTCTTGTCGAAGAAGAATTGGAAGCCACGGGAGATGATACCAGCAGCGAACAAATCGGCAAGAGTGATACGCTCACCAGCGAGGTAGGTGTTGTTCAAGAGGTGCTCCTCGACAACGGAGACGCACTTGGCAGTGGCCTTGATGGAATCATCGACGTTCTTCTTGTTGTATGGGTCCCGGCCCAAGAGAGGGCGGAACCAACCACCGAGGGATGTGAGGACCTCAGTGTTGAAGAAGGACATCCACTTCAAGATAGAAGCATAGTCTTGCTTGGTCTTACCGAGGAGGGTAGTCTTCTCGTTTTGGGAGGTGACTATAGAACTTTGTTAGCTATTGACTCGACAAAACTAAGTAAATTGCAATTTAGAATTTTAAAGAGTGTTCAGAGTCTAATTAATAAAGATCAACATAGAATGATTAAGACAGGGATAACTGAATGACTTTTTTTCATCATGACACAAAGGCGTATATAATAGGTGGTGTTGCTGCAAATTTGGAAGAAACGAAGTGGGGTGAAGTGGGATGTAAACATACCGTAGATAGCGATGGCAATAGCCTCGTGGAGGGTGAAACCATCAGCACCGACGAAGGTTGGAACTTTGCCGAGCTTATTGATCTTGAGGTAGTCCTCAGAGACACCCTTGGATGGCTCAGTCTCGACAATATCGAGCTCGATGTTGTTTGCCTTTGCAACTGCACGAATGGCAGTTGAGCGGGGGTTACCCTATTTTAAAAGCACGATTAGCTAAAGTTCTACGGAAGGATTAATCTGTGGAGTTTATTGTAAATGTCAGTAAATGTGTATGCATACCGGGTAGGTGTAGAGAGTTCCGAAAGTCATCTTTGCGTTTGTTCAAAGTTGATTGATCTGAATGGAAGAAAGAAACTTTTCGTGGGATATTTGTTGATCTGATCTGACTCAAAAATTTGTTGCGGGGCTCAATTGAGCTAGTCCGTATTAGCATTAAAGCCAAAATCAGCTGATGCGGGAAAATCGAGATGTGGAAATCTAAAGTTTGCGAAAGTCGATTAAAGAGGGTAAACGCTCTTAGTTGTCCACGACTTAGTTCCGTCTTCAATATGAAGACATCATGGCTTCCCGTAAGCCTAAGGGAAGGCCTTAGATGTGCCTATTCCAATCAACCAACTCTTCCCAGAACCTTACTACGAAATCGAATTCCCTTGTCATCACCTTCGAGATCCTTCACAACCACTTCACAACTTCGAGACAGCATTGCGGCTCCGGAAATAAATTTCCCAGATGAAGGAGGAAGAGAGACCGGGGAGCAAGGGCCACCGAAGTTCTACGCACGCCTTGTTCCTTATTCGCCATCTTATTTCACGGCTCAACCTTCATATACCGATAACCTTCTCCACTTACAAAGCCTCTTGCGCAAATACTCAAAACTCCCTGTTGTACAACCAGGAGAGGCGCCGCGTGTGGCATGGAGATCTCTTATGGAATATAGAGACCAAACTGGAGAGGCAGTGCGGTCATCAAAATATCATAAGATTGTGGAGACACTGCATCGACTCAATCACATTCATCCATCTGTGATGCCCCCAGATGTGAAGGAGGTTATCAACATTTACAAACGCGATATAAATCCACACGAGAATCTCGCAAAACCTATACCCATTGATTCATTTGGGCGGGCACTAGGAGTTGGAAGGAGGAAATCATCTGTGGCGAGAGCGTACTTGGTTGAGGGCACAGGGGAGGTACTTATTAATGGGAAAACACTGGCGGATGCTTTTGGCAGACATCATGATAGGGAAAGTGCCATTTGGGCTTTGAAGGCCACGGATAGAATTGATAAGTATAATCTTTGGGCCCTGGTTAGTGGAGGTGGAACTACAGGGCAAGCGGAAGCTTTGACGTTAGCGGTGGGGAAGGCTTTACTTTCACATGAACCGGCTTTGAAGCCTGCATTGCGAAGGGGTAAGTTCTTTGTATTTCATCACATTACCCACCCCCGATCTATAAAAACGAGTCACTACTTGGAGCATGAAATACTAACATATTCTCCAGCCGGATGTGTAACTCGTGATCCAAGAAGAGTGGAGAGAAAGAAGCCAGGTCATGTCAAGGCCAGAAAGATGCCTGCCTGGGTCAAGAGATAATTTCATATGTATTTTCTTGTATCAATACATATGCTGTATGGGTTTCTGTAGCTTGGTATATTCAAGACATAAGAAATATGAAAACGAACGAATACCCGTTAATATTCCAACATATATTCCAGACATCGATATCACAATTTCAGACATTTCTCTAGGCCATATTCTAAAGCAAGTCAGCATGTCGGTAATCATGTGAAATCGTGAACTGTTTCATTATAACATCAATCTGTCAGAAGGTATCGCATACCTCACACCAGCAAGTGCAGCTATCTTTCAGCCTCAGACATCCTATTCAAAAGCTAGCAGCCCCTCTTACCCCAAAACGTACCTACATTACATGGCAATTGCTTTTTCATTCTCCAAACCCCATGCTCGCACATGCACATTATGCATCCAAGACTAGATAGAATAAATAAATCTTTCCTACCAATCACAAAAGCCACCTTCCTATTTAGCCAATCTATATTTATCACCCGTCATTCACGCATATGGAGTGCAACCCTAGCACAACCATCATATCCAATATTCGATATCCCTAGAAAGAACTTCATTCATCCTCATCCTTTCCTTTCCCTTCTTCCCTCAAACAATCCCATCCATATCAGATTCAACGGTTGATCATTAGGTACTACTACCATCACAGTTATCATTACCATTACCACATACCATTAAAAACCCAACTTCAATAAATCAAGAATAAAACAAAACAAAACAACCAAGAAAAAGAAAAGCTCGGCCCGTCCAATATCCATAAGACAGCGTCGCATTATCATCTCATCCATCCACTTATCAGATAACCCCCTATCCCAATTTCGCTTCTTTCCTCAATCCTCCCGCTCCCGGCCCAGGGTTTATTTTTTATTTTTTTTTCTGCCTCCCGTTTATATCCCCATTCAATCGCTTCCGCATCTATATCCTTGCTGTGCTTTCTGGGGTATATATTATTCTATATTCTATATTCTATATTCTATATTCTATATTCTATATTCTATATTCTATATTCTATATTCTATATTCTATATTCTATATTCTATATTCTATATTCTATATTCTATATTTCATATTTTAGATATGCATCCAGCGTCACTCATCTATCTCACTTACTGTATTCTATCTCGCTAGATTAACCCATGATGATGATGCTCACGAATACTCCCTTTATATATATAATCCTAGACACCAGCCACAGACAACTGTACAATACTACAACCACACAAACCTGTTTCCTTTCTCTTTTTTTTAACTTCCCGATACATGAATCTGGTAATTAAATAACTAATCTACTCTAAAGTGACACTATTAATATAGATATAAATATATAGATTACTCTTAATATCATCATTCATTTACAATATACAATCTTACATCTTACAATCAATTAAATCATCTCGCCAATCTCGCCCAATATATCCCAACCCATCCCAATCTATATTCTTGCATCTTCCACTCCCGCCCTATTCCAAGATTCCAAGTTCCCCCTCGCACGACGCATTTCCCGATCAGTTCTAACTTCTCATCACCCTTTGCCTCATACTTCACCTCACCCTGCCCCACACAAGATCTCAAACCCATCCATCCATCCATCCATCCATCCATCCATCCATCCATCCATACATCCATACATCACCATCAATCCCACAGTAAAATCTCCGTCGTCATTCCATCCTCATCCCCATCCCTATCCCCAGTCCCTAAAGAAAATAAACAAATACACCCACACACGACCCAACCCATCCACACCCCAGTGCAATTCCAATCCCACACATACCCACCCCCTCTCCCTTCCCCTTCCCATTACCCTTCCCATTACCCTTCCCCTTCCCATTACCTTCCCCCGTACTCACCCTTCCATCCATGTGCCGTCTGTCCGAATACTACGTCCACATCCCACCATCCCTCAAACATTCAATACATATACAAATATATACACAAACACACATATGCAAGCATACACACCATACCCACAACTAATCCTCACCCTCATCCTCACCCTCACATGTACATATCCTATCATCTCACCTCATCTCATTGCATGACAATACCTACATTCCATCATATTTCACTTTCATATCAGATCCTATCTAAACCCCATCGCATAGCATCTAATCCCATCTAATATAACCTAACCTGAGCTGATCCCATCCCATCCTAAATCCTCTCCTGTAAACACATCCCCCCACCCACAAGCTAAGCGATGGGATGAACATATACAGTATAATAACTAATAACCAACCAACCAACTATCACCAACCCGCCAACATTTACTCATAAAAACAACCCACATATTTTCCGTACCGAAAGAAACCCCTTCCTTTGGCATTTAATAATAACAATAATAAAAATAACAAAAAAATAATCTCTTCTTTAAATTTTCAAAAGATCCTATTTCATTTACAGTACATGTATACAACAACTATATCATTCCACAATCCATTGGTGCCCTGCTCTCCCCCAACCTGTATCCCCTAGCCCCCCCCCTCCTCATAAATCAACTCAAACATGCTCTTTCCCCTTCCCCCCGGCAGGCACTCATCTCTTCCGGCGTATCCATACGCATGCTAATTCAATTGCAATTAATTGCCGTCATGTCCTGATAGATATGACTTTAATACCCTAAAAGGTATATTAATCATTCGCTCCATAAACCCCCATACACCCTTTTTTGTTCGTTCAGTCCCGTGGGCCTAGAAGCCGATCTGTCATTCCATTGCATTCCTATCCTTGTGAGCCTAGTAGCCCCGTTAATTAATCATACTCCCGAGCCTAGAAGCCCTCCCATTGCACGGCAGCTCTAGTAAACCACTTCGTACAATATTATAATGAAAGAAAACAAGACGCTAAAAACATCCATTCATTCATGTACCCCATGCTTTCCCAAATCATTTGCGAACCAGAACCTTCCCACCTTTCCTTTTACATCATACAAACATCGTAATAAAAGAAGCATTGCGCATAGAAACATTGAAACGTAGCTTCATCGAAAAATCAGAATGCCGCCCACCCGCAAATAGTCCGCCAGTGACAATCCCTTCACCTTATGCATGCAGAGAACCACCAACACCAAAATGTCAAATCGAGAAGACGAAATCAAGTTTCCCATCCAAGTATTAGCACCACATGAAGTGGTCCTGATTAGCAGGAAAGAAAGAAGTTAAATCTCGATATTGACAAAGCAAAACGAAGAATTGGAGTAAAATAACGCCGCGGAGAAAGAAATGTAAGTTTATGCTTTACAGTGGTATATCAAAACAGAACTTTTTCAAGTAGGGGAGAACAGGAGCGAAAAGTGGTAAAAGAAGATATACTGTTATCATGGTGGCGCTCGACCGACGTTGGGGTTCGCGGGTGCGCCTTCATCAGGGGTCCCAGGCCCTTCAAGGTTTTCTTGGAGTTGTTTGCAGCTCATGAGAACTAAATCATAGTTAATAAATAAACCACCATTAGGAGTTCTGCTATTCTTCTGGACTTACTATCCATGATTTGCGACTCCCCAACCCCATATTGATAGTCCACCAAACCGTATTTTTCGACAGAATCGCACATTCGTGTTAAGTTGGTTCCCATTTTACCAATAAACTCCAAGGACATGAGTGTTTGCGGTGGCTGTATGCGCTGACCTGATTCGAGAAAATCGTGCTGCCTAGTAAAGATGCTCAACCACGCGGCATTGAATTCGTTCCATAGTCGAAGTCGGTCGCCATGAAGCGCAGCTTCGTCTACAGTGAGGCCTTCATCAGAAACTATTAGTGGATGAGATTGAACAGAGGAAATCTTAACCTACCTAACTCTGCTACGTGCCCGAGTAGCCACTCCGAAACCTCAAGTAAAGACGAACTTGCTTCAGCAAGGCGAAGATCAATGATGTTCTTGAAGATTTGCTTGAGAGCCGTCTGATAAGTCGAATAGGCTTCCTCCATGCCCCCTGCCCCTTGTTGCTGCAGGTTTCCGGTGTCCATAACGTCGGCTGTTCCCGATGCTTGACTCATTCCACTTAATCCTACGGGTGCCGAATATGATTGTTGAATCAATGTGGTGCGATCTCCTGGGCTTTGTTGGTGATGTTGGTAAGGTGTAGATGAGTTTGAGGAAGCGTACTGCTGAGTACCTGGGGTATTGGTTGGGTCATTTGAGAGGTAGGGCGCAGCCACATCCGGCATCATTTGCATTGCTGCAGGTTGCCGCCCCTGAAATTGCGGACTGTCATAGATGCCGTTTTGTGGAGTTTGTTGTGTGACACTGTTGTACATCATTCCGGCGTTATAATCCGAGAAACTTGATTGTTGCCTTTGGTCTGGAGGATAATTGGATGAGTATTGCAAAGGATTTGACGAAATACCTGCCGAGAAATTCGAAGTTGGCTCGTAGTACCCAGGAGTGGTATATGCTGAAGCGGGACCGACTCCACGGTTCATTGATGGTGACCCTGTCGCCGGTCCAGATCGATGCCTATCCGATATGGAGTATGGAATGCCACGACCTTGACTCTGGTCTGAAGCATATCTGGGATCCTGAGCAGAATATGGTGGCTCATTCTGCCTTCTTCGACGGCTATTGTCGTCCATTCTCTCCTCTCCAATTCAAAAGTGTACAGACTACTTTCCACCGACTAATCCAATCGATGCGCCACCCACACGGAATCTGGCGTTGAGTGCAAGAGGGCCAGCTTGATGATTCGGTCTCGGTGGAGGTTTCAATAGGTTCTTCTCGCTGCAATTTCGACGCGTTTTACCTATCTTATTGCTCGATACTAAATTCCGCAGTCTTTATACCCCTGTCAATGGTATCCATGAAGCCAAGGGGGGAAGAGGGTTTAGTTACCTGGTGTCTTGCAGATAGCAGCTTTGGGAGAGAAAATTTGAGATTTATTTTTGCTCAGAACGCCCCAGCAAGTTTTGTGTCGTGGTCTGAGTATTTTCGTCGGGATAAAGAAGGGCGTGGAAAGAAGATATGAGAAGGTGAGCACCTTGAGGTGATCGACTCCAGCACTTGGACAACAATTAGATGAAATTGACGGCGATGACCGAGTGCTAGATTGATCAATGATAGGTTGCTAGCACGGTTTCGTTCAAGAGAACAGAAATGCAGCGGAAATAAGGTGTCAAATCGAGTTTCTCCTATGGTTCAGACCTCGTCACTCACTCCTAGGACTATCCTTGACTTTCAATACAAGCAAGTCCCCTGTGAAATATAGCTTATAGGGCAAATAGCACTAGGGTGTCGAGTTAACGTCGACGGTTCCTCTCAATTTGATTTTGCTGCAATTTGACCGCGGGCTGGATGGCGGGCGGGTGTAACTATGGAGGGGCTTTTCGACTTTACTCTGGCGTTGTAAGGGAGGAGAACCAGGTTCATGGATAAATTAAGATGTGCAACCAGCCAATTCTCTTCCAAGTTTCTAGAAGATCTAGAAGAAGAAGAAGAAGAAAAAACGAATCGATCGATGATGCTAATGTGATGGTATCTTCAAATAGAATCAAGTCAAGAAAAACTCTATAACACTCAAATCTGGTAATGGCTGGAGCGCACGATGTTGTTGAAGATTAGACCATGTGAATGAACTTTGAATGTATCGTCGGGCCGAATTCAAATACAGGAATAATTGGGAAATAAATCAAGTCGTCTCTTACCTTCTTCCCTTCCCTGAGGAATATCAGAAGACGTTGAAGGACGATGTGATCCGTGAACAAGTTTGGTCTACGAGGCAGGAAAGTGTCGATAATTTCTTTCCTATGCTTGTGCATGAATTGATGGCTGACTGTCGGAGATCAATGCTCATTCATGCACCTGACTTGGGTCAGCTCCCGATTCTTTGGGTTTAGAAAATTTCGAATCGTGAAGTCGAGATAGAGTTATGGGGATGAGATGAAAGAAATGTCACTATACGACATACTTTTTGGGATGGTTTGACTGCAGTGGCGGGTCAAGATGAGAAGGCGCCGTTGGGTTCCAGGTTCCTTCCTCAAATCTTAATGGAACTTTAAAGCTCCTCTGGTGTCTGAGCACACTCTGACTACTCAAACGTCGGACCTTGGACGGATACTGTGTTTAGTTTAAAATGCAAAGAACGTGCAGTATTGTTTGGAAGGCGATGGTGTTGAGATGGTGAAGTAGGCTAATCAAACATGTAGAGTGGTGAAGGGAACTTCTCGTGTTGGATCTATCGTTTGACGATACGGTAGATATACCTTCCTTCAAGTCAACACCTTTCCTTTGGAGATCCTCGTTAAGGCACGGACGGATCTTTCAATTAAAAGTGTTGGAAACTTGCTATCAAAGTACGAATGGCACTAACAGGACCGAGTGAGGTGCGTGAGGATACTACAGATAGTGTACAGTAAGCTTTAGATCATCTAACCGTGTCCATACGCCTCTCCATGTATGTACTCATTTATTCATTCCACTTATTCATTCATTCATACATTCATTCATTCATTCATTGATTACCAGCCATTCCATCGAAGCGCATGGCCTAGACGGATGGCCGAATGATGGTTAGATAGATATGAAGAGAAGGTTATACTGACATGTTTGACACTTCGGTATGACTTTGTGACTTAAAGCTGTTCCAAATTTTAGGTCCGCGTGCTTTGATTCTGATGATTCTGACTATACTCAAACTGACCTAAGTATGTCGAGAATTATTCCACCGCTGGTAACCAATCAATCGACCTGGAATGCTCCGAGATATTTGCCTCACACCAGCCACTTTTCGAAGTCAGACTACTGTCAGGTACGGTGCGTTGGCGGTAGTAGATAGACACGGCTGCAAAGTTGATTACTGTCTGGCTAAAGCGAACTAAGGTTCGAATTCTCAAGAATAAAAACTTGTTCTGTTATGTCTGTTGGTCTGAATTTAACTAAAACGTACTCGGTGGCTGGCTGGAAAGCGGAGACTTGGGACTAGAGCAAGCGCAATTACTCGTTAAAGCCAATGAGATGGTAGACCTCGTCAATCGTTATTCTAGAGCGACGAATGGTGTGAACAAGAACGATATGGTGGAGAAAGAGGGTCCAAGTAATCTATGCAATAGTGTCGATTCAACGAGGCGGGTGAGGATAGGAAGCAAGATGGTGATGTTAAAAAGTGTGGGGAGGGAATCTATTTTCCGGTAGGGCCTTCGCTGCTAATATGTAAGTGTGCAGTCATGCAATTAGATATGCAGTTGATCAAAAGAGGTTCAGTTAGCTCTCTCTCGCTCTTATAAATCTGGATCCACCTCAAATCGTAATGTATCAATAATATCAATTTCCTTTTCTCTCTTCAGGGCAACAGATACGGTAGGTAGATGGAACATTGAGTATGGGTAACCTTTTTGGCTTTAGATGCCGGAGCTTTAGTCGATCAGGCGTAACGCTAAGACGTGAGATCGCCAGATGAGGCGACGAGGCAATGCTTAGGATGCGAGTTGTGATAGATGCTCGTGGATTTACAACAACAGAAAAATGTAAAGCATGACAGGAGGTTCATCGGATGGAGATAAAACAACCCCTAGATACCCAGCCGAATATTGGAAGGTCTGGGAATAGAGAAGGGGTTGACAGGGTTTCAAGACATGAATTGGAATTACTGGACGCGAAGGGAGAGTGAGATGAGTTGGAGCCTAGAAAAAAGTGTTTCTACCTAGATGGATATTTTAAGGACAGCTAGAGCATTTTCGGCGTCATTGAGCGTAGATTTGACTATCGGAAAGGATGGTATAGCACAATACCCAGGTGATTTGAGTCCGATTAGTGCACCAAATGAGAAAGAGGAGGTTGATGGGGTTCAAAGTAGCGTTGTATTGGAAGGAGAAGGCCGAAGCAAGAAATACAGGGGAAACCGGATAGTTGGAAATAGACATACAAATATATGCCGCCTTCCCAGCATCGTGGTTCACTAGGGTTCAAATCGGAAGGAAGGAAGGAAGGAATGGAAGGCTGAAAAAAGAAAAGTATTTTCCGAGATCCCCGAATTGATTGGATAGCAATCATTTCTTTTCCTTTTTCATTCCCGAACTCCAGATACATGATCAATATATGGGAATAGGAGTGTATGGATTGTATGGATTCAGAAACACAGTTCACGGCAATCGACCGACTATGGAAAGTGACTTGGTTGTGAAGAAGAACCTAGAAGGACGATCAAGTTGAAGAGTAGGAATCTGTAGGATCCGACACTGAGTAGGTGGTGTAGGTCTTTTCGTCGAGAAATTAGGCCTGCGCGACTCATCAAAGTAAGAAGCATGTAAAAGCTAGAACAGCTATACGATGGATCCCTGAGATTACCAAGGTGAAAATTCCACATTTATTCTGTAGGTAGGTACCAGGTGCACCGGTATGAAATCATTAAAGGACGCTGACTGGGTGCTTTTCGTCATTTGATGCCGGTAACAACAAATGAGAGTACTCCGTGTATATGCTCGGAAATGTTAATCTCGAAACACTTGTGCCAAGTTTTGTTCTGAAGCTGGAATTTGGCGGGGGGGGAGGGGGCAGAGTTTGTGAAGCAACAATATCTCAAGTACGTACTAGATAGATACTTTTCTAAGTCTAAAATTATTTTCACTGAACATCCGGACCATCCCAGTCGCTCGAATTCCGACAATTATTTCAATTTCAGGCTTTTCCAGGTACTGGGTGCTTTTAGACAACTGTTAGACACCCACTAAAGTAGCCTTTTAGGTACACTCGTATAGTACACACGGTATACACAGTGCAGAGTATAGGCGTCTTTCGGGCTCTTCACAGAAACTATTCTGCGGACAGCGATTTTCCCTGAAACATTTATCGCAAGGGTCTCGGTCGGGCGTAAGACTCATATTTTTGGTGCGTGGTAGGTAGGTTAACTAATAATTTGTTCCGTTTTCGAGAAGAAGAAAAATTATATCCATGTACCTGGTCTGTCGTCAAAATAAGCCGTATCTATCAATGAGCGAAAGTGAAAAATTAAAAAATTAAAAAATAAACATTATATAAAATCTTTAATATTTTATTAATAAAAACTCTTTCGATAATTTACTATTATAAATTATAAATTTTTAAAATCTAAGTTTTTTATTTAATTTTATATATTTTTCTTAATATTTATAATCAATCTAACGGATAACCTTTAATTATCCTCGTAGTATATATTACATATACCTTCTGACTAAAATACGAAAACGATATTAACTAATTAAATTATCTACAAAACATATCCCAGCCATGAAGGTTTTCCCCTTCCCCTCAGAAAAGATCTACACAGGCCTCTCCATCAAATCAATTCGAAAGAAAGACTCAGTAGATGATCGATTTGAAACTTTGTTACCTTTTAGACACTTTCTTCTAGCAAAATCATGTCGGCTTCTTGGCCCAAACCTTCCAAAAGGGGTCTGACTTGAATGCAAAATTTCAAATTGAAAGTCATACGATCCACCAATCAATCTTATTTCAATTCCAAGTGTGCAACTTGCCAGCACGTATTACCTACCGATTATTGTTATTTCAATCTCTGTGTGACTTGACCAATCGCACGTGCCGGTAAATGCTCAGAGCTTCCACTAATCACCAATCTGAGACTCCACGACTCCCATGATTCCCACTCCTCCCATGAAATCCAACTTCCAATATCTTTTTTGGTGCTGTCGAACATTCAGCTAGTAAGCCACAATAAATGCGGTTTCTAGATCATTTACTATTTAGGTAGTCTCTTCCGACCAAGTCCCGTCAAGATTCAAAATACTTGGAGATATCTCATACACGAGTCAAGAGATTTGCCAAGCTGAACCTCAAGCCAGCCAAACGCGGATATTCATGGATGCTCTTACAACCAGGGATCGACGCCATTTGTCCTATTCTT
The DNA here is from genome assembly GCF_000146945.2 of Sclerotinia sclerotiorum 1980 UF-70. Lineage (NCBI taxonomy): Eukaryota > Fungi > Ascomycota > Leotiomycetes > Helotiales > Sclerotiniaceae > Sclerotinia > Sclerotinia sclerotiorum. Next base: position 566,422 of record NW_001820835.1, on the reverse strand, counting down.
GAACCTTTCCATCCGCTTATCTGCACAGGGTCACTACGATGCTACGCAGAGTTGTGAGCGATTCCCAAGCACTCTGTTTCTGCATGAATGTTCGGAAACATTGAATTATGCGATGAAGCAATTCAATAGCCAGAGATCAGAATAGACAACCTTCAAATCGTAGTCAGGGGTTCGCTCGCAAGTTCATCCAGAATAGACAGACACGCTTATTCTAGGTGACATGGATCAACAATTGAAACATGCAAAAGAACTCTTTACCCGCCTCAATGTTTTCGCAAGGCAGATGCCGGCTTGACCACCCACGACTCCACGAGGCGTCCACCATACCCGTCCTCACGTTTCTTCTTAGACGGCAAATGGTTCAACTGTAGGGGAGCTTAGATGGTGTTCTTCTAGGAAATCCCTTGATAATCCACGTGTACCTGAGGATTCCACTTGCAATAGGGCTTTCGTGAAAGATCAACTGTCGGACCGTTTATATCCACATTACGGTTAGCAGGTTTCTGTCTTAGGATGAAAATGCGATCAGGTCAGAATTCGATATACCAATACCATGCATGCTCTACTAGCCATATTACTGCAGATTTTCTTCTCATTCAGGTACTCATCGGAAATACCGAGTATGCGCATTGGTCAGCATTACCTGACATGTCGATATAATATTCTAAATGATATTGAGGATGCAACGTCATGTTCAGGTCATGCCTCAATGATGCGAGCGATTATTGTCAAACAAACGAAAGAAATGCGACTTGACGCAACCTACTGTACGAACCCGTAGCGGTCTCACACCCCTGATCTACTATGGATATTAGCTGCTTCTGCGACCTTTCAACTCCGAGACACCACACCCCTTATCATTTGGCGAGATCTCAAAAGTTTGAAATAGAAGTCAAACAGAGGCTGTATGCACAGACCATTTAATGACTAGGCTGCGATGTCAGAAGATTCAGTCAATCTTCTAGAAGCTCCAGCTTCCCCCTTGCCGGATTATTTCTAGAACATCATGTTTTTATTTGACTCCTAACTGGGGACTTTGAACCAATGGCGACGGCGACCCCTTCAAGATGTTTCAACATTCCCTCTATCATTTTTGTTGCCTATTCGAGTACCTTGGCCTTATACTCTTTGGGGTGAAAGGCCAAGCGTGCACGCAGCACAACGTTCGAGCCGAGTCTGCTGAGAACGATTTTTTATTGCATTTTGCACCAAAAAAAAAGATAATAATTAAAAGCAATTATGCATTCAGTCAACGAGATAACCTTACCCTTCTTTCTTGGTGGCGAAAGAAACACAGTCCGAATGTATATCGTAGTCTAGAGCAACACCCCGCATATGTGGCGTATATGTCAATCACTCAAATCATCACTTAAATTATGCATATTGAGACTCCACGCTACACCCTACCTAAATATACCATGTACTCTAAACTTAACTAAGTTCTTCTGTCATGACAATTGATTCATCACACTGATAAAACGATGATACCTAGTAGATGGGCATGCGGCACTGAGATATTTCTATCGAACGCCGCAATATTTCAGCCAGTAATTTTGGCGAACATGTTCGTCTTGACAATCAGAAGACCCAGTGAGGAAATCCTTCAGCTGCATCTTAAATGGCATACTAAAGGTAGATACGGTGCATTAAATCGACGTAGAGAACTGAACTCCGATAATGGGAGGCTACACTGCTGGATAGCTTATCATACATTTTTCTTTCATCCAATTGATGTCTACGCAACTACAAGGTAGTTTGCTGACAATTTATCCTGTCAGTGAACACTGAGCTACAGTGACCTTGTGAGAAGTTTGACTTCTGGACCTGACCTCCAACATGAAGCTTATGAGTAGACAAAAGTTTGCTGATTATACTCAATCTTCCGGGAGTCACCTACCTTGAAAGCTTCATGATTATGTTACATTTAAATTTCTGCGAAGTACAACTACCATCTCTACGGTGCTAGGATTCATACGAAACTTTTTATTGATTTTTATTGGAAGTGCAATACAGAGAGCAAGTCCAGTGCCAACATTGAAGAAATTGAAATCATGATGGGAATGGTTTGAGAATCTTGCCGATGAGATCCTAAAGTTGTTCTTAGTATTATAGTTAAATTGAGTATTTTGAACTTTAACGATAGCCATGTATACGTACTGATTACAGCTCTTCGTCTCGATATGTACACTTAACACAATGCTTCGGCGAGAAATATATATGTATCCTCTCCAGTCATTGTAACCGTACGAATTTCAACTCTTGAGTTCTGCTCCGCTCTATTCCCGTTAATATTGCAGGCACTGAATGTGAAAAGCTCAGCCATTTCAAGATCACGTATCATCTCAAACACTCAGATATTATATATAACATGGCAGTCTTATGTCATACATTCATTCATCCGATCTCTAATTAGCCTCGCTTGAATTCTCACTTCATGCTTTTGTTCTACCTACAGATTTATCACTTTGCCTTCAATACCTAGGTACTCGGAGATAATTTTCTCGTGTAATCACGTATCAAATCTGAACATTTCATAATCTCGCCGTCTTTCGAAATATCAATATAATAAGTATCATCACCACCTAAAGTGGTCTTCCCAAACCATCAGATGAAATAATCCATTTCCTCATATCAAAAATAAACATTGAAGTACCTATCTATCCTCCTATAACCATAATAATCCAAATTCTCAAACGCCTTCCCTCAAATTCATCAGCACTCTAATACTCAATCAACACGCTATCATCATTATCACAGACTCAAAACTCATTCTAGTCAGCCTACTTGGACACGGCATATAGAACATATCCTATATAATTCTATGCTCTTCCTCGTATATCCTTTCCTGCTTTGTAGAATATCATTCGTCATAATTATTAGATATCTAAAATCTATCCTTGATTATCCTCTGCCGTGATAATTAATTATTCTGTCCTATTTCATTTTTCTTATAAATATAATTAATTCATTATAATATACTTCCAGTCGTTTAATATTATTATCTTTTTGGATAATTATATAAAAGTTTTTAAATTTTATTTTTTTGATATTTATAAGTGTTATTTATAAATATAATTTTAATTTAGATTGTTATTGATTATTTTTTTGATTTATATTAATAAGAATTTAAATTTTTTATTTTGAATAAATAGTTAATTATAAATACCAATATTGAAAGTATAGATTATTATAATTATATTTTTGTTAAAAGGAATAGAAGTTACCGGTACTAATCACGTGTCGTGATTAGTAATACGGTTACCTAAACAGGCTAGATTAGACGAACCATAAGCAGGCATATTGGTCCCCTCAGAGGATACCAAGAGGAGATCTTAATATGCCTACACACGTAGTAATATAGCCAATATAGAGGCCTCTTCCACCCAATCTTTTAATAATTTTATTATTTAAAATTTTATTAAATATTAAAATAAATTCTTTATTATTTTATATTAATTTTATAGATTTAATAGATTTAATTTTAAATTTTAAATTTTAAATATAAAAATATTTAAATAAAGTACTATATTAGTAAATGTGATGGAAACCCCTGCTTTCCTCCCACCCTTATTGTATAAGAAACCTCAGGTACATTAACCATGTTCACACATGATACGATTACTCGGGATTAGTTGTTACGAGGTTTGCCGTCTAGATCACGTGGAAGTGCTCCAGGCTCTCGAGGTGGTTTATAACTAGGCGTCAAGCAGGGACTTAAAGTAATGACAATAATGCAATTCGTAACTAATAGTAGAGTATACTAAATGATTGATCTTGAGCACGAAGCTCTATACAAAGGAAATCCATCTTGATTATATAGTCCTTCATGCTTCTATGATTACTGGTGATCCTTCATGATCACCAGTGATCACCTATATCGTGATCCTTAGTGATCCTTAATGATCACCAGTGATCACCTATACCGTGATCCTTAATGATCACTACTGATCATTTGTGATCACGTGTCTTGGTAGTTGTGTAGCCCGTCGTAACATTAGTATACGATTTAGGTGGTCTGAGGATCAGATCCGAATAAGTACTATGTATCAATGGTTATCGGTAAAGTAAGATCACTGGAGGGATAAATATGACTTCCTTTTGCCTAGCCATTGCGGCTAGGTGTCACGATTCACCATTAGGATTAGTGTCTTGGGATGAAAAGGAATCACATGATAAGGAGCCCTGAGGAGCCAGAAAGCTCCTGGGGGCTCCCTTTATCGTTCATTATATAGTCAGAGTAGTTTCATAGCTTAGGAGCTTCGTGCTCAACTTAGTTATCAATTAGTTTACCCACATACTACTTGATCTAGTAACGAATTCACTTCCAAGTGAATACCAGTGATAAAGCCTTAACCCACAACTACCAACCAGACGAAACCTTAGGCAGCCGCTGCCTCCAGTACAGTATCGTTACAGTACCTCATCTAGTAAAAATATAATCTATTCTCCAAAATGTTACACTTTAGTTCTTTTTCCTCAAGTCCTTCAAGTAAAAAATCATTTCCACCTCCTTACAACCACTATTAAATATCTATCTACTACATACCTCGCACCCTCGTCTCTTTACCCACTTCTCTCCTTGATTCCTTTCCTTCTTCCCACTTCCCACATCCAGCCTCCCCACAACTCCCTCTATCAAACCCCCATCAAATCCCTCCCCTCCCCTCACCTCCTTTATATAAACCGCCAATACAACCCCCCACCCAAACCACCAACCCACCCACCCACACACCCACACATCCATCATCTTTCTAAACATAAATCCAAACACAGATCTCCAAGCATCAATCAACCAACCAACAAACGCCCGTTTGGCTTAGCGGTAAAGCGCATCACTAGTAATGATGAGATCCTAGGTTCGATTCCTAGAACGGGCATTTATCCATTCTCACATGCATAAATGTGAGGACTCAATTTTGTCCGATGTGTTAATAATATTGAGAAAGTAAGATTTTTCTTTGTCCCTCCTTTTCTTTTGTTTTGTAAATGGTAAAAACCCCTGTTTAGGAGAAAGTACAAGAGAATGCCTGTGGAGAGAAAAATAAGTGTTTACCATACAAAACTTTATGTAATATGGTGAGTGGGTGAATGTGTGGATAGGTTAGTGGGGACTCTGGTTGACTAACCGAGCTTCTCGTGATATGTGATGCTGGATAATCTCTCTCGTATTTGCTACCAGTATTGGTTGAGATTCCCACAGATGTAAATGAGATTCTCGAGGGGCCCCTGCAACACCAGCCCAATGAGCGACACTAAAGCCTGAATAAGAGAAGTGTAGCCATGTAGGTATCCCTCTGGCATCCTAACTCCCCCTTTTTCTTCTACCCATGCATTTCGCCTGCAACACTCGTCACCCACTCCCCTATCTTCCACCTCCTTCGCATGCCCCACTTACTCAAACACAAAAAGGGAAAAATACATACAACAGTGGGGATTCGCTGGTGATCACCCACCCAACTACTAATCCACCGATCTGAGGCTTGTGTATGGCAGAGCGGACGGGATGCCCAATTCTCCTCAGTCTATGATCGTATGTGGAGGAATCAGATAAAAGTGAGGTTATATGCAAAGGCTTTTGTGTTTCTGTATTGTTATGCATACCCACACTCTAACCGAGAATACCCCTTCACCCTGATACAGATCTCATCCTACAATGAGCTTCACAGAAATCCATCCATCCATCCATCCATCCATCCATCTGACTTCTCCGCCTTCCTTTTAATCATCTCTCTCCGTTGAATTCTTGTCGTACGAGCTCCTTATTAACCAAAACACCTGAAACTGTAATCCATCCACTTTAGCTTAAACTGTAAAGCGATCCTAGCACGCAGTTATCATAACCTAATTCAACAGATGTATACATAGTTCCTTACGTGGACTTTACTTCAAGTGCGTCTGCATCTGCTATCAAAACCTCCTGGTTACTAGCCGACAACCGAAACCTAAAAATAAGCCTCAAATTAAAAACAAAGCAAGTAACCCCCAAACAAGAAGTAGAAGCCAGTGCGTAGTCTCCCCCACTCTCGTGATCAATAAAACGGTAGTGAGTAGAATTTGTTGCACATCTGATAATTCGGACCGACCACGGGCCGGCAAGGGTTCGTAGAAATCAGGGGACCATTCAACAAAAATGGCCTGACTCTTACGAGGGTCAAAGCTAGGCAGGTAAGAAAGGCTGTACAAATTAAGGGCCCATACATGTAAGGCTGCATAACCACTCCTGTGGTAAGCCCATATATATGCTGTCCCCTCGGTCAAGCCTCATGAAATTTATACAAACATTGTGAAGAGCTATCTTGGACCCCTGTAAGGAGAAAATTACATTTTCCGCTCATTAGATACTAGCTGATAGGAAGTGGCTAGCGAAAACTAGATAAACAACTATATATGAGAAATGTTTGCTTAAGGATCAACACATAAAGCCAAGTCCGCAAGCCGCATAATATGACCATGAACACTAGCTCATGAACCGAACTCCGAAAAATGAACTCCCTTACTGATGTGCACAAGGAACAAACAACAAAGCAGCCCAGTAAAGAGACTATCACATTCTTTTGGAGTTAAGTAGAAAAAAGCTGTGTCCTGAACATCTACCTAAGCACACACTTTCAATGCATATCAAAAAACCTAGTTTTGATAATCGATCCGCTGAAAGAACTCAACCATGTCCTGCATCTGAGTTATTTGTGCTGTACTCTGATTTGATTCGGTGTTTGAAAATATGTGTTGTTGGCTATATTACTGATCTCTCATCTCTCTTCCATGATCTCAAATCAAAATTGATCTACCACATCCATTAGTAAAGTTACGCCAGTAAAGTACAGAAATATTGTCATCCAACACAAATAAAAGAGTCAAACTCACCTAATGTCATACTCATAGACACATCCGTGTTCTCTACCATCTTTGTGAACTCCTCAAAACTAATCTTCCCATCCCTATCCAAATCTGCCTCCATAATTGTCTTGTCGACAATTTGCTGTAATTGTTGATCCTTCAAATTACTTCCCACCATCATCTTCAAAACGATGAATAATTCCCCATTGCTTATGTATCCATCACGATCAATATCATAGACCTTGAATGCGAATCGGAGCTTTTGTTCCTTGTTTCCTTTACTACTAAATGCGCTGAGCCCACTAACGAATTCCTGAAAATCGACATCTCCACCTCCATCCTCATCGAATATGGCGATCATTCTGCAAGACGGGAAAGAATTAGTATCGATCTCATGTCAGGCAATTGTGCGTGATAGCCCGAAGTAGAGAAGATAGACAGACACACCTAGTAGCTAGAGGATTTGATGAGATTTGCGGAAGGCTGAGAAACTCCTCACGTTCAATGGTACCAGAGTTATCCTGTAGAAATAGCTTCCATTAGCCCTCCTTGACTCAACACAATTTCCACACTTCTTGAGCTTTACAACCAGCATACTGAGTACACCGCTGAAGCAGATTATTGCGCACCTTATCCAACTTCATAAAACGTTTTCTTAATCTATCAACCTCATCTCGATCAACTACCTCGCACCCAAGATTAGCGCTGAAGTCCTCCAATAACCAGTCAAAGACAGTAATTTAGAAGAGTGTATTTTCCGCACAGTTAGACCCTTGCACAATATTCTCCAATACTGCACTGCTTGTATTTCCCATCTTGACGGATTATATTTATTCGGGGTGTGACTGTTTGCGTGATGTGTAATTATTCGTTCGTAGTAAGGTTGCTGAAGGAAAGAAGGTGGTCGCGATACTTGGTAGTGAGGTTGGTGAAGTAAAGCTGGTGCAGTAAAGTTGGTAAAGTAAAGTAGGTGGAAGTAAAGTCGAGTGGTCGCAATACTAATAAGTAGTACGTGATGGAGAAAAGGAAGGGGGTCGTAATACTAAGTAGTAAGGTTGATGTAGTAAAGGAGGTGGTCGCAAAACGGCGTAAGTGGATGGATAGAAGGTTTCCTAGAAGGGCGGGGGGAAGAGGCTAAAAAGTAAACAGCTGTTGCAGATTCCTAGTAAGTATTCTTCCTTTGGAAATATTCTCTTTTACTTCCTCCAGCTTGATATTTAATTTTCTCCAAGTACTCAATGAATTTTGGTGATTGTTTTGAAAGTTGTATAATAAATTATTTAATAAAGTTATCTATACTCGATTCCCTGTGTATCTAACCATCACTCCCAACAACAATATGCTTCCCTCAAATCTCCTATCAGTCAGAAGTTTGATATTACAGGGATCCCTAATCTAGTATAGTTCTTGAATGTTCTTTGTTGTTGCCTCATATAGTGACCATATCAGGCCAACATTACCCAAATTAGAGTTATTGACACATTGAACCAGGAAAAATTTGCAGGTATCACGAACGTCGGAACGTGGCAAGGTACAATTTTCTATCATCAAAATATTCACCCTGACATCGAATTTCAATTCAAAAAATGGATTAAACAATCAGTCATGAATGATTTTTTATTCTTTGAATTTTTTACGCGTCAAAATTGCGTTGTCGCGTTAATTTTACATATCGGAGTCAATTCATCATCAAGATGAGGACACAACCGGCTGGCAGGGTGGTGCGCCAAAAGAAGCTCAACAGATCCACCCATCAACAAATTTTACGAGAAGATCAAATAGAATCCGCCGAATATGATTCTTTACAAGGCCAATACAAAGTCGAGACTGGTGTCGAAAAAGCTGAAGAAAATGTTAGTATCACGTGCTCGATTTTACCATGCTATCACGTGATGGCAATAAGCGTTGCTGACTTCTGCGTGTGTCATTTAGGAGTACCATCTTCAAGCTGCCCTGGCAGCCAGTCACTCTTCGGGTGATAAGGATGCCCCGCAAGAGATTCCGGCGCCTCCTGCACAGGAGGGTACTGATATTGACTATGAATCCTTATACTCGAGGAAATTTGACAAACCTGCTACCTATATTCGCTTTTCGCAGACAGTGGAAGAATGTACTGGCTGTCAATATAACATGACCATTGAGGATGACATTTTCCTAAAAGATTATAATAAGAAAAAAACTCTTTCAAATCAACAGCTGTCGGAAGATGACTTTGAAAAGCTCATGGAACTTTTCGAAGAAACTGCTGATACTCACACCCCTTATGCTGCTGTGGATAATACTCTGGTGACCTTTGAGACCATGAAGGAAGCTATCAAGGAACGAGGGGAGGAAAAGATACCTGGTAATATGAAGGATATATATGAATATTGGAAGTCTCGACGGCAAGCATGTGAGAACCGTGGTATTCAGCCGAGTTTGAAGTTCGAGACGCACCAGGATATTGACGAAGGCGATCCATATGTTTGCTTCCGCCGCCGTGAAGTCAGGGCTACCAGGAAAACCAGAGCACGAGACATGCAAATCACAGATAAAGTTAGGAGATTGAGAAAGGAGATGGAAGAAGCAAGGCTCCTGATAAAAATGGCGACTGAACGAGAAACTATTAAGAAACAACTCTTGGAATGCGAACGTTCCGTCTTCATGTCTCGTAGTGAAATAAAGAACCTCAAGGTCAAGCTGGGTATCAAGAGTGATCCTGACGACGAACTTCTCATCAACCAGAAGGTATGCATACTCTCATGCCCTGAAAAAAAGCTTGAGCATCATACTGACATTTCAAAGCCACAGAAGAAGAGGACTTTGGACTTCCAAAATGTGCAACGACCTCCACCTCCGCTTCGTATACCACCTCGTCCTGATGGCCGCGGAATTGAAATGGATATGATATTATTGAGTGATCAGCTGGCCCAAAAAGAGAATATGTTGCAAAGAGAATTGGAGGAAAAATCTGCACAGCATGTCAAGTGGAACGAGAACTATGTCGACTGCACAAGAGAGCCACTTTTACCAGTGGAAGGACAGAGTTCGAACACGGGTTTCCGTCCTGCGACAGCCCAATACAGTCAGTATTTGCTGACTCCGCCATCATCTGTGACTTCCGAATCGTTTGATCAAGCATCTCCAGTGAGCCAAGAGAAACCGGACGCGGTAACTGTGCGGTATAGCACACCGCCAGAAGAAGACGATCGTCGTGCGCAGCCAGCATATCGAAGAAGAATTGGCCGAGGCGGACGGCTATGGATAGACCGGAGAGGGATGTCTACAGCGGCCAGTAAAGGCGCGGAAAAGAAATCTGACCGTTGGAAGTATGACCAAGATGATGATGATGACGATGGACAGCCTGTATATGAGGTTGACCCATATGACACCAATCCTCTACGTTTCAGATCCACGATACCTCTGTCTGGTCATTTATATCCGGATGCACATCGGCAGAGAATGTTCCAGCATCAAACGCAATCGAGCAGGGCTGTTACTGGAGGTAGTCCTGGGAACAACCGAGCAATCGGGCCTCCAAACCAACATAGTAATTAGAACTTTTTTCCACGACAACTAAGTTGTCACTTTACCAGGAGCGGCTTCATTAAGAAGGCTTCTATGTAACTCAACTTCTGCAGGGTTTAAACGGGCAATGGGAGGAAGGGGCGTTACCCAGGCAAAGGGCTAAGCGCTGATTTGTTGTCATTAGAAGTTTTGTCCGAAAGTACCCAAAGAAGGTATCTGGGTGACCTATTTGTACTTTAGCGCTCATGAACGAGCAAAAAATCATTATTAAATGACGACATAGGTGTCATATATGACGCCAATTAATAATCTCCTCCAAAAGCAATCCAGAGCAAATGAAAAGCTTCGTGACCTACCAACCAAAGTGTTCTCGGTATTAAAGAGCCAATGTTCTACCGAGCACGACCCTTTTTCTTTGGCTGTTCCGTCTCCTCTCCTTTTCTCTTCGCGTTCTTCTTCATTCCCTCTTGTGAAGACACAAGTCTCATACGATGGTTGCCACAAGAAAAGGCAGTTGCTTCTTGCATAGCTGCTCGCAGCACTTTCTTCTCTCCGGAACGTACTTGAATTGCCATGGCGTGCCTAACCGGAAGATCTGCATTCTTGAGTAGATCTTCATCCTCTTCAAGGGTAGTTGAATATTCTTTCTCCCTCGCTTGTAACAAAGTTGCTAGGACCTGACCCGCGAGCTCTGTTGTAAGTTTGGAACGGCTGGGTATGCTGCTCTCTGAATTCAAGATAGCTTTAAGATGACTTTCGTCAACAAGCAAGAGATACAGAAATGCCAAGAGTTCGTCTGGTATACTTGGCTCATCCGGACTAGAGTGGACAAGGTCAAAAGAGTCTTCGTAGACTCCTTCTCGTTCGGCCAGCTCAAGCCGTGTCTTTAAACCGTCTTGCGTGAGCTTATGCAAAGATGGATGGACCTTGCCGTTCCGGAACAGAGAAACAATGAGCTCCGCTGAGATCTCGGCGACATCATATGCAGAGTATCCATCTGTGACATATCCATATCTCCTGAGAAGGTCGGACCTAGGGAGCTGGCCATAACTAAACGTCCTCCAGTCAGTGAACCACAATCGCGGCTGAAAATGGGGTTGAATAAAAGACGAACTCGTTGAATATTTCTTCTCCCTTGCTAATAGGTTTGATTGCTCTCATCTCTAGCTCCTCGTTATCGCAGATCAAGCGAGCATTGTTCCTGTCTGCATCCGCGTTAAGCATATCGGCCAATGGAATCATGGATAATATAGTTTTCTCATCTTCGCCATCATCGGAAACCAGGTCGTCTCCAGCTTCGCCTCCTTTGCCACCGGAGGTTGGGGCATCGGAAGGATCTGGTATGTCGAATGCGTAGGCCATGATAACAGAAGCTACTTTGTGACACATCTCCGTGCTAGAGTGCTTTAAGCCTTGCGGGGCTATGTAGGATTTGAACATATCTTCCGCATCCTTTTTTCCGATTTTCTTCACCACTGCACTTGCTTGCAGTTCCGCGAGCTCGCTGTCCGACCAAAACACTAAGCTGTCCAGTCGCTCTGGAAGTACCGCAAGGTACGGAGCCCACTTAGAATTTTCCATTTGTGCTTCCGTCATAAGTATCGAAGTAAGCACCTAGAGTCCAGTCAGCCGTGGCCTTCGAACCTCATCGGGAGCACATATAAATACTTACTAGCCAACTCGGCATCTTCTCAAACAATCGCCTCGAGACGGGAAGAGGGGCCACGTTCTGAGCATTCAGAACGGCATTGCGCGGAATGCTGAAAATGATCTCGTCATCATCAATGTCTCCTGTGGCCACTGTACTATCAGTCAGCGAGAAATCCTCTATGGATAGCATTCGAAATAACGACGAGAAGGTAAATGGCAGCCTTTTAGTCAAGCTCGTCCTCCACCGTAGGAGGAGGTAAAGAAAGGAATATCCATACCGACACCTCGCCCTCGTCCTTCTTGACGGAGGTCAACCAATGCCATCTTTGGATTAGTCCGGACACCCATTTCCTTGAGCCATGATGAGAATGTCGCCGTTCTAGCTTCGAAATCGTCAACCTCCATATCTCCGGTACGTTATAATCTGTTGTGAAAGAGATAATGTGCGTCGTTGTGTGTAATGTAGTATCAGGATTGGCACAAGCAATAGTAAGTACAGTAATTTCTAAACTCGTACCAAAGCGACAGTGTCGCTAAAATAAACCGAGCAAATCAAGGGGCCCTAATCCTAATGGGGACATATGTGGGGCATTGCAAGGTCAGCAGGAAAAATTTCGCACTCTTCGTGAGAGAGCAGTGGAATTGAAAAGGGCTTGTATGATAAATTCCATTAATATTATCAAATGTGCATATTTTAGACCATTTTAGATGTTGGTCGCCAATTTAGATGGAATAATAATGAGGTTACATCTCTTGCCCTTGCGGTAATTCTTTTCAGCATAATCCTTATCGATTAGTTGTGACATTCAGCCTTGTCTAATTTTAGCGGCCAAGGGCATTGGTCTCATCCCCATCGTCAAACCCCTCCTTGATCTCTTAGATCTTGTTGCTAAAATATCGAATCTCCCTTGTCAAAATGATTGCTATAGGACTGGAAGGTAGTGCTAACAAATTGGGCGTTGGTGTCATATCACATCCCTCCAAAGGCAAGCCAGCTAAAATTCTTTCCAACATTCGACATACCTTTGTCTCGCCTCCAGGTGAAGGTTTTCTACCGAAAGATACTGCGAAGCATCATCGATCATGGGTTATAAAACTTGTGAAGCAAGCTATGGCACAAGCTGGAGTGAAGGTCTCCGATATCGACTGCATATGTTATACAAAAGGCCCTGGCATGGGTGCACCTCTGCAAAGTGTGGCCATCGCAGCGCGAATGCTTTCGCTGCTGTGGGGTAAAGAGTTGGTAGGGGTAAATCATTGCGTAGGACACATAGAGATGGGTCGAGAGATTACTGGGGCACAGAATCCGGTTGTTCTATACGTCAGTGGAGGAAATACCCAAGTGATTGCATATGCGGAGCAACGATATCGAATTTTCGGTGAAGCGCTAGATATTGCGGTTGGTAACTGTTTGGATCGTTTTGCAAGGACCTTGGAGATCAGCAACGATCCCGCGCCAGGATACAATATTGAGCAGTTAGCAAAGAAGGGAAAAGTGCTATTAGATTTGCCATATGCGGTAAAAGGAATGGACTGCTCATTTTCTGGAATTTTAGCAAGCATTGATATTCTTGCTGCAGAGCTGAAGGAGAATCCAAAGCAAAAAGACCCTATTACGGGAGAAGTTATTACCACAGCAGATTTATGTTTTAGCTTGCAGGAAACTGTCTTCGCGATGCTGGTAGAAATAACAGAACGAGCTATGGCTCATGTAGGAAGCAACCAAGTCCTTATCGTGGGAGGCGTAGGTTGTAATGAGAGACTACAAGAGATGATGGGATTGATGGCAAGGGATAGGGGAGGCAGCGTCTTTGCAACCGATGAACGCTTCTGCATTGATAATGGTATCATGATAGCGCAGGCTGGGCTTCTGGCGTACGAAACCGGTTTCAGGACTCCATTGGAAGAGAGTACATGTACTCAGAGATTCAGAACGGATCAAGTTTTCGTCAAATGGAGAGAATGAACAGTCCATCAAGTCCTCAGATATTGTCACTCAAAGAGATCTTGGCATGGTGTTCAGGCTTACAGAAGCGCCGATCCTACTATCAAAACCCATCGTCGGAGTCATCATCTTCCTCAATTATAGTTTGCGCCAATAACCCATGTTCGTCCTTCTTTCTACCTCCATCCTTTTCCAGCCATTCAGAATATCTCTTTTCTACAGAGGGATCAACCTTCCATTTCAATAAGTCTGGCTTCGTCTTTTGTTTCTTCTGTTCTTTTGTAGCGTGAATTGATACCAAAGGATGACCCGTATCTTCGGGGTTTGATGTCAGTTTGAATAGTGATTCGAGTACGTTGGAGGAGATACGTAAAACGGACCCAGTGATCAGGCCAATGAAGATTGCAGACCCCAGGAATATGATGAGGGCCTGGGGACTATTAGCGGTAGCCCATCAGTTTACTTTTGTGTGACGCTTACCTCGAATTTAGCTAGAACCTTCAAAGGGAGAAGCGTAGCAGAAATCAAAGAGTTGCCAAGATGTAATAGCGGAGCGAGAGCAATCCCGAGAACAGCTAAGAGCCACCTGAAAATAAAAGTGATTGGCAAGGAAATATAATAAAATGTTTTTGCTAAAATTGATAGCCATGTCGTATCAGGAGTTTCCATGATGAATAACAAATAAGCTCTTTGGGGTAATGTCAATAATAGGTGCAAGGCTGACAGAAAAGATCTGTTCTATACCTACATTGACCTATCAAGAGATGATGTGATGTTTGAGTATGGAATACCCTCATAGGATTTCCATAATTGAGAGCTGTCAGGGGATGTTTTTGTCTTGAAATCAATGTTGATGTTGATGTTGATATTATTACCTAGCTAGGTACCTAGGTATGTTTTTGCTCCGGAACGGAACAATCAAGGGCTCTTGCACGGACCAGGTCAGCAAGCAAATCAGACAAGGATTCGGAGCATCGTCGCAATATTGTGGGTTTGGAACTCGTATGGAACTTTAAAGGCTGATTGTGGGGTTGAAGGAACAAACCTTAAGGAACGAAACAACTCCCAGAGTTCAAATCCAGAATCTTTTCACGAAAGAACCACCCGATTTTATTTAGTCTTTCAAACCTCAACTTTGATCATTTCTTAGATACCCCGAATAAGTACATGTCCTCCCAGATTCGTGGAACGGTACATTCATTTTAACTCATGATCAAAAATACTTATTTACTACTCAAGAGATATAAGATAGCTGTGCTCAGCAAATCCCCTCGACCTTTTCCACTTTCTTTCTTTTAAAGGACCTTCCCCCGCCCGGAATGATTTTTTGAATGCATTAGTTCGAATCACACGACCACTTTCATTATGGGGAATACACCTTCTACCCACACGAGGCCAAACGCTTCGACACCTCATTCGCATTCTCCCGCACCTTCAAGCCATAGTAATGACTCATCAAGGACATCATCAACTCGCAGAGATCCCAGGAATTTGATTCATTCGCACAGGACCGCTGCGAGAGCAGAACCTTCTCTCGCACAAGCTCACGGATCGAATGTCACACACCGCCCGCGCAACTCCCAATCACACCCTGCCGCACAATTCAATAGTTCCTTACCGAGTTCGGGGGTCAATACACCATCAGCGCATGAAAAAGAGCCAAAACCGGGCGTGCAATCACATAAAGATGGGCCAGAGACAGATAAGATCGTCGTGAAAGACCAGCCAACCAAGCCAGTCGATGTTCCCATGCCATCCTCAAATTACGACACTACCACGTGTAGATCACACTCGCATTCACACTCCCTATCGAGCACGCAACCTCCATCCATTGACCCCTCCGATCCCCCGATTCAAGATATGTCGTATCATCTTACGCGACCTCCGAGACTCCCACTGCCAATTGAGGAGGAGGTGCATACACCAGGATCACCTTTGATCACGCCAGCTGATATGATTGCCCCAGCGATAGATATAGAGGCTTTGGATAATGAACGGCTTGCGAGACGGAACTCGGCACTTAGCAACACGACTATAGATGAGGAGGATGCCGAGGAGATTCAAATCGACCGGACGAAGGCAACAGTACCAACCCTATTTGAATGGAGAGAAGGCGGAGAGAAAGTTTATGTAACTGGTACCATATTTCAGTGGAATAAGAAGCAGAGATTAAGCGCAGTGTAACCTCCCTTTTTTCATTACAAAATGTTCAGTTCTCAACTTTTGATGGCTTCCACTAATACTTCACAGGGAAGGAGAGCCAGGACTTTTGAGAGCAATTATTCATGTACGACCTGGAACTCACCACGTTCGATTTATTCAAGATGGCATTATGAAATGTTCAGCACTTCTTCCGACAACTGTTGATTTTGGCAACAACTTAGTCAATTATATCGAAGTCAGTGCCGATGACATCCCTAACGATGATGGTTCTGTAAATATACCTAGTGAACCAATTGGAGGTGCAGAAGCCAAGCCCGAGGTCACTCAGCCAGAACCAGTACCTGCAGAAGAGAGGACAAAACCGAAGCCCGTGTCGAAGATGAAGCACGCAATCTCTCATAGCAGATTTACTTCAGAGATTCCACAATACCTTATAGATATGGACAAACCTGAAGATTCTAGGGAATACCGCTACGCAATTGCTGCTATAGACAAACTGCCTCCTCCCCCTAGTTTACCAGGTTTCTTGGGAAAACCCATCTTGAATAGCAATCCACCGATGAAGGATGACAATAGTGTTCTTATTATGCCTAATCACACTGTTCTTAATCATCTAGCTACGAGCAGTATTAAGAACAATGTTCTTGCTGTTTCTGCCACTACAAGGTATAAGCGAAAGGTACGGGCAATTCTTTACCTGTTGAAATTTTGTACTGATCCATAATATAGTATGTCACAACGATCATGTACAAACCTACTTTAGAGGAATAAGAATAAAAAAACAGCAATGCGAGAGGTTACAATCTATGAATAGTGGAGGTGGTGGACCTGGATATCAAAGGAAAATAACACTCCGTACATGCATCGAGTAATAATTTGGCAAATAATAAGCTTGCTTCGCATGATTTCAATGGAAGCCAGATGCAGAATATTCCAATGAAAAGGAAGAACCACTTATTGTGCCCCAATCGTGTATCTCAGTTCAGTACAAATTCAAGGCTAGCACACAACCCGCTCACAAGCTTCAGAGCTCGCTCTATGGAAGCTCCCGCATTATCCCTCCCCGCCCGAGCTCACCAACCCCTATCCATTTTTAATTCTCACGTACCAATCAATCATTTGAGTGCCTCTCTCCACCGGCACGTGCCGATAAGCCCCCTCTTTCTGCGATAAGAATTTTTCAAAAGTTGATGCTGCTGGTAAATTATTGTCTGCAGATAAGACAGTAATACAGAATTTTCCACGCGCCAACATATCCGTTCGGATTTTAGATAATTTCAACTCGATATACCAAAAGCCTTCGGATTCCGAATTCGAACCCCAGCTTGCGATAATCTACAACACTCCTTTATTGAATACATACTTGGGAAAATCAAGTAAGCCTTGTTTCGCGAAGCTCTCGACATCCCATCCCAAGTTCGCAAGCTTTCCATTATGCGCACCCAGCCCAATATTATTATAACTGGCACGCCTGGTGTGGGGAAGACTACACATTGCGAACAGTTGGCGGAAGATACGGGGTTGAAGCATTTGAGTGTTAATGATGTGGTTAAAGAGAAGGGGTGTCATGAGGGATGGGATGATGAGTTGAAGTCTTGGATTGTGGATGAGGATAAGGTGAGTTAGGTTTTCTTTTGTGGAGGAGATAAAGGGGGTGTTTTGAAGTGAGCGGGCTATACGGGATGATTTGAGGATTCATTGGGAGAATTTGGATCGGATCATTCGAGTTTTGGCTAATGGATTTGGAATGGATAGTTACTGGATGAAATAGAAGATGAGGTTAAACAAGGTGGATATATTATCGATTGGCACGCTTGCGAATTGTTTCCTAAAAGCTGGATTGATTTGGTGGTTGTGTTGAGGGTGGATTCGACGCTGTTGTATGATAGGTTGAAGACGAGGTATGTTTGTTTCTGAATTGTGCTGGAGGAGTATTTCTAGGCATGCAGCGAGGAATTGAAGAGTGTAAGTAGACAAGCTAACTCTGTTTGAATTATAGGAACTACCCGGAAGCGAAGCTACAAGAGAATTTAGACGCGGAAATTATGGAAGTTCTACTCGAGGAAGCGAGAGAGAGCTATGATGAGGAAATTGTGGTCGAGCTGCGGAGTGACACAAGTGATGAGGTAGAGAGTAATGTGGAGAGGATTGAGGCGTGGATAAAGCAATGGAAGAAGGATCACGCTGATGACGATGAGGATGAGGAATGATTTGCAGTTTGGAAGAACATTGTGGCTTAGATGTACAACTTGACGAGTACTGTCTGCTCACTCCTTTCTTTGTTCTTGTCCTTTGTTTCTTGGACCCTATGCTTCTTCTCGCAGCCAAATCTTCAACTTCTCGAGTGCTCGGAAACGGTGAGAAATTTTGTTTTTCTCAGCTTTTTCCATTTCGGCGTATCTAAAAGGGGAGGGTTAAAACTTTTGTATATGGTGGAATGGGGCAAAAAATGAGGATTGGCGGAATTCTTACGTTTGGCCTTCATACTCGAATATGGGATCCCAGCCTATACGTCGAGATATCAGTAAAGGAGTCTACTTAGTGCGGTACAGTACAACATACCAAATGCACTTGGACCTCTGGGGGGTACAATCTTGCCCTAAGAAATGTTAGAGCCATCCTTTGGCAAGCAGGAAAACGGGCAAGCACATACATCTGTTCGTCCTTGAAAGATAATAGGTTCGTGACCTGGACCTTCAGAATAGGCAAATGTACAAACTGCCTGCGCAGACTTATCTGAAAAGCCAGCGAGCATATTATTCAGTCCATCGTGACCTGCTGCCTGCATGAACCATTTGCTGCATGACATGAGTGATCTCCACTTCCACTAAAATTGGATGAAACCCTTACATATATGGACCGGGCAGTTCTTTCAACGCATTGAAACATAAACATGTATCCTCAACCAGAACCGGACCCTTGATCTGCGGATGATGTCAGGACAACTTAATACTTGCGATGTATGGGAAGATGAAGAAATACAATTTCAGCCGCTCTTCGACATTTATCGCTGGAGATCTCTTCAATGGTTCCTTGGATCTCAACGAGATCTAGAGATTGACTTTGGAGATCAATCGTATCACCCAAGATGGCTTTCACCTCGATGAGTTTGTTTTTGTTGCCGGTGATGAAATTGAGAGTTTTGGGAGGGGCCATGGTGGAGATGTGAAGATTTTTGTTTTGTTATGTGGAAAGAGGGAAATATTGATGGAGTGGGGATCCAGTAATTAAGAAAGAGGAATTAGAAATAAAATGTCTAGATTCTATAAACTTTTATATCTTCGAAAATGTGTATTTGAATTGTGTTATTGCAATCTTTACGGAACTTCGACTCATCCGGTCAAAAAGCAGCTTCATTCTTTTATTGGCGAGCATGGATCGTGCCACCCCAGCACCACATCAGAATAATTAACCTTAAGTCCAACATAATTAATATAAACTCAATTCTAACAACCACACCCAAAAACCCCCAGGCTAATGATTCTATTAATATCTAAATAGACACTTTCTTCAACATAGTTTATCCTCCATCATGGATGATTTCTATCAACCTCTCATAAATTCTACTGATGGAATCGACACATTGAAATCCGAAACCTGGTTCACAAGTGTCCTCGCCTCTATTCGTGCAGTGCCTTTACCTATCATTCTCAGTATTGCTTTAGCGCCAGTTCTCGTGATCATAGCTACGAGATTATTGAGCGAGAGGCCGTCGGAAAAGGTAGAGGGAAAGGATGGAAAGACAGTTTGGATGCCGGCTTATTGGGTGCCGGGTGTGGGACATGTTCTTGCATTGTATGTTTGTTTCACGTGTGATTTTTGAAAACAATGGAAATTTGGAGCGTGGAAACTGATTAGATGATAGTTTGATGAATGGAGAGAAATTGGCAAGTGATTTAAGGTAGATAAGGTATAGGACGTTGGTTGAATAACATGCTTGCTGACTGGTGTGTAGGGATCAAAGTGCCCATGGTGAGTTCAGCTAGAAATATTGGTTATATCTGAGAGAGTTGAATATTTGTAGCCATTTGGAACTACTGGGATCTAGAAATCAAGGCTCGTGATGTTCCAACACTACTGACGCATTGAGCCAGGTATATTTGCACTTAATCTTGGAGGCTCTACGCATAATATCAGTAAGTTGCTTGCTGTCTCCTGAGTAGCCGTGCAGGAACTAATGAGTACAGTTTCGAATCCAAACCTGGTTAAGGGGTCAGTATTAGCGAGGGAGCTTTCTTGTATCAATGATCACTAATACTGTTTTAGAGTATTGCAGAAAAAAGAATCAGAAGTGACATTCAAACATGTTGCAATGACTCTAGCATCGAAAGTAGGTAATCCAGTGCCCTGAACTAATGCCGTGAGTTGTCATATTTTGCGCTGCTAAGAATTGTTGTAGTTCTTCGGGATACCCAAAAATGCAAAGAAGAAATATTTAGACAACTGGGAAGTAAGAAAGCTCCCTTCCTTCCACTTCACTAAGCTAAATCTTATCTCCAGGAATACACATCTGCTTTCAGTTACCTTATGAAGGAACCATATCTTAGTACCATGCTGAATGGAACTATACGCAATCTTGAAGGACTCATTCCACAGATGGTTTCATTTCTAGATAGCGAAATAGATCAACATCCATGGGAAAAATGGGCTAATGCTGAGTACATCTCTAAGGATGAAATGGAAGTTGATCTCATGGCCCTGGTACGAGATATACTTGGACATGCTTCCGTGTCCAGTATTTTCGGTCGTGCATTTTTAGAGAACAATCCTCATATTCTGCACGATATCTATGAAATGGATCGTGGTATGATGTATTTCATCATAGGGCTTCCATGGTTCACTCCTTGGCCTGCTGTCGCAAGAGCTCATTTTTCTCGTTCCCAAGTTCAAGGAAGTGTGAGAAGATTTCATGAAGCTCTCGATGCTTCAGTCGATGGAAAGCACGTTGACTCTTCTTGGGGTGATTTGGATGATGTCAGCGACTTTATCATGAGGAGACACGAACTGTTCAGAAGTAAGATTGTGAAGAGAAATATCCTTTATATAAGTTAATATTGTGGTAGAACATGGTCTAAAACCAAATGAGCGTGGAGACGTATCCGTAAGTCAACGTCCCTTCCACTTCTAACATCAAACGTCTAATGCCGGTCCCAGATTGTCTGGGCCCTTGTAGTTAACTCTACTCTACTCGTCTACTGGCACCTCCTCTACATTCTCTCCACCCCCAATCTCGCCGACAAGATCCGCGCCGAGATCTCCCCCTACGCAACTGTCGTCCCCGGTGAAAAAATCGGCTCATTCGCAGAAGCACCACGTATCCACCTTTCCCACGAAGACCTTTCCAAGAAATGCCCCCTCTTCAAATCCACCTATCTGGAAGCCTTACGTCTATCTTCCCAACCCGCATCTGTCCGAAAACTCGAAAATGACATCACCCTAACCGATGCTGCATCTAATAAGGACAACGATAAAACCTCCGCAACCACTTACATCCTCCGCAAAAACGAATACGTAACCCTCCCGCATGAGCTCCACATGCGCGACCCCTCCCACTTTACCTCCCCCACCACATTTAACCCCGAACGTTTCCTCAGCACCGACGAAACCGGCCAATCCTCCGTCGACTCGCAAACTATTCGTCCCTATGGTGGCGGATCTAGTATGTGTAAAGGCCGCGTATTCGCCGAGAGAGAATGTCTTGCTTTCGTAGCCGGCATCCTCATGTATTGGGATCTGGAGCCTGTTGTTCAGAAAGGAGAGAAGAAGGGGAAATGGAGGATTCCTGGAATGATAAAAACTAGTGCGGTTTGTTTACCGGATAAGGAAACGAGGGTGAGGATTAAGAGGCGAATTTTATAACGGGATGTTAGAGGGTGGATGCGGGTAGTTATTGCGGTAGTTATCACTAATTAGTTCAACTCCATTGTAGAGTAGACGACTGCATGCGAAGCTTTCAGACTTTGAAACAGATATTTGAATTAGGCGAGCAAACCTTTGAATTCTCCATCCGTGCCTCAGACTAAGTAAGCTTCTTCGCTGAAGCTTCCCTTCTACTCGAGGAAGAGTAACCATCATCAATTATCATTCAAGGCTTTATCAAGCCAACGCCATAATCTTTTATCCGCCACGAAGCCTTGATTAAGTTCGGACACTAGAGTAAGCTTCCTCGCGGTAGCTTCCTTCCCACTCGATTTCATGACGCGAAAATAGTCATTTTCATATTTTGCGAGTTCACCAACCGAACGATCTTCCATCTTAAGTTCTGCAGCCAAATCTCGAAACTTATCTTCATCTCGTGCGCTTCTAAATAGTCTGGGTATATCGATAATGTCTTTTGATTTGTAGATAAATGCGTACAGTTCTAGTTCTGTGAAGTAATTGTAGTCTCAAAGACCATGTAGGGACACCAGGCGCAAAAACCACCAGGATCGCTGAGCAGAGATCCAAATTTGTTCGTCGAAGGTGTTGTGTTTGAAGCCACTTCGAAAACAAGGGGTTAATGAGCTATCGATATCATGTCTCGGCCCGGACAGACTTGGGGTTGTTAATAGTATGGGCATTGGAACAGTAGAGCAAAATGCCCCATCTATGATGCAGCTGATATTGAAACCTTCATCGACGAAAATATTGCCTGAACTAAGATCGGGGTGGTGAAGAGGATATTCATTTACAAACTCGCTCGGGATCGTCGATGCAGGGACATCGATTGAAGGTAGCATATCCCGTAGGTAATGCTCCGCAATACAATAATCCAATCTATTAGAACTGTGATCAATTTTCCCACCCACCATAACATAATCGCTCTAGCGAGACACTGCCGATGCATATCGTGAAGGTGTTTCGAATTCGCTTGCTTCCGGGATAGGTGCAAAAAACACATGTGGCTCTAGTGATAGCTCCTTCACATGAAGAAGGAAGGCTACAAGCATAGACTCATAAAACTCCCTTGTGGATAGAAAAGGGCCCCGTGAAACCTCATCCAAGCGATCGCGTATGTACCATATCAAAGCTGGCAAAAGGCATTTCTTGATGTGATGGCCATCGCCTTAAATGTATAATGATCCTATCTTGTCAAATCTCAGTTTTGATAATTGAGCGCGCAACAGCCCTAGCTGCTTCATAATTTTCTCTTTGTGCGTTCTCCGTAGAGAGGGGAGCAGTTTGCGACGCGAGATTTTTACTGGTTCGGCATCCCATGCAAATTTACTCAGTGCAATACCAGGGGCCTTGCTCATAAGAATAAATGGGATGCCGATTGGGTTCGAGGATGTGGAGCTTTGATTGATCGGCGTGGAAATATATAGTAATGCTGCACGGGATAAATACCCGTGATCGAATATTTCTGGGACGGGAATTGAACTGGTCACTTGATGTACTTCATGGTCGCAACCTCACTCTCGAGCAATTCCAACGCGGTGTGAATAGATATACCGTTATTCATCTGAGGGCAGCGAAAGATCCACTCTACACTATCCACGAATGTCAGAACGATTGCCCAGTTCAAAGAGCCACACAATGGCTGCTGGGACATATCGCAGGAACACAAGACATTCCCAATTTGCTTAGCAAGATGAAATAACGTGGGTAGATTGAGTTTCGCGTAGAAGAATGGACTCATCGTATTGACTGTATTGTTGTGATGTGTAGGTGCGATGAAATGCGTCGAGCTTATTATGGGCAATGCACACTGAGTAATAATGATGCTGATGAGAGGATCATTATATATCTTCAGAATTATAAATTGGAAAATCTTTCACATTCAGAAAAGTCTCCTATCAAAAATTTGCCCCAAAACACCACATGAACATAACATAACATAACATTCCACCCATTCTTGTTTGCGAAGAGCTTGATCTACTAATCTTCATCTTATCTTTTCATATCTCATCTAATATCGATCATTTCAGTTGCCTGGTCTTATGCCCATATCATATCCCTAAAAGACGAAGAAAAAGAATTGAAGAAAATTTCCGAAGAAAGGCAAAAAAAAGAAAAAAAGAAAAAGAAGAACAAGAGTATTAAAGTAACTTCAAACGCCTAACAGGAAGATTGTACACGGTTGCACTAAAAAAGGTCTCGTGCTATCAAATCTACAAAAGAGGGAAAGTCTTCTTTTGCTCCCCCTTCTCGCCTCCAAAGATACGAAAATATACGCTAACAATCAAGATATCATGCTACCCCAAAGGTTGTGCAAATCTGGAAGAATCCCAAATGCCATATACAAAAGGCTCTCCAAGCCATGGCAGAAAAGATCTTAAGTGGTGGATGTGAAAATGGTACAGAAGAAGGTAAGAGGTTTTGCATTAGATAAAAGGACCGCAGGTGTTCCCGCAATCAAGCACCATTCATCTCGTTGTCTGATTGCTCGGCGATATCATCCTGAGCGTATTCCATTTTTTCCTGCTGCTGCATGGCTTGCTGGGAAACGATCTCTGCTAGACGTTTTAGTCTTGGTGTTTGGAGCCCTAGATTTGTGTTAGCTATGATTTGTTACAAATGATGAGAGATAATTACATGAAGGTGTATAAGTCTCCAATGCTGTGATGACACGAGGTTCCGCAATTTCATATGGTCCACTGTCATCCATATCAACTGCAGCCAAAAGCAAGACATCACTCTTTTCTGTTACGCGAGAAGCGACAGCTTTCATGATCTCTCCGTTAATGGGCTGTTCATAATCGGCGACAAGATACTGATTAAGCAGCTTTTGGATCTGATTTGGTGAAAGCATCCAGCAAATATCCTGAATAATTTCGATGTCGTTAAGAGTGGCCTTCTTCAATTGGAGGAGTTTCGTTGCTTGCTGTAATCATATTAGCATCTGGTCTTACTGAAATACAAATACACAATGCTTCTTACCATCAAGTGCTCTAGCTGAAGAGTTCCCTCTGGCATGTCATGACTCTTACACCATTCCTCTATCCTTGTAATGTTGTAATTGATTTGCAGTCCTCGCTTCCACGACAAGAAATTCCTTCTCATCAGAAGATCATTGAATGCGGTGACACCGACCAATCTGAGTAATTCCGTGACGGTCTGTGTAATGATTGAATCTTCTAAGTAGTAGGCTTTCATGGCTTTGAAAACGTTGTTGAGCAAGCTAAGCAAATTGTCCATGCTAAAGGCGGGAGCTGAATTAGTCTGGAGCAATTTGCCCAAAAATCTGTTGCTTTCATTGGTGACGAAGCCAGGCAGTGACTGGGATTCGATGATAGCTGGGATAATCATCTTCTGCAATTTCTTCTTCAAAACCTTCATCCAAGTATGATAGATATTGAATTCTAAGCTCTCTAGATCATGCTTGACGATGTCAAGGAGACGATCATACTCGAAATTATCCGACTTCTGGGCTTCATACCAATCTTCGGCCAAGAAGACGAAAGAAAGCATCTCATGAACATTAGACAACCAAAAGGCACCTGGGTTGACAGCCTCATCACCGTCATGTTGCATCACCTCATGCTGAATAGATTGCATGACGTTTGCAAGGAATCTTTCTGATTCCTTGACGAATCCATTGTTCCACATCTCTGATGTGACAAGATTGATCAAGTAAGATGGGAAAAGGACTTCCTTGTCTGTTGGTGGTGGAGTGGACGTAGCGGCTGGAATCTTAAGGTTCTTGATCAGACCAATTGTGACTTCTTCGTTCAAGCCCTCCTCATCAGCCAAAAGATTCTCGAGCTCGAACTCGATGGTGTCAACACTGGGTTGGAATGTGGAGCCGGAAAGTGTTTGCTGATGGAGGTTGTGGCTTGTTACAGCCATGGATACTGGCCTTGGGTTGTAAGCTGCACTGAAGCGATCTAACTCACGCGGCTCAGCTCCTGCGCTTCTGCGTTTCGGTTTCTTCGAAGCAACCAAATTAATAAGTCCGTTTTGTTGCGCTGCGACAGCACCATTCATAATCTCTCCATTGGGCGGCAGGATGGGACCTGCACGCTTCGCCAGGTCAAGTTGATCTTGCAAGTCAACAAGCTGTTGTCTAAGAGTGATTTTTTCCGATTCGTGCAGAGTGCCCTCCTCCTTCGCCTTCTCGAGCTCTAGGTTTGATACTCTAAGAGACTCTCTCAGCTCTTTCTCTTCTTCTTGCAGACGCTTGATATTGACAGCTGACTCGTCAAAATTCGTCTGAAGTTTCGTCATTTCTTCCTCCATGACAGCGAGACGTGCGGCAGTGATTCCAGCTTGGTTAGCCTCAGTTTGCAATTCCTTTACCCGAGCTTCCAAAGCATTGTGTCTGTTCTTCCACGACTTGATCTGGTTTTCGTAGTTCTCCACTTGGGTCAATAAAGTCTTGTTCTCCCTCTTCATCGTACCAACTGATTGAGTAAGTTCGACGACCTTGTTTTCCAGTTTGTAAGAAATTTGTTTGAGATCTCTTGCCTCCTCACGAATCTTCTTGTACCCACGACGTGCTGTTTTACCCCTCCACAGACTCTGGACAATAACAATCTTTCTCCTGTAATCTCTCCATTTCTTAAGCGACTGCCTTGATCGCCATGACCTTTGAATGATCATGGCAGCATTGCCAACCCTAGTCTCCATAATTTCTTTTCTGCGCAAGAATCCCTTGATGGCAGCTTGAGCGAGTATAACATTGTTGCGAATGGCCAAGAACTTCCTGCGCTCTTTCTGACCACGCCAGACTCTTTGAATGGTTGTGGCAGCCTTGACCTTACGATTCTCTTGAGCATACCGACGAGCAAGATGGCCTCGAACCGCCGATTGGAACGTAAGAATCGCACTTCTGGCGTCAAGATACTTGCGTCGATAGTACTGAGCTTTGAGATTCTTCTGAATCATAATTGCACAATCGTTGAGTCGGTTTGTTCGCAAGTTCTCCAAAAATGCCAACATGCCTGCACGGAAGAAAATCTTCGTCAAACCAAGCTGATACTTGTCCAACCCACCTCCACTGCTGGCACCAAGTGCTTTCGTGAGAATTATATTAGCCATCTCACGGATTTCCGATGTCCACGCTGATGAGGGCGTTAACATATAGTACCGTAAAGCAAACTCTTCATATGTCCAACGTGTGGGGTATCCGGCAGTACTGATGCGGACCGTCTCAAGCACACCACAAGCTCGTAATTGACTCAGAACCATAGGGCCCTCAAAGACCCACGACTCCTTAGCCTCGTTGGGCTTAATACAACGAATGTAGTGAACATCAGTGCCGTTAATAGTGCTCATGAGCTCGATCAAAGACGACTTGAAGATACCACCCAAAGTAGGCTTGCGGTTGACAGCAACACCGATCCTTCTACCAGGCGTGGGTTTTGTTGCAGCTGAGGTTGTTGCCGAGGCCGTATCCTTCTCCCGCACAGCGGATGCAGCATCCAGAACTATGCCCAAGAATTTGTTCGAGGAGGCTCTCAAAACTGCCATATGTTCATCGGGAACAGTGTCACGATTCTTGTCAATAAAGCCATCTGACTCGTAAGTCACATCAATAGCATAATGACAAACAGTGAATGACGATTTTCCAAAACGAGGCTTCTTGTAGAATTTGTTCTTGTCAGCCGCAAAATTGTGATGCAGCTTCGTCACAAACTGCTCGTCTGAGCCCATTGGGAGTCTAGATTCTTCGTCAAGAAGTGACAACACACCAAGCTTTCCCTCAATCAAGTCAATACAAGGTTGATTGTCAGAAAAGTCGATAAAGGTCCAGTCGATCTCCTCCCTAAGATACTCCTCTTGTTCGAGCTTGAACACGTGAGCGTTAAACTCTTGTTGAAGTTTTTCATTCGCGTAGTTGATGCAGAACTGTTCGAAAGAATTCTTTGCAAAATGCTCGAACCCATAAATATCCAACACGCCAATGAATGTTTTCACACGAGCCAACACCTCATCGGTGGCAAGAGCATGGTTAATACTATCCACAAGCCAATCGAACATACTTGAGTAGATGAATTTCGCAACCGAATCTCGCACAACGATTGCTTGTTGTTGAGTTAAGTTTGATGTGATCTTTTCACCTCTCGTGATCAACTGCTTCTTCACAGTCCATTTTGCAAACTCTACAGGATCCACACCAAGCAAAGCTGTTGC
The DNA here is from genome assembly GCF_000146945.2 of Sclerotinia sclerotiorum 1980 UF-70. Taxonomy (NCBI): domain Eukaryota; kingdom Fungi; phylum Ascomycota; class Leotiomycetes; order Helotiales; family Sclerotiniaceae; genus Sclerotinia; species Sclerotinia sclerotiorum. Next base: position 538,266 of record NW_001820835.1, on the reverse strand, counting down.
CTTCAATAATGCCGGCTCATTAGGAGCCAAGACAGAATCCGTTCTCGAGGCCGTGATCTTTACGTCACCCAGGTGAAGCAAAGCCGCAAGCAGTTTAAAGATGTCCGCTTGTTGACTGGCATCGACTCCTATTGTAGCCAAAGATCCCTTCAGTGCCTCGAATTCTGCTTTATCATCAACGCCATCGATAGTTGGCGAGCTTCCCTGGTTGAGATAATCAAATTGTTCGACAGGCTTCAAATCGAGTTCCTTTGTCTCGCTTTCCGTTGCTCCTGCTACTAGTTGGTAGAAAACATGGTAATTTCGCTCCTTAAGGGGTTGAAACACTAATCTCGAACGCTCCAACAGATAGGTTCGAATTTTTGCTCCAATGATATTTGTCTTATCATCAAACATAATCTCGATATATTTCCCGAACCGGGAAGAATTGTCATTACGTGTGGTCTTGGCGTTGCCAAAAGCTTCCATGATCGGGTTCGTAGCCAAAATTCGTTCTTCTGTTTCACTCATTTGTTCTGTACCCCGCTTCGTCCTTGTTCCTGGCTGATCCGGTGATTCTCTGGTAGCAAAATATCGCATAATATATTTGGCACTAACAGTCTTTCCAGCTCCAGATTCTCCTGATACCACTATTGTCTGATTCTTTTGACTCCTCAACATATCCCTATTAACAGTTAGCAAGTCACAAGGGCTTTAGCAGTAGCTACTTACGCAAAAGCTTCCTCTGCAATTGCAAATAAATGAGGGGCCTGCGTAGCTCTTTGCCTTCCTGCATATACCTGTACCATGCCAGGAACATATAAAGAATCAACTCGCGCAAAAGGGTTCGTTGCTATCAGCACAATACCACTGTATGTGTATATCTCTTTCTGCAGGTATCGTAATCGGATAGCCTGTAAGACTGTTCCGCAAGGTCAATTTTGAGCTTGAAAAAATATTGTAATCGGCGACCTACCAGCAGGCTCGTTGAGATGGGAAAGATTCGTTAAATCATCACTCGCTTCGAGCATCGTTGGATTCATCAAAGGGGGTAAGGAGGCATTATTTGCTTCTGTCAACGCTTCTTCTGTGGTTTCTATCGATTTGGTCTGCAGTTGAAAACAAGGTCAGCATCATTCACAAGAAGGAGGAGAACATGAATTCCCTCCCAAAGTACAAGACAACAAACCTCTCCATTTTCGAGTTGAAAGACCAGTGTATACTTGTCTCCATTCAATGTTTTCGAGATCAATTCCGAAGCAACCCATCCTTCAGTAGCATCTGGCTGCCATGCCTTCGTACCGATATCATAGTTGTGCGCCATGATGGCGACGTTGATTGCTGAGAACCTGCCTGCTCTCGAACTGCTTCAACTGTTATAATAATGGGGAGACGGTTGTTCCAGGATCCGTCTGCATGAAATGAAGCAGCCTAATTTAATGGTGCTGTTCAAATAAACGACAGGAAGCGTGTTGAAGATACGCCGCCACAGATGACCTGTCTTATTTTCCTTTGTAAAATACTAAATAAGCACAAGATGCATTTGAAAGATTGTAAGGAGGTTTGAGAGCCACGGTATTTGGGATTTAGAATGCTTGTCGCGAGCTCAGTCGTCAACAGGGATATGTCTTGGCGACGCTAAAATATTTTAGTAACAAAATAACTAAATTCCCGGTGACCCCTATTTTGGTGAATGTGGGACAGACAAAAGGGATTTTGGGCTTCAACCGAAAAATGTAAAGTTTTAGGAATGAATGTGTGCGTGTTGAAAGAGTTGTTGACAACAACAACAGATGTTATATCTATTCCAAAGTGAAAAACAAATAACAAATCTGTTACTGTTTCATGCAACTCGGAGAACCAACAACAAAATTTCTACTTGACACATCATACAATGCAAAATTACCTACATCTTTCTCCTCAACCTATGACTATCTCACCGCTTCGATTCACAATTCGCTATATGGAAAATGGTAACGTGTAAATCCATTCCACCGTGAGCATTGAAGCCAGATCCAGAAAGAGAAATCTTCTGCAGGTCGCAATTGTCCAGGTATAAATATGCGCAGAGGATTGGTGTTCTTTAATTTATCTTTATTTTTTCTTTTTGTCTAGATTTGGTTCCTCTTATCGAATTAACTTTTGGCTCCAAGTTGGGGCACGGTAGTTGAAGTTCGAAAAAGGTCTAGCTTCTTAAGGGGAATTCAGTTGATTACCTACCTGGTGTTTCTTTATGAACTCATTGACATATGATGAGACCAAGTGATAATACTATATTACCTACTAGGTACCTAGGTGATTTATTAGAATGTTCCATCTTCAGGAAAGGAAGATCTTACAACATACAATTTATTCCGCGTGGAAAAAGTGTAGGGCTTAGTCTACCGATACACTTCTTTACTCAGAAGGCTTGAAATTTGGAAAATAACCCTGCCAAATCTCCATTCCTCGCCAAAAAGCATTTGCTGTGTTTTCGTTTAAATTCATGTTCAAATCATATAACGAGATTTTAATATACGAGATATTAATGAGTATTAATGTGAATAGCTTTAATAATAACTAAGCCAAGATTGTAATTCTTTGATATGTTTTTCGATTTCGGAAATTCGAATCTGCCTCTCTCCCCTCCTTCCCGTAGGGTTTGTTTCGCATGCACTACGATTTTCCTTCAACACAGATATAATGTGTTGATGAGACGGACAACGAACTACCCTTTAATATATACAACCCCAGGGAGTTTTCCATACGAGTCTACGAGGCAGTAAGCAATCCCTTCTTAACTAGCTGAAGAGCTATCGCTGGATGTTCACGAATGATTCGAATGAGGGGGGTTATATCGTCAGTTGATTGTGCCACGACGAGTGATGCTTTTTCATCCTCAGGAGTGCAAATGGAGAAATTATTCAAAGCCTAGACGTTGAGATCTGTAGAGTTTGCATATTAGATAGCGCCATCCTATATACTGCAAAATTCAAAGACTCGTGTTTGGAACTGGCTTACAATGCTAAAATTGACAAAGCAGCCTTTGAGAGCTACAAAAAGCTCCCGATTATCATCCTTGTTTGGCTGGACGATGTCACTCGATGTCAGTTGGATACTACTAATTACCCAACTTAACGGCGATGATGAATTGTTCATTATTGGTTGCTTGCCCAATTCCCCGGGGATGTTCTGGTTACTCAAAGCTCTTAAAAGCCCCGGCTCTGCAACAAGTAAGGAATTTTGCAGCGTCCGTGAACGAAGTTTTGTCAGCATCTTTTTTCCAGCTCAAAGATGGTCAAGAAGTAGCAGAAATCATCAAGTACGCGCGGCTAATCTCGCTCTCACAGAAAACTCACACCAGGTTTGCTACACGTGGTGGCGCGAACATCAACAGAAGCGCACCATTGAATCCTCGAATTTAGTTGAGAACATAGTCGTTACAGACAAACAGACCAACGTCGCCACCGTAGGATGCAGGTTGCGATGAGGTGATGTGGATCGAGTTTCAGTGGCACAAGGACTAATGGTAGTGGAAGATTGCGGTTGTAAAGCTGGTCTTGGTGGATTAGTACTTGGTAGTAAGTCGATTCGGCCGCAAAACAAACGTTGCCGTACTACAGACAGACAGGAAGGGGTAACATAGACACTTGATGATAACAGCAGTAGGGAAAAGTGAAGTTACAAATATGCTTTAAGAATAGTCAGCGATCTGGCTATCAACACTGCGAGGTGTTTGAGCCAACCTGTTGTACCGGTTTTAAAGACGAAATAACTACCAACCATCGCATAAGTGTCCCAACGTGGCCGTAAATAAGCACTAGGCAAATACAGTAGCAACATTACATCAATATCCTCAGAAAACAGATGAGCTGATACAGTTAGCAGCATCCAATTTAAAGGTTTAGGAGAGATGCATACTTGAAGGGAGTTTAGTTTCTGACTACTTTAATGTAATCCATTTACAGACATACTAAAACTCAGAAAAAAAAACATAAATAATAGTTACAAATTAAGGATAGTAAGGTATGAAACAAAAAGTCCTGAAGTACCTATATATACATACCTATATTAGGTACCTAGATAAGAAGGCCTTAATAAACCTCATTCTTGAATATAGGTAATCCCAAGCATCGAATCTGAATCGGACATAAAGATCATTCATTAAGACTTCAAAACAATTGCAACACTCTTCACATTGAAAATTTCCCCAACGACGTCTCTAAAACTTTCTTGATTTCCAGGTTGAGTCTCGCATCCCAAGAATCGTCTGCTCGTCAAATCCGAATTAAACCATTATTGAAGAGTGCTGTAAAGCCTAGCTAGGGGAGGTATCTACTAGGAAGTATATTGGATTTTGGTATGCCATCTCGTGGGTGCGTGAGCCACCGATAAAATTTCTAAATTCAAAGGGCTTAAGATTGGAGTCAAGGGGGAACAAAGAACCTAGCAAAATTTTTCATTTTCCGAGTGTTTTGTTGACGCGGGGCAAAATTATTTGATGGGAATTCACATGTTCAAAAGATTCCAAGAGGTGATGTGATGCGTGGTGGAGAACATTGCCTTACCAGCCTCTTTCTGTTTATTCTGTTCTCACATACAAAAATGGATATGCAATTGAATGGAATCATAATCGTCATTTGACTTTTCTCGGGAAGAAATCTACATACTCCATTGTGCTAACAGAAAATAGAGATCGAGAGTATGGAAGGGGTGTAAGCTTCTTAAGCAATTAGGCTATTCTAATAGAAGCGAGTAAAATACCGGTAACAAAATGCAGTTGGGAAAAACACCTATGCAATTGCGGACTGTTCTTCCAGAACGACTTTGTGTGCCAAGGGCACTTCGGAGGTACTTATAGGCCAAGAACGTCCTTCAAAGGTAGTCAAGGGAGTGAAGATATCGATAAACACCAAAATTCCATCTAACTTTGCTTACATTCAGCGGCCTCCTGCTTGGGTTTTGCGGCATCATCCTAATTTATGTTAGTTCCTGTAGATAAAATAGTCATCAACAACTTACATCGTCGTCTGACTCATCATCATCATCATCACGGTCTTCACTCATATCTTCTTCATCGTCTTCATCCTCGAAATCACCCTCCTCCATATCATCATCCAATTCCTCGAATTGAAGAGCCTCTCCAGTGAACCAGTCGATTGCACGTGGAATAAGCTTCTCCTTAATGTCCTCGCCCAACTGATAGTCGAGCTCGAGGCGCTCCTCAATATCCGAGGCTGTGTCATCATCGTCATCTTCTGTAGGTGCCTTGGGTGGGGAGAAGAAGTTAAAGAAGGACTCTGTTGGGACAGTCTTCTTGACAACACGGGTCTGCTTTGTGTCTAGAGTAATGATTAGCAAACTCCAAACATCGTAAAGCCAATAGCAAACTTACTCTTGTTGCGTTGCTTTTTGCTCTCAACACGAACAGTCAAGTCCTTGCCATCCTTCCAATTAATTTTGTCACCTTCAGCATGGTCATAGATGAAGTCTCCACCATAACCGCTCTCGTTTTGGTAGAAGTAAGTCTTGGTGATTGTCTTGTTGGTGAAGAACTCGTTGTCGGCGAATTGGAAAATTAAGCGGAAACCGGGCTTGTCGAGGTATTCCATTTGTATATCGGTCAAGTCCTTGAGTGCGGCCTCATCTCTGTCTGTGATCATTTCGGCAAGCGAAACTTGGTTCTTCATTGCGGACAACCAGAATTCTGGAATACCAGCAATCTTCTCGGCGGATTCATCGACCTTCTCGGCTTGTTCTGCATCGTGCTCTTCATCCTCTTCCTCACCAGATTTAATCTCCTCCTCAGTGGGCTCGACCTCGCCGTTAACGATCTTGGCTCGCTTCTGGTACAGAGGGGTGAACTTGGCGAAGTACTTCTTCTCAAGCTCCAAGACCTCTTCCTGGAACTCGGCTTCTAACTTCGAATGTTCTTTTTGAACGCCCTTAAGACCGGCAACGCGACGACGAACGGGTGTAGGGAGGGACTCGATGTAACCAGATGAACGGCCAACAAGACTGCCAAGCTTTCCATGGATCATCTGGACAAGTTTTGGGTTTTGTGCGAAGAGAGAGGCTGCTGCAGCGCGTTCAAACTCCTCTGCGAGATAAATGTCAGTCATTGGCTTAGAAAACTCGGTGTAGGACGGAGTAACAACATACCTTCCTTAATCGTGCCAACACCAGGTTGCTGAGCATGCGATGAAATAGGAGCGTTATTCATTGGGGTGTTTTGAGGAGTACTGGAAAATAAATTGTCAACATTGTAAATGGAATTTTTTGTTGCCTTCGGAATGTCTGTGTTGAAACTTACGGGGCCGTTTGAGGATTATTTTTCTTTGGAATGTCCGACATCTTGTCGTATGATTTCAAGTTGCTTTGAGGAACTCAATAAAAGAATGAAGATATCTCTTGGATTGTAAGAGATTTTGTTCTCGTGGCGATGTTCTTTTGGGAAAAAGTTCTTGAGGTGGAGGTTAAGAAGTTGTTGGACCTTAGCGTCTAAGATTTGTTCAGATTGTGATTGCGGGCTACGACTTACCAAAATAACCGATAAGGCGGGGCGAAAACTTGTAAACCTGAGGTTAAGCTTATTTATTAATCATCGGCCGGGCAAAGCTACGATACGAGCTACCCTTACCGATACTTGTACTGCCCGGTGAACTCGCGCCGCGCTACGAAAGTTGTAATTTTCCACAAGTTGGTTGCCAACATTTTGGCTTCACCTGTAATGTATATTTCACTTTCATAATTATTTGGTGATACGTTCGAGGTGTATTTCTTTTACTATCAATTTAGAATGGCAGAGTCCAATGGTTCTGCCGCTGCAGGCTACCGGCCGCGGCGAAGCAGCTCCATCGCAAACCACAGTCAAAGAGGAGGAACAAATTATCATACACTTTACAGAAGAGATTCCAATGTGTCGACGGCCAGCTTCATGGATGATGTCGAGATGGCACATGATGAAATGTTTTCGGGTGCCATTTCTGAATCAGTTCCTTCTAGTATTGCATCCTTCGCGCATCGGCGGTCGCGAGCAGATTCTTCAGCAAGTTTCACATACTATCAACCAAACGACGATGACGAGGAGCTTTCACGAAGTGCCGAGGACGAAGATGACAGTGCGATAATAGACGAGGAAGACGATGTCCAATACCAAGAGGAAGATTCGGATTTGGAAGCTGCTGAATTGGCTTTGAGAAGGATATCAACTGTGGAATCCAGAAGTTCCGTGCATGATCGATTATTGCGCAGCGATAGTGCAAGAACGGATGGAAGTAACCTTGGGCAAGGTCATCGAACAAACCAAAAAATATACATCATTACAGAGGACCTTACTATAGTAGTGGCAGGTTTTCGAACTAGTACATCTGGGTTTGCGTTATACTTAGCCATTTGTATCCTTTCCTTTGGTCTTGGTTATCTTTTGTTACGATGGTTACCGCGCTGGCAAGTCCGTATCATTGGTATGCCATCACCATTGAGAGAATGTGCTTGGGTAGTCATTGAAGTCAGTAACAATCGTACATTCAAATTCCAATATTCTTTCCAAACTACTCATGTGCCCCCTTAGACTATAGCCACAGTCGTGCTGACTTCGTTTGTGTGTGTAGAACCAATGGGGAGAATTTGTTGTACAGGATGTCGAGTCAAAAGAATACGGACGGTCTCTGTCTACAGTCTTTGGCCTTTCCCAAAAAAAGTATTCCATGTCTTACGATTATGACGACGACCCCATTTTGGACAATCTACGTATTCTTGACTACCGCTATATGCGGTTCTCATTCAATCCTTTGAAAGATAGGTTCGTCCTATGTAATAGTGAGTATTATTTTCATTTCTTTCCCCCGAGTTTCAATAATCAGGGTGAAGGACCAAACTTGGAGTTTTGAACGATTGGGAAGCTGGGAATCGTTTGGAACATAGTTTGGCATTCTAAATGAACCTTCAAACCGGTTCAACGACCCGTCGTTGTATTGCAGCCCGGACTATTGAAAACCATAGGCTACTTCGTGTGGAGCGTATTCTCACACGATCATAGCTGAATCATACTAACCGGAACTTTACAGGCTGGAAGGACCCGGCATGGACAGATGTGAAGTCCATTCGTTCTGGAATTAGTGGAGAGGAGAAGGAGAACAGAGAGCTAGTCTTTGGGAATAACATGATTGACATCAGGCAGAAGACCGTTCCTCAACTTCTTGTAGATGAGGTATTTTACATTCTCTTATGTGAAGAGAAAACTTACTAAATGTTTTAGGCTTTCCATCCATTTTATGTCTTTCAAGTGGCCAGTCTTATTTTATGGTCAATGGATCAGTACTATTACTATGCTGCGTGTATATTCGTCATATCCGCGGTGAGTATCACTACTACACTTCTTGAGACCAGATCAGTGAGTACGCCCGACAGACCATTATTGTATTTTGTATGCTAATGATTTTTACCAAAGACAATGAAACGATTGAGAGAAATATCACGATTCGAATGTGACGTTCGTGTCTTACGTAATTCATTCTGTGGGTTATGTAGTTTTTCTCCCCTACAAACATCAATTAACTTTTTCAGGGCGCTATGTTCCATCGAGCGAACTTGTTCCAGGAGACATCTACGAGGTTACGGATCCGGCCTTAGGACAGTTTCCCTGTGATAGTCTACTGCTCGCTGGTGATTGCATTGTCAATGAAAGCATGCTCACTGGTAAGTTTTACAAAGCTCGGAGTAACACATTTCTGACTTCTTTAGGCGAATCCGTCCCTGTGTCCAAAGTTCCAGCTACCGATGAATCTTTGCGGCTCCTTAACCTTTCTGCTTCATCTGTGGCCCCTGAGCTCGCGAAACACTTCTTGTTTTGTGGGACTAAAATTATCAGGGCACGTCGTCCTCATGATGATAATGATGGCGAGGCAGTTGGGCTCGCCATGGCTGTCAGGACCGGCTTCAATACCACGAAAGGTGCATTGGTTAGATCCATGCTCTTCCCAAAGCCTTCAGGATTCAAGTTTTACAGAGATTCGTTCCGGTACATATCCGTCATGGGCGGCATTGCAATGCTAGGATTTGTTGCATCATTCATCAACTTTGTTCATCTGAACTTGGCATGGCACTTAATTGTTGTCAGAGCCCTGGATCTGATAACAATTGTCGTTCCGCCAGCTCTGCCCGCCACACTTACAATTGGAACCAATTTCGCCCTGGGACGCCTTAGGAAGAAGCAGATATTTTGTATCAGTCCTCAAAGAGTAAATGTGGGTGGAAAGCTCGACATTGTATGTTTCGACAAGACTGGAACGTTAACCGAGGATGGTCTGGATGTTCTTGGTATTAGAGCTGTACACCAGCCGGCAAATAGATTCAGTGATATTCTCACCGATGCGCCATCACTGTTGCCCGGCGCGGCTTATGAACGCGATCCTACAGTCGACTACAACATCCATAAAGCCATTCTTTACACGATGGCGACATGCCATTCCCTTCGAGTTGTTGATGATGAACTGATGGGTGATCCATTGGATCTAAAAATGTTTGACTTTACTGGTTGGTCTTTTGAGGAAGGGCAGCACAACTCTGGCGACACCGATGATGAGGAGTCTGGAGGATTGTCACCTTCAATCGCCCGACCTCCGGCGGGCATGGAATACGATTTGGATGATCAAGATAACGCCAATAAATCTCCTATCGAACTTGGTGTTCTCAAATCTTTCGAGTTTGTCTCCCAGCTTCGCCGAGCCAGTGTGATCGCTCGGAAGTTTGGGTCTCAAGGGTGTGATGTTTATGTAAAGGGTGCCCCTGAATGCATGAAAGACATTTGCAAAGCGGAAAGCTTCCCTAGTGACTACGAAGATCTTCTCGCTTATTATACCCATAGAGGCTTTCGCGTCATTGCCTGTGCTACGAAACACATCAAGAAGATTAACTGGGTGAAGATGCAGAAAATGAGCCGTGAAGACACTGAATCGGAGTTGAACTTTATTGGGTTCATTATCTTTGAGAACAAGCTTAAGCCAAGCACAGCCGGTGTATTGGATGAGTTGACTGAAGCTGGTATTAGAAAAGTCATGTGTACAGGCGACAATATCTTGACGGCCATTAGCGTCGCCAGGGAATGCAATCTCATCGACAAGACCGCTCACTGTTTCGTGCCTCACTTTATAGAAGGGAACTCGCTAGACCCAAAAGCTCGATTATCATGGGAGAGTATTGACAATAGCATATATAGACTCGACGACCAAACTCTAACGCCACTTCCTCCGCCGGTGGAAGGCGACGCCTCGTTACCTTATGATATATCTAATCTGAGGAATTACTCTTTAGCTGTGAGCGGAGATGTCTTCCGCTGGATTGTGGATTTTGCGCCCACAAGCGTTCTTCAAAGAATGTTAGTCTGTGGTCAAGTATTTGCGCGGATGTCGCCTGACGAGAAGCATGAGCTAGTGGAGAAACTCCAGAGTATCGACTACTGTTGCGGATTTTGTGGTGACGGTGCGAACGACTGTGGTGCTTTAAAAGCCGCAGATGTTGGCATATCATTATCTGAAGCAGAAGCTTCAGTCGCTGCGCCATTCACTAGCAGGGTGTTCGACATTACCTGCGTTCCTGAAGTTATACGTGAGGGTAGAGCAGCTTTGGTGACCAGTTTCAGCTGTTTCAAGTACATGAGTCTCTACTCGGCCATCCAATTCACGTCCGTGAGCTTTCTATATGCATCTGCATCAAATCTTGGGGACTTTCAATTTCTCTTCATCGATTTAATACTCATTCTGCCTATCGCTATTTTCATGGGATGGACTGGACCTTTTCCTATCCTATGCCAGAAACGCCCCACAGCCAACCTCGTGTCAAGAAAGGTGTTAACACCACTCTTGGGTCAAATAGCCATTTGCATCCTTATTCAAGCCGTTGCATTTCAAGCAGTGAGACGACAGCCTTGGTTCATTCCCCCTCATCTTGATAAGGACAAATCCAACATTGAAAATTCGGAAAACACTACACTATTTTTGGTATCTTGCTTTGAATACATTCTTTCCGGAATCGTCCTAAGTGTGGGGAAGCCATTCCGTCAATCCATGGCACATAACCGTAAGTATTTACAGATCTTCCTCTACTGTTCTCAATAACTAACACTGACCCAGTACCATTTGTCGTCACAATTGTCGTGGCATTGCTGTTCTCGTTATATATGCTCTTTGATCCGTCTCAATGGTTGGCGAATTTTATGCAGTTGACTGAAATGAGTTGGGACTTTGAGGTATTTATCCTGGTCCTAGCAGTTGGATATATTTTCCTGGCATGGTCCTCTGAAAACTATTTGCTACCAAAGCTTGGAAAGTATTTGGGGATTTTAAAGACGTCAATCACCCGGAAGCCTAAGCAGAGAAAGACCTACAAATTGGTGTTGGAGGAGATGCGCTTAAGTTCACTGCAGTAATGATTGCGGTGTGTGTACAAATAAGAAACAGTGTAACAATATGTATATATAGACAAGCTAGGTAATAGATGGTTCGCAAACTAGCAGTGCGGTCTGACGACAATGGCAGAAATGCTGTATCTTGTCGAATCTCATTGAAATATTGAATCTACTTGGAACATTAGTTTCATCGAGTAAATTATATTTTAGCAGTCTTGAAATTCACAACTTATTCGATTCTTGGAGACGTGCTACGTGCTACTTATAAATTAGAAAGGTTAGTCTGCTAGGCAGGTGCAAGCGCAGGTACGGGTCCTAGTTTGGAAGCTAACAGAGGAGCTACGGGCACCGGAGTATCTTTCGAATGATGATTAAATGATGATATTGCGCACCCACCCCCGCGCTTTGATGAGCTCTTCTAAACTCTATATGTAGCATTCCTCAACCTCTAAAGAAGTTTACCTTTTAGTTTCTTTAGTTTCTTAAGATAATTTACTGTATAGAAATTACCTGTTAATTCTCCAAATTTTCAATCCTTTTTTGAGCTACCAATTATGAATTACGGTAAATCTAATCTACGTCCTTTCAAGACCTTGCATCACAGTGGCAACTGACATTCTCCCAGACTGGATCCTCGACGGAGGATATCTCCCAAATGCTGTAATCCGCCTTGGTATCCGTCGCCAATTGCGTGAGCGTATTGACCTTATAAAGAGTACCTCATTAGAAGAAGCGTATGAGCGTAAAATGAGCTACGTAGAGCTTCTGCGTAGTCGTCCGATTGCCATTGAGACGGCTGCTGCCAATGAACAGCATTATGAAGTCGGAACTGGTGTTCTTGCTGCGTGTCTAGGGCCAAGAATGAAGTATAGTTGTTGTTTGTATCCTAAGGGGAGTGAAACTTTGGGTCAGGCGGAAGTGGAAATGTTGGAGACTTATGTGAAAAAGGCTGGGTTGGAGGATGGAATGAGTATCCTGGATCTTGGGTGAGTCGCTTCTGAGTTCTAGAAACAAGAATCATGGAAAGGGGATGGGGAAGGCTAATATATTTTAGATGTGGTTGGGGTTCAGGAGCATTGTATTTTGCGGAAGTTTTCCCAAATTCGAAGATCACGGCGTTCTCGAACTCGAGAACCCAGAAGCTCTACATTGATGGGAAAGCCAAGGAGAAGGGTTTCCAAAATCTGACAGTGATCACCGGGAACGTGGTGGATTACGAATTCGAGAAAGATAGTTTTGACCGAGTTGTATCCATCGAGGTAAGTCACATGTAAAGAATTCATTTAAGTCAGTGGCTAACAAGGGGAAGCTTTTTGAGCATATGAAGAACTATGAGCTACTGATGGCAAAAATTGGAAGAGCCTTGAAGCCAGGGGGGAAACTGTTTGTCCATATCTTTGCTCACAAGACTACACCTTACGACTTTGAGGAGGGATGGATGAGCACACATTTTTTCGTAAGTATAATACATTCTCCACATGACAATCCTTCGATTCAAAGTGCATTTTGGTGTTACATCTAATGTATCCTTTTTCCTGTCTTCGGCGTTTTTTCTTGATCGTGCCCTAGAGCAAAACCCTCCCACTTTAGCAGCAATCACTGACTCGTTGATTTTGTAGTCTGGAGGTACCATGCCATCTGCGGATCTGTTGTTATTCTTTCAGAAAGATCTCAAACTTGAGAGGCAATGGTGGGTGAATGGCCAACATTACGCAAAGACTTGCGAGGTATGTACATTGGTTAGTTTAGACTTGTCTGTTCCTCGCTAATAAATCATGTAGGATTGGCTGTCAAAGATGGTAGCTAGCAAGCAAGAGATTTGGCCCCACCTAACAGAAACATATGGCGAGAAAGATACCGCAATGTGGTATTACCGCTGGCAAATTTTCTACCTGGCAGTAAGTTGCTTCCCCCATCTCTTCGTAGTTTTTATACTAATTTAATAACAGTGCGCCGAGTTGTTCGCGTATGAAGGTGGAGACACCTGGGGTGTATCCCACTACTTATTTGAGAAGCCCATCTCTGCGTAATAACATAGACACTGTAGAACCCATAGACTGCGTATAATTGATTCAATTTCAACTCCAATGCCCAATGATATTTCCTTCCGTATGTACAGGTCTTGGCCCACTATCGGTATTGTGATTCCAAACTGCCTTGGGTGGTATCTTCTGAATGTCAAGTCCTCGCAGTAGATTGATGGATCCCAATTACCGCCATATCCCCTCCTCATTTAGTCGTTCAGTGATCCCAAGGGTGCTTCCAGCCCAACAAGGCAGGACCTAAGTTGTGTCAGTATGCGTACTGTCCGTCTAAACTCAAAGGGCAGCAATACCATCTTTCTTCGCACGATACATCAGCTGTATATAAGTTAGCATGCAGTAGTGGTATCAGGATTTAGGAGTACATACGAAAAACCACATGCTTGCTCCCAATGCTGTACCAGCAAATCGATATAGAGGTGGAGCTCTGTAGAGTCCTCCGGGTCCTGGAGGTGGTTGTGCCATTGTGCTAATGAAATGGTTAGTACGGCTACGTATATACCAAGAACAGATTTGCTACTACTTGAAATAGAGTATTGGAGACTAACGGTGATCGATGGCTTGTGTTGTTCAGAAGTGAGTGTTTAATGTGCCGTATGGGTTCCAAAGTCGCCCATTCGCAACTTTTGGGGTCCGGCCCGAGAACCAAGTAGTAAGCTGTGGCCTGTAATATAAGGACACCATACAGAAAGCTGCTCGCCCCATAACCTTGAACCTTTGTACTTAATTAATTCACTTTCTGTATTATGTACTTTATAGATTCGACGACCCTATTCTCTCCCCAACCAATTTCTTGTTTCTTATTGTCTTAAGGAAGGGTTACAATGCTGTTAAGACCTAGTTTAACCTCGCACCACGAGCCCTGAAATAAAAGCTTAGTTTCCAAATATTTACATTTCTATCGAAGGCTCTCTCTGAGACAAACGTCATTTTTTTACACGGCGGAAAGTCTCGAAATTTACAGCTGCACGCACGATCGCATACTCGATAACCTACGCGCACGAAACAAGAATCTCTCCTTGCATATACGCATTCTGTCAGAATGGCGACCCCATCACGACCAGTGCCGGCAGCTACCAATGGCATTCATAGCCCAGAATATGCACGGCAACATACTCGGCCACAGAACACGTTCCGCGGCTGCTCAAGAATCACAGATTATGAGGTTATGGGGAAAATTGGAGAGGGTACATTTGGGGAAGTACACAAAGCCAAGTCTAGAAAGACAGGTATGGTTGTTGCTCTAAAAAAGATCCTGATGATCAACGAGAAGGATGGGTTTCCAATTACAGCCCTTCGCGAGATCAAGACTCTCAAAGCTCTTTTGCACCCAAATGTCTTGAATTTGGAGGAGATGGCCGTCGAGCACCCGCAAAAAAATACCGATAAGAAGAAGAAAGCTATTATGTACATGGTCACTCCATATTTCGACCATGACTTATCAGGTCTTCTGAAGAACCCGAACATCCACTTTACGGAACCGCAAATTAAGTGTTATATGCTGCAATTGCTTGAGGGTATGCGGTACATTCACGATCACAACATCCTTCACCGGGACATCAAAGCCGCAAACATTTTGATCAACAACAAAGGCATACTTCAAATTGCAGATTTTGGCCTGGCGCGACACTATAACGAGCCTGTACCAGTTGCAGGGAAGGGTAATGGAGAAGCAAAGGCGCATTATACTGTTGTAGTTGTTACAAGATGGTACCGTCCTCCAGAGCTGTTTTTAGAACTGCAAAACTACACTCCAGCGATCGATATTTGGGGAGTCGGGTACGTTTTAACTTCCTTATATTTGAATGGCTGACTAAATATTCGCAGTTGTGTTTTTGGCGAGATGTTCCTCGGAAAGCCAATCCTTCAAGGCGAGAGCGAGGAGCAGCAGCTTAAGCTTATTTTCGATTTGTGTGGCACTCCCAATGAGGAAAACATGCCAGGGTGGAGGTCACTCCCCAAAGCTCAAGGTCTGAATTTTAGCCCACCGCGCCCTTCGACACTAGCTCAGAGATTCAGAGAACAAGGCTCTGGTGCTATCTCTTTATTGCAGGAACTGCTGAAACTCGATTGGAGGAAGCGTACCAACGCAATCGATGCGTTAAAGCATCCATACTTCCGAAACACGCCTTTACCTATGAAACCACACGAGATCCCAATTCTGGAATCATCACATGAGTTTGATTCAAAGCAGCACCGGGGACAAAAACAGGCCCCACCACCTCCCAAAGGAGGCGATGTGGGCATGGGGCCAGACCAATGGGAGCGGAACGGGAGTGGACCAGGATATGATAATTACGTCAGTCATCGGGGTCACCAAAACGGTCGCTACCCTCCCCCTCCTCCTCACGGTGGCTACAGAAACAGTGGTCCACCACCTCCACAATACGATGACCGCAAACCAGCGTGGAGACGAGATGATCGAGGTTTACCACCGCGACCACCACCTACAGATTTCGCTTATGATGGTGGAAGATCAGACCAACATGGTCACCGATCCAGATCCCAAGATTTAGATGGTCGCGGCCATCGCGATCGTGATCACGCGCCCCTTCCTCGGAGTAGAGCAGGAGGTGGTGGGAATATCGACACATACATTCCAAGTTATAACATGAACCGGCGACCAAGAGACGACCGCCCACCAGGGGCCGACCGTTTACCACGAGATGACCGCCGAGACGACCGACCAAGACACAGTAATGGAGCCAGGCACGAATACGACAGTCGAGGTTCCCGTGATAGCCGAAGTCGTACCCGCAGCCCCATTAATGATCGTGGGAGGGATCGATATAGAGAACGCGAACCTATAGGAGATCCTTATTCCCATCGTCGTTGATGACACCTTTCTAGGTGCGTTGTTACATTATTATCTTTACATTTAGCGTGCTTTGGGGTTCGTGACGGCGGGGATATTTATCTTCAGATATTCGGTTGCTCATTCATAAGGAGTGGAGTCAAAGGGATTGGCGTGGGTAGCTTTTGGCTTTGGCTGTACCAAATTGGCGTTTGTCGTTTCAATGAATTTTTACAGCATTTGGGAAAGGAGGAGGGATCTTCAAAATATCATCGAAAAGAAGGAGGGTTGGCCGCTGGTTGTTTAGCAATTTATTCAACAGCCAAGCCTATAAATTTTCTCAATACCTACATTTCTCGGATGGGAAACATGACTTTGTAATCAATATAGGAGGATGGGTCAATGGAAAGGGGTTTCTTCCATCCAGGAAGACTCAATGAAAAAGGAGAAGAACCCGTGATTTGGACCAGAAGAAGCTGAACTTTTTTAATGGAAAGGCATGATGGTTGCGTTGCGCATGCTTTACTATGGATACCTACTTCGCTTTTTTGTATTATTGTACACACACACACATCTATCATAGCATATTAAATAAACTTGGAAGTTCAAAGATTCATGATGAAAATTGGTCTTTGTTCTTTTAATTTTTAAATTCTTTTAAAAAAAATAAAAATAAAAATTTATTGGAGAAAGAAATATGAAACTCACTCCCCTAGTAGCAAATTATCACCTGTTTTGTTAGAGGTAAGATTATTTGAAAGGAAGATCTTAATCTTACCTATCTTAGATATGTATGTATATCCAGTAGACTCGATCTTTTGTACTTCAACCCCGCCTTACTTTCACTTTCACTCCAATCTCCTTTATATCTCCGTCTTTATCTATCGGAAGCGCTCCTAGAAATGTAGCGAGTGAGGTAAGGCAGGCAGGTAGGAAGGTAGGAAGGTAAGTATATCTTTGTTTGTATTACGTTGAACGAAAGAACTTCTTGTGTGAGGGACACTTGTATTGAGGTTAAAAAAAGGAAGAGCTACCACATACAATGTAAGGAAACCCTTGTGGTTGATAGTAACGCTATTTTAATTTTACAAAGTGTGCCGGTTCCCTTGTCAAATTGTGCGCCGTGATGCCATGCCTACGAATTATCATGCCCTTTCTAATACATCCAAACTCCATACCATATTCACCAGCCAGTGAAAATTAAAAATTAACATATCTGGCTCCATAAAACTACCCAGCATCAATTCGGTTTTCTATGCGATTGTGGAATTAACCTACGATGCGTTAGTTCCCCGTTCACCTACATAGGGTTTGAAAAGGGGTAACATACTTTAGAAGTTCAAATTCATTGTACCTCTTCAAGTATCTGTTACCACGCCTGTATGCTTTTAATAGATCACCAGGATGTTTATGGTGAACTGTTCCGCCCACAAATTTGACGACTTTTGACGCATCATGAAACATAGGATCGAAAACGAGAAGATTTTTGGTGCCATCAGTTTGTTTTTCGAATCCAATAATCGTCATCGAGTGGCCTGGCATGTAGCAATTAGATAGGCACCCACAAGAGAGAGGTTGAGGATCTACCTGGATGTTGAAAGTATATTGGAGGGAGAGAGGTCTCTCGGACTTTAGATTCGAAATCAACACAATTGTCGAGAAAGTATTCCTCCACTTTTTGATACAAGAGATTAGCCGCTGGACCTTCCCCTTTATCTTTTCTGGTTTTCAAGGCCGCAGTATCACATCTGAGAATGTAGTTAGTACAAGGTGAAAGTGAAGGGTCATAAAAAGCATACGGGATTCCTAGGGAGCAAAACATCGCTTGAGCCTATTTATTCATGTTAATTAACTGACATGATATCCAAGTATAAAAAAGCGGGAGTTAGGGGGTATTCTCACATCAGGAGTTCCGATGTACTTCCTCGTTCCACGAATTCCACCAGTTTCTATTCGACCTTGAGAATTAATTCCTTGATCCCAAGCGTTCTCAATATAGTCTTGAATATCAAATATTGTTGGAACACAATCATTGAAGACGTTGTGACCAGGAAACTGAGATCTAATAATGTATGAAGACATCATTTGAATGTTTCTGTAGCCACAGAAACCCCCTAAACATCTGGTTAACAGGAGAAATCCGTCAAGGAGGGAGGGAGGTCATACCCTCTCTCAGAAGTTTTGAAACATGGAGAACAGCCGGGTCACACAGGTAAGCATAACTTACTGAACGATCCTGATCGAGGAGCTGAGCGAGTACGGGGATGATACCCTCTGCCTGATTTGGGCAATATTTGACCCTCCGCAATTGTCCATCTGCATTAATTCTATTGATCGTCTTATACTGGCCATCTGATTGCAGTAATTTTACAAGCCATTGTGGCATTTGCTTCTCATGAGCATGAGGACCAAGCTCTGCTTTCTGTTTATAATTGAGATCAATATCATGTGACATGGAAACATTGAGAAAGTAAGAACCTACCCCTAATTGTCTTGGGCCCTTGACAGGAGTTTTGGGTTGGGACTTCAGAGAAATATCAGGCATTTTCAAGATATCCTTCCACGCCCTTTGCGAGACTTGTGCTGGCGGTGGTTCTCGTATTTCGTAATCATGCCCATCGTCAATATTTCGAAGTGCATGTGAGAGTTTCGTACCAAAACTAGCATCTTTACTAACACCTTTCTTGGTCCCATTCCTAGAAGATTCTGATGCGGGAGTATCTGATTCCATATTACCATCCTCTTCTCCATGCATCTCGACATGACTTTCAAGCTCATCAAACAACACCATTTCACCACAGCCATCAACCGGACAATCAGCGTAGTTAACATCTTCTTGATCAACCATTGCGATAACACTTGCACTATCTTTGGCTACAAATGGTGATTCTCCCTCAGCATGCAAAGTTTCCATGTGTAACTTTGATCTCATCAGTAAACCGTATTTCTATTTCAATGAAATGCAGTATTCGGGAAGATTAACAAACCATTATTTGATATTCGCTTTCTGTTTGGTAGCCACAAAAGGGACAAGGACAAAGGGTTTCTTGTACCTCTGGCATTTTTGGCTTGCGCTCATCGATTTGTTTTACTAACAGAGAAAGAAAGGGTTACAAAGAGGAGGATTGTCGTTGTGGCTGAGAACGTCGAAGAAGTATATGGACAAGGGTCGGTCGTACGCAATATTAATGAAGGAGTGGAATAGTAATTAGATAAACTTTATGTACAGTAACTTTTGATTAATCACGGGAAATATGAAACTGGAAGAATATGAAATGATTGTGAGTAAGTGAATGAGGGAAAAGGAAAGGGAAGGAAAGGAAGGATCGAATGGATGAATGAATCGTCGTTTTGCTGACTGTGACTATGATCACAACGAGGCTGCGAATACGAGTGTACGATGCGGCGGTGGAGGAGGTTGACAAGAAAAGTCCAGGCTGGGTTGGCATAACATCATTTATTATTCATTATATGGCAGGTGCGAAATGTGACGGTTCCCTCGGTTGAAATTAATCGGGGTCTTCGTTACTCCGTGTGCAAATCTCGGATCTGGGTTATTATAATTCTGGCAAAGCTTTTGATGGACAAGAAAAGGAAAGGAAGCATTTATTTATACTTATTCGGAGTGAAGAAAAGGTTTCTGCAACATTACACTAAAGAGGGACATTATCGACATTATCAGGTGAGAAATGCGGCCAACAACGCCTTACAAACAAGTACCTACTAGATAGCAGCTACCTTTTTCTGGGTACCAAGTTGAATCAATGTTCCAGATTTAAATCTCATGATCTCTCTTTTTACCAGAAGCTTCGAGACGACAACATTCGAATTTGTGATCACATTTCAGAGATCAAACGAAATGAACGTAGAAGACGGAACGACACTTCAGTACAATGTTCAATTCGAAATTAAAAACTACACTACACAATGCAAACCAAAGCACCGGGACATCATCGGTCACCACCGGGTAACTTATCGGACATGAGATAATGCAAGGCTGACCAATTGAATAAATTCATTCCTCACGGAATCAAAATATTTTTCTGTTATCTCTGATATCGCAGCCTTTACTCGATTTTCTCACTTCACCTCACATATTGCTATTTCTTCTTCTTTTTCTTTTCTACAAGTTCAATATGCCTTCTCGATTGTTATCACCTACCATCCTCCGCGCATGTCGGAGGAACTACTCTACATCTAGCACCGTCCCTCTAGCGTTTGATTTGCACGAACCAGCCAATCCCTCTTCCAATGCTCCGCGAGCCATCATCTTCATGCATGGTTTATTCGGATCCAAGAAGAATAACAGGAGCATTAGTAAGTGAGCTTTCCTTGAGCATTCATTTTATCGTCCTTTCGGTTCACTAATTGTCAATTTCAGGGCTCTCGCAAGAGATCTAGGAAGACCTGTCTATGCTGTTGTGAGTCACATCCCTCGAGGAGCTTTGAAGAGTATATATTGAGGATAGATAGGATCTGCGAAATCATGGCGACTCACCGCATCATCCCAAACACGATTATACCGCCATGGCAGCCGACGTAGCTGAATTTATAAACGAGCATAAGCTCACTGGGCCTACACTGATAGGCCACTCAATGGGCGCAAAAACTGCAATGGCCCTGGCACTTAAGTCTCCAGAAGTGGTCGAGGATATAGTATCCGTAGATAATGCGCCCATTGATGCAGCACTCCTCAGTAACTTTGGAAAATACATCCAAGGAATGAAGAGAATCGAAGCGGCAGGAGTGTCCAAACAAACTGAAGCGGATAACATCTTAAAGGACTATGAAGAAGAGCTTCCTATCCGCCAATTCCTTCTCGGAAACCTCGTGCGCACGGAAGACAAGACGCAGAAGTTTAAGGTTCCTCTTAAAATCCTCGGGGCCGCATTGGACAACCTTGGTGATTTCCCATTCAAGGATCCAGATTCGATTCGCTTCAACAAACCTACGTTATTTGTTCGGGGAACGCAAAGCCACTATGTGCCAGACGAAGCACTTCCTATAATAGGGAAATTCTTCCCTCGGTTTGAACTTGCCGATATAGATGCTGGGCATTGGGTAATTTCTGAGAAACCGGAAGAATTTAGACAAGGTTTGTCTTTTCATTCTTGGGCACCACTGTGAGGACTTTCGCTGACTGACGTGAAAATAGCCGTTGTGGAATTCTTGAAACCAAAAGAATAGAAGGATAGAAATGTACAGTCTATTGTGTATATGTAAAAGGGTATCTGTTATAATCCCATGCCATCCAAAAGAATAATACCCACGTAACGCCTCCGTATACATATGCTTCGTATCCACGTATCAACGTAACCAATATCGCATAGTGTGTGCCAGTACCCCTCACTTCCACTTACTGTAAGACTTGAAGTCTAGCAAGCACATCCCGATGTATAGCTATCATTAGCTGCTCTGATTGTAACCTATCAAACAACCCGTTAGTATTCATGTCCCTTGATAAGTCACAGAACCCCAAAAAACTCACCCCTCCCGACTTCCTCTGCCCCCCCTTCAACAACTCAGGCCTCTTGACAACCTCCCTTACCACCCCCTCAAAAACCGCCTTCACCCCTTCCCTAGTCTTACTACTACACTCCCCCCACCCACAAATATTAACCCCCCTCTCCCTCCACCCATCCGCCAACGCCTTCCCCTCCTCCACACTAACCATCCTCTTCCCGCCCTTCCCCAAATCACACTTCGTCCCCACAACCCAAAACACACACCCATCCACGGCATTATTCTCCGCCTCCTCCACCCACCTCCCCATACTATTAAAACTTTCGCGATTCGTCACATCGTAGACGAGGAGCACGGCATGCGCACCGCGATAGTAGGAATTCGAGAGTGTGCGGAAGCGTTCTTGGCCTGCTGTGTCGAGGAGATTGAGTCGGTAGGGTTTCCCGTGTATCGAGAGGGTTTTGAGCTGGATGTGGGTTTTTGGTTGTTAGTATATTTCCTACCTTATGTTTTAATCTTACTCTGTCTAGATACTATATCATGCCCTTATCCATGCATTCAATAATGAAAGATAAGGAGGGGGAAAAGCCAAAATAATCCAGGGACAAAACCAACACACCTTAAAATCAACTCCGATAGTAGCAGTACTACTCTCCGAATCAAACTGGTCGTCGCAATATCGTATAAGTACTAAAGACGTGACACCAGCGCCCGTTAGCACAATCTACCTCTGATCTCATCGGCAACACTGAAAATGAACCGCGCGGAATCAGGTCGGTCGTACATGCGGATTTGCCCGCTCCCGAGGGGCCTATCAAAAGTATTTTGAGGGTTGGGATGGAGTCGTCGGATGCCATCGTGAAGGGCTTGAAAAGCGATTAAAGAATGAACAAAACTTCTGTGGGTGGAGTTGAGGTCAAAAGGTCTGGAAGTAGGTCATGAAGTTTGTTCTGGAAGGGAAGGAAGGTTTTTGGCATATTAATCACAACGTCACTCGCTAAAAGCAAGGCTGATGTAAAATCAACAACGCCACTAGGAATTCACGTGGATCATCCTCATAGGCACTGTGTTTTTGCATTTTTTTGACATTTTTGGAATTGAATGATAGCCCTGTGCTATATGTGATGCAAAGTCACGCCTATATTGCCCAAAGCCCAGACTTGACTACATATGATGCACCATCAAACCCAAACCGCATAACATCATCCCTTATTTAAACTTGCTCCAACACCTTCTCCTTGAATTCCCTCTCAACCTTTTGCCCTTGCTCATCTGTGTTTGACTCGCCGTGGAGGTTGAGGAGAGCACCAAGGTCGAACTTAGGTGCCTTCAAAAGCTTGACTTTTCTAATGTGAACCTGATGGAAAATTAGTACATAAATTTCACCTCCAATAAATACTTGAACATACGTTTTGTAATGGGTAGATGCCTTGGGTAGCCTTCTCAATCTCACGACCGATAACCTCTGGGATGAGCTTGGCGGTGAGTTGAGTGAGAGTGCAGGTGCTAGCCTCACGTTGAATGATCTCGGTCATCTTCTTGCGGATCGCCCTGATTTGAGAAGAAGCAGCGTATGTGGTCTTCTTGATCTGGTTAGGTCTGCGCTTGGTGAAAGCGATAGCGAAGAGGCGGAGGAGGTAGTCGTCGGTGGTCTTGACAGTGATGTTTGCCTCGATCAAGGATTGCCACTTTCGGACAAGAGATCTGAGCTTGTCTGATGTGAAGTCGAGACCGTGGAAGTTGGTCAAGCAGTTCTTTCCTTGAACCTCATCGACACGGAGCTTAACCTTGCGGAAAGCGTGGTCCTCATCCTTTTGCAAATCGGCCAAAGAAACCTCGATAATTCTTCCTTTCAACGAGTCGTTGGCGTTCTTGAGACCGGTGGTTCTGTTGACGAGGGTCTTTCCGACACTGTATAAATTATTAGATGCAGTTCGCAAAATAGGTAATAGGATTTGTCGTACTCTCTGATTTGGAATGAAGATGGTGCCTATAAAAAATATTGTCAGATTCTGCGAATAAATCTTAGTCGAAGAATTTCACAAACCTTGATCTGGTACCAATCTTTACGGGTGAAGGGATCCAAGGTCTTCTTCTTCAAACCCTTCTTGCCCTTAGAGAGACGCTTATTCCTGTCGTGCTGTCAGATCCATATTCTCGATAGCTTTGCCCCTCTCGTCCTCGTCCTGGCCCAATTGTCGCGAATCCACGCTATTGTGATTTATCGATTCCAATATTACAAGATCGAGAGAAAAGGATATAATGGCGAGGAGTTTACTCACTTTCCGACAGCCATGATTGCGATAAGTTACCTATTCGCCGACTGAGATTGAATTGATGATGGGCGTTGGTGGTCTGGTGTGAAATCAAGAAGAGGTCAATCAAACTTTTGATTTCTGTGCGTAAATGAAAATTAAGCGAGTTATTTTTGATAATCGCAGGTGCAGAGGGTCCAAGCGCCAAGAAAAGTGACTTTGTGAAAATAATGAAATGAAAATGAAAATGTGAAAATTCACAAACCAAACCCTGTGAGGTTACCGGATACCTAGCACTGGTAGTTTTTTTCTTCATTGTTACGGAGCCTTGCCGAGCCTTGCCCGATGACGCGATAATTCTTCCACACAGCAATAGTTTGCGAGTTTGCTTGTAAGGTATTTTCCCATGTCCATGCCCATGCCCATGCACCACCCTACGCCCCTCAATATTTGTATTCTCAAATTGACTTCTTAGTTATTGACTCATCCATACAGAAACATAAATTGTTTGATTGTCCCCTTCAGAAGTAGAAATATACTTCGTTTTTACTTCCATATTCATATTGGTATTCATATTCATCTCTTTCAATCAATTATAACAAAATGGCATCACCACAAGATATCGCTGGAGCCAGTGGCCTTTCAAGAATGGTCTCCAATAGCCTGAGCCTTTCTCCTACAGCAACCTTTCATTCTCCCCCATCAAGCTTCGGGCCCGGCTCGATTTCGAGAGCGGCCGCAAGAACCAATGCAAAGCAATTGAAGCCATTCGATACTCAAGATATCAAGATTTTACTCTTGGAAAATGTCAATCAAAGTGGAAAAGATATCCTTTCTGAACAAGGATACCAAGTTGAATCCCTGAAGACTTCTTTACCAGAGGCTGAATTGATTGAAAAGATTCGGTAAGATAAAAGATAAAAGACGAAAGTATACTTTGCTAATGACTACTATGCAGAGATGTCCATGTCATTGGAATTAGATCAAAAACTAAGCTCAGCGAGAAAGTCCTTCGTGAAGCCAAGAACTTGATCGTGGTGGGATGTTTCTGTATTGGCACAAATCAAGTCGACCTTGAATATGCTGCCGCACATGGTATTGCAGTATTCAACTCCCCTTTTGCCAACTCCCGAAGTGTAGCAGAATTGGTCATTGCAGAGATCATAGTTCTTGCCCGTCAACTCGGTGACAGATCGAATGAATTACACAATGGAACCTGGAATAAAGTTAGCAACAAATGCTGGGAAATTCGTGGAAAAACTCTCGGTTTGTGACCTTACACATTATATTTCTTTCACTTGACCTAATTCTCAAACTTTTAGGTATAATTGGTTACGGTCACATTGGTTCACAATTGTCTGTTCTTGCCGAAGCCATGGGCATGTCGGTAATCTACTACGATGTCGTCAATCTCATGGCATTGGGTACTGCTAAACAGGTTCCTACCTTGAACGAATTACTCAATACCGCGGACTTTATTACATGCCATGTTCCAGAACTTCCAGAAACTAAGAATCTTATTGGCAGAGCACAATTCGATCAAATGAAGGATGGCAGCTATCTTATCAACGCATCCCGCGGTAGCGTGATTGATATTCCAGCTCTTATTGAAGCCTCAAGAAGTGGAAAGATCGCCGGTGCAGCTTTGGATGTATATCCAAGTGAACCAGGCGGAAATGGTCCTTACTTTACAAATAGCTTAAATCCTTGGGCAGAGGATCTTCGTAGTCTCAGCAACATCATTCTCAGCCCCCATATTGGTGGTAGTACCGAGGAAGCTCAGCGTGCTATTGGTGTTGAAGGTATGTGCTTCCTCAGTAAGCGAATCGCCCTTGACTAACATGATTTCTCAGTTGGCGAGGCCCTTGTCAGATATGTGAACTCTGGTGTCACTCTTGGAGCTGTGAACTTACCAGAGGTCAATCTTCGTTCTCTTACATTGGACGAGTCCAACCATGCAAGAGTGAGTTCATTGTCTATAGTTCTACGATAAACTTACTGATTTTTTAGGTCATCTACATCCATCACAACATTCCTGGTGTATTGAGAAAGGTTAACGAAATTCTCGGCGATCACAATGTAGACAAACAAATCACTGATAACAAAGGCGATGTATGAAAATTGTGTATTCCTACTGTTCTCGACAATTTACTAATTTTATTTAGGTCGCATATCTCATGGCTGATATTAGCAATGTACAAACTAGCGATCTGAAGGAGATTGCTGATAGCTTAGAAGCTTTGAGCTGTAAGTCCTCTTGTACACTTGAATTAATCATACAATACTAACATATATAGCACGTATTCTCACCCGTGTACTTTATTAAATAATGAAAAAATAGATATGGATGTAAAATTTTTGCATAGGGAGTTTCGAATTAAAAGGGCATTCAACAGGAGTGGTGGCGCTTGGCTTGGGGTTGCATCTAGGCAATCCCTTCAACAAAGGCAGGGCAGGAGTTGACAAATGGATGTGTACCTTAAAAATTGGAAAAGTAGAATAGGAAGGCTTTGCATTTTAGGGATAGGATACAATCCAATACATGTGTCATTTGGAAAAGAAAGATTTACTGGTGTTCCAGAGGTTGAGGCATGAACCCAAACCCAACTAAAAGACAGACCACCTCATTCAATGTGTCGAGGACAATTAGATCAACTGTGAAAATTTAAGAAAAGGGGAAAAGAAGAAAAAAACAGTATATCTTGCAGCATGAATACTTTCAAATTGATGAAATTCTACTCATTCGTTCACTCAATGAATATGAATAGTCAATCATTTCCAAATGGCACTTATCCAAAACGCCATCAAGATCTCATCCGCAGCCAACTGTCCAGAGAACATACCTAATCACAGAAGTAAATTCAATGAAGGTGGACACTACCCTCTTCCTAAGATTACCTAGGTAAGTAGGTTCTAATTTAAAATTTAAGATCTTCAGTGAAATTATATTTACGTATGTATGTATATTTTTGATTCATTTATTAGAGAGAATATTTCCTTAGGCTTGGTGTTTTGTGTATACTGGTGATGGTTGTTATTTGTTACTTGTTAGGATAGATGGATAGATAGATAGATAGATAGATGTTTTCTTGATTTAGCATCGGGTACTAGATACTAGATACTAGATACTATATACTAGATACTGGGCAGGATATCCGTAGCTGGGGTTTTTGATTTTAGTTTTGATTTGATTTTAGGTTTTGGTTTTAGTTATTGAGGAATTGAATTGGAGTGTGAATGCGGAATGAGAATGGGAAATACGGAGTATAAGATCTTATTTATGTGAAGATATAAACGCATAGTATAAGTAAAACTAAAACTATATTAGGAAAGCAAAAAAAAGAAAATAAATAGTATAAACTGAGTTTTCTTTTTCTTTCTGAGTATAATTATATCGGTTTTAGTAATCTAATAGTTAATTTTGTGTATTAAATATTCTTGTGAGGTGGGTTGGTGGGTGTTGTGAGGTAGGTGTGTGAGGTGTGTGGGATATGGAGTAGGTATGTAGGTGTGAGGAGGGAGGTATTTGATTGAGTTTGCTGTGTGCTTTATTAGGATATCTATTGAGTATTGGTAGGTAAGTAAGTATTGTGATAGTTTTGATAGTTAAAGAGATATATAGATGTAAGTTTCTTCTACCTAGTGTTGGGTTAGATTTGACCATCCTGCTTCGAATTTGAGTCTTTGATATCATTTTGTGAGGATAGTGTTGTGTATACATAAGTATACTAATTGAATATAAGTACTTGGTAATTTGAATAACTTCTATTTGTACAGAGTACATGAATCCTCACTTTTAGGTAAGTATTGCCAGATGGGATTTATTCAAACCATCTATCGTGCCAGTTAATCATCAGCTCAGCTCAACTCAATTCAACTACTAGGTATATGTAATACTTTGTAATACCTCACGAAGAACGAACAAAACACACACAGTCACAATCATGAAAATATCTAAAATCCCTAAAATCTGAAATGCCTTTTTTAATTAATTACCTAAAAACTATGTAGAAGGGGGTATAATAAGGAAGGAAAGCCATAAATACAGCCAACCAAGTACACCAGACATGAAAACCCATATATACTATATACACCCGCGCGATAAATAACCATCAATGCCCCAGTTCCACAATTCTAAATTCCAAATTTCATGCCATTCCATCAGTCAATAAGTTAGTTATCCAGCAAGCAGGCACATAGGCAAGCAAGCCGACCAACGCGACAAAAAGTCCAGAAAAAAATAAAATAAAGGCCAGTCCGAGATCCATTGGGAAAGATCATCGATCGGTCCTCCGAATCCTCCATTATCCTCTAGAATTACCGCCAGTGCCGGTACCAGTGCCAGGTAGTGCCAGTGCTCCGGACCCTGGAACACTTATCCGTCCGTCCGTCCCGTTCCGTCGTTATGTAAGGTATCAATCATGAAAAATCCCAAATGGTGAAATCCCTGTCCCAAGAACCAGCCCAGAACCCAATTACTTATGATGATGAACGATGATGTGACATCTCGTCCTTTTATATACTCTATTTTCATCTCTCGTCCGTTCACTTCCATCTCTTCACTCACGAAACGCTCTTTCGTTCCATCCTCTCAGTCGGCTCTTGGTATCCTTGAAAATCTTCAAAGCTGGGAAAACTAAAGTACCCCGCTGCTATCAACGTAATCAGCCTCTGCCTCTCATCACGTCTTCAGACAACACCAAAGGGGTATGGAAATGGAACACTGGGGGTACTAACACTGATACTGCTGCATATTTTTCAACTCATCCTTACAGCTTCTCGCCAATCCACTCTCCGGACTCCTCGGACTTCGGTTTCCGGGGGTCGAGTACGCACTACTGGTACTTCTCGGACTTCCATGATCCTGCTGGGCCGAGTAGCTAGCCACGCGGGTGAGAATCGAAGCTGCTTTCGACGAGGATTGAAGATTGGCAAGATCTTTGCGAGATGCGTTGCCCGTGACTAATGAAGGTGCGGTGGCATGTGCTCTCATAAGTTTGGGTCGAGCAGACACTTTGGGTGATGATCCTCGTGATTGAGTTTTGGATGACATGGTGAATTCTATGGAATGGAAAAGACAATTGGTTCGTAGCGTATGATATACCGTAGGGCAAATGATCGACCAGTTATATAACTTTTCGTTTCTCCACTTGGGGTCGGGCAGTGATAATCCGGAGTGGGCCGATGAATGAGATTGGTTGAAACTGATGAGCGATGTGAAGCTTTTGATGATATTTATTATTCGGAAAGAATTGATCAAGTGCAGATTATCTGGGGAAAGGAATTCTAGGAAAGAGAAAGAGGAGTAAAGAAAGTTTGGAGATACACTTGTCTATATTAAATAACACGCAGAAAAGCATGGCAGGCCTGTTAAGCAAGTAGGTACGTACTAGATAGGAAAACAAGTCAAGCCGGTTTAAGACATCCTTACCAGAAAGCCGATAAATAAGAAAAAGGTCGTTCTAGCCACATGCTAGACTGTGAGAGAATTACCACATTTATTTTGTCCACGCCAACATTAATGATGTGGTGGGTTGTTAATGGTTATGGTGTTGTACACATGCATCAAACGTGCATGGGAAAAGGTGGGCAAGCTTACCATCAGAAAGACACTATCAATGTCGACCCCTCACTCGGGCCCGCCTTTAACTAGCTGACCCCCAATGAATGTCTGGCTACGATTGATTGAAACTTTACGATAATATGGCGCCTTTCCATCCAAATCCCAAAAATCTTGGAAGTTGGGAATTTTGTTATGTTGGGTGTGTTTGACTGCATACAATACTTGTGAAGCCACGACTGTACCTAGTTTTCCGTACTTGGGATACGGCAATGTCATATGTCGTATGTTCTGTCAAACAAGTCACCATGCTCAACCGAGATCTGACAAAACATAACACCGGTAAGAAAAAATCGTGTTCTATATGCTAGACTACGTTTGGTATGTTAGGCACTCATGCTGCATGCAGGTACATTGTGCGGCCCGAGTCATGAAATCTTTCTCTCCGCGCGTGATCAATGATCAATACTGCGATTTGGGTCAGTTTCATAAAGTTTCACTACTGCAAACTTTCATAAAGGGGTACTTACTCATCCCAACTACGTCCCTTGACGGCAGCGAGCTCCTCCTCAGTCATTCTGTGACCAGTAGTGAAGTATCCTAGTTGCAATTTATTCAGCCCTATTACAAGGTATTGGGATTATGAATGGTGCGTGGCAAAACTGACCTGCTGTAATCTTGGCATCAATCTCGACCCTCGAATCTGCTGGGATCCAAGATTCGGGTAGTTCAACTCGTTCATGTATGGGAATTCTAGACGGTTATTTAGCAATGTGAACCAATGTTCCGTGCGCGTTCCTTACCCTTGACCGACTATGGCATCATGTTTCATGCTGTAAATATGGTTACTCCTGCATCTGATATGTTGCGGGTTTGAGTAACCTACTTGCTCATACTTAGCATTCTGTCAATTTTCTTTATTCCCAACCAATGAAGAATGTCGGGCATCAACGCCTGGAAGCGCATATCTTTTACACCGGCGATATTTTCCGTGCGTTTAAAATATTCCGAAGCTCGATCAAGTCCGCGCTTTCTGGCGTTGTAAACGAGGTACTACATGACCGAGTTAGAGATTGTCTCAGAGAGATCCAGAGAAGTGATTAATCATAAAGATCTGAGAGGATAAATGCGGATGTCATGGAAAAAATGATTGGAAGTGGGGGAAATGGTGTGGGTGTTGTGTAAGTTGATAAGCCTCGGTGTGCCCCACAACAGAAGGATAAATGCAGTGCAGACGACCCATGAGCCGCGGAAATTTCAATTACCTTTGTGACCTCTCCAAGAGCTCTACCCTCTTTTCTGAAGTAAATTACTTGGGAAATAATTAGTTATGATATTGAAAGACCGATGGAAACTGTACTCACCGACTAGAAAAACCACAGTCAGTAATTGCCTACGAGAATTGCATAGATAGTGAACGCATTCGGGAACTGCTGTTTATGTCCCAATGGGTATAAAACGAAATATCCGAAAATAGCTGGAGGTAGGAGGTGTGAAAATGAAATCATTTGTACTCACCTCCGCTTCCGCCCTTTTGCGCCTCTTTGACAGCCTCCTCAATACCATAGATCAGGTAAGGACGGCATGTACAGATATCAGATCCGAACACGTCACTGCCGTTACACTGTTAAAGAATATCAGCATGAAAGATCTCCTAATCGTGGTACCTCAAACTGCGGCATTTTATTTTTACCTCGTCATGTATTCGTAAAGCTAGGCGAACATTCTCATCTGACATCTTCGCGGGGTCTCCAAAGCAGTAGACGGTCAATCCACCTATAAATAGTTAGAGATCTCTATGCTGGATCGAGATTACTGTCTCATACCAATTGGTGGCATGAAGAGCTTAATATCGCCCCTGGTAATCAATTCGGGGTATGATCCACCAGTGTGCTCAAACAATGCTCTCCTGAGAACCCCCTCGGCTAGAATATAGGTAAGCAAGATGACTTCCGAAGCTACGATGGGAATACGAACAAATGCCGAATCGCTCAGCGACTCCGGGCAAGTACCAGACCTGTGATATCATTAGACGTATACTTTGACAGTGGAAAAATCAACATACCGGTTCAACGGCAAATTTCGTTACTGCAAGCTCTCCCGCCTCATTCAGGCAAATTTTGCCATCCGGTACGAGCCGACCTTCACGAACACTAGTTTCCAGTTCTGGTAGCTATCAGAGCCGTTAGTATTACTACCTTGCCATCCAACGTTACAAATTACCTTCATATGAGCTCGGGTGATTGCTATCAATATAATTAGTACTATTGCCTAATACGATCTCGATTATCCAAAGGTTGTCATAGTACATACCAATAGTAGGTCTAATATCAACTGCGTTTGGTCAGCCCAAAGCTACATTATAGCCTTACGTGGGGGTTACTCACCATTTTCCTTCTCAATTGTATCCTTAAAAAGCCATGGAGCAAGATGGCCCAAGGGATCCATCGATACTATCTTCTTCTTGTCAGCCCATTGAGGAAACGGTCCAATATTTGCAGCAGGCTCTGTGTTTGTGAAATCCGGCCTGCAATATGTTAATTTATTTGCCATGTTAAATTGAGCTGTTTCCAAGCCTACTTGTGATCTGCCTTGATCTCCTTGCTGGCAACAGCCAAAGCATAATATATCGAATAAGATCCACCGTGGGCTACCAATGTCGGAATCAGATCAGATCACGATTTATCAGCAGACAAGCAAAACATACCTCCAATTGCTAAAACAAACAATTAGTATACCAAAAATCTGTGAAATGGTGAACAAACTTACCGTTACGTCTTCTGGCAGTTTCCGTAGCTCTGGACACAACTACCGGGCCTCTAATTTGCGGATCGCTATGGCCCCATTCCATAGGAAGGGGATTGATACCGGATTGTCCGGGGTATGTACTTATATCATAATTCAATTAAATGTCTCTATTCCCTACATGCATTGAAAAGAACTCACGTGAGAATGATTCGAGAAGTACCAGTGCTTGCTTTTTGAGGATAAGAAGGAATGGGTGTCTCCTCGGGCTTTGCCGCCGAGATAGTTGGAGATTTGGGCACATCGGCATCTTTGAAAGCATCATCTTTGGATGTACTTTCATCGCTGCTTGCAAGAGGTTCGGAAGGGTTGGAAATAGTTGCTGAATCAGTAGAAGCAACATCACGTACTTCCTTCATACCAGCTAAGACATTGACACGGCCAGTAATGGCATCGACATTAGATGCAAGTTGGGACTGGTTGAGTTGGAGACTCTTGATGGAATTGAGGATCTCCTGCATTAAAGCAGTCTGGTCAGGAGGCGAAGAAGACATCTTGGAAGGTGGTTTGGAATATGGCAGGTTTCCAAAAAGAAGTGTTCGAGAGAGTAAGTAAGTGGCTTCAGTTTATTTTGGGAAGGAAATGGGCAGGTTTATATTCTGGGAGGTGAGGGGTAAAGGGACTCGGCGCGTTGGTATCGTTTGCCTGTCCGATACCTAGGTAGGTAGGTAAAGTATTCAAAAGGCACAAGAACACGTATTACGAAATTGGAAAGTGGCTTTCCTCTTTCTTGATGAATGATACGAGGAATGGAATAGATTGACGGATTGGAGGAAAGTGGAAATGATGAATAAAGTGGTGTATGCTAGTTGGTCATCTCTTGCATTTCTTGTATCTATGGCAATTGTTTCCGTTTCCTATCATTCACTCTCCAAGCTATGGTCGAAATGTCAGATGGGCAGCTTCTGGGGTGGTTTATCAGCCCCACTACAGAGTATAATAAAGAAGGGATTTGCACACTATGAATAAGCTACAAAGCAGTCACGGCGTATACAGTAGGGATTCATTGACTTCTGTTGTTCAGGTACAATCATAGAGGACATCTCCTTGTTTCCTTGTCTCCTTTCAATATATATTTATACTATGTACACTCCCTATATACTTTGGACTATATATCTATAATTCTTAGATGCAACACCTTTTCAACACGAGATCAATCCATTTGTGAATATAAGCAACTTATTAATACAAATTAAATCGTATCACGTCGAACAATCAGCGGCTCCATAAATGTCCTTCGTGGCAGTGATATCACTCACTACTCATTATCGATAAGGTATCAATTTTCAGGAACCCGCCGCCTGAACCTAGGATCCCAGCCTTTCGTGACACTTACACTCATTGATAAAAAAGCTATCAGTGTGCAGGCTAGCGGTCGCGCTTCTACATCTTCCGAACCGCGCCAGTCCCACAGCATTTTCTTTAACATACTTATCATTATCCCCAGCCAACTTTAAAGAACTTTAAATAGCATCATGGTATGTGGAGTTATTATTGTCCCATCTTCTTGCTCTTTGCTAATATATGAATTTAGGGTAAACGCAAGGCAGCAAAGAAGCCTCAGGGCCCAAAAAAGGTACATCATTTTTAGCTACTTTCCGCATTATCTTGGACATGCGACATAACCTGACAATTTTGCGTAGAAAGAAGTTTTAAGCACCACCTTTCCCTGCTTATTCTGCAATCACGAAAACTCGGTTATTGTCAAAATTGACAAGAAAGCCGGTGTCGGTCAACTTTCCTGCAAAGTATGCGACCAAAAGTTTCAATGCGCCATCAACTGTGAGTTTCCTGCAACAAAGAAACTTGGGCGGAGGACAATTTTTAGCTAATGGCCGCCTGCATATAGATCTGTCTGCTTCCGTGGATGTTTATGCCGATTGGGTTGATGCTTGCGATGCAGTTGCGAAGGAAGGAGATGACGGGGGAGATTTTGCCCCCGAACGCGCACCTGCTCGACGTCAATCTGGTGCTGCCGCGAAAGGCGACGAGGACGACGACGACAACGATGACGACATAATGGGAGACGAGGATGGGATGGGTGGTTATGGCGGCGATGGAATTGTTGCGGACGACGAATACTAAGCTTGAGGTTCTCAGCTTGGGTTGTGATAATTTTTATTGTTTGGAGTTTTGGGGCCTCACGGTTGGCGAATGTTTCACATGGTCTTGGGCTGTGAGTGTCAAATGGATCAAATCATCCTACCTATCCTTGGCTACGAATAATATTGGTTCAAGTGGCAGAGATCAATGGAACACCGGCATAAATTGTTGTTTTGGTAGATTTTTAAAATATTAAGAGGATATTGAAAATTGGCTTTTCTACATGGTATAGAATCTATCACCAAAATCTCCAAGACCAGGGACAATGTAACTAGACGAACATTAGCAAAATTTAATGTTATTCGGTGAGAATCATACTTCTTTTCATCAAGACCCTATCCTCATGTCAGCTGAGATGTGCATTTGGGTTACGCGGAAGGAAGCACTGACCTGGTCAATAAATGCGGTTACCACTCTGACTTTCTGATATTTCTTTGCAAATGACTCGATGCCTTCTGGACTGGCGATGAGGTTCAAGAAAAGGATTCGTTCTGCGGGAACTCCTCGAGAAATTAAAACGTCTACCGCCATTGATGCAGATCCTCCTAAGTCAAAGATCAGAACAGGATCATTTTAAGTCGTTTGGGAGTAATTACCTGTTGCGAACATGGGATCGAGAAGTAATACCCAACGTTGCGCAATATCTTCTGGAAGTTTATCATAGAAGAGCTTAGGCAAAGAAGTTTCCTCATCTCTCTGTATCAATATTTTACCAATCCTCACTGAACGACAGCAATCTCGTAGTCCTTGTTCCATAGCTTCACCAGCTCTCATAATGGAAACACCACATATTTTGCCCTGAAACTGGACTCCTGCATATGTTCGCCCAACTGGGGTAGTAATTGTGTGCTCTACCACAGGTAAATGATTTAAACCCTCTTCGACCAGTAAACGAATGATTCGGTTCGAGTAAAATATGAAATCGGCACGCTGCGTGTTCTTGTCCCGGATCATGCTATTTCACGCAGGTGTAAGTAAGTTTGTATAGACAGGTGCAGGATTTCTATGACGTACGTAAGAAGAGCAATAAGCTGCGGGGTTTGAGGTAACGTATGCACATTTGGGAAGGAAACTGGAGTTGAAACGGTTGCAATAGGTTTCTCAGGGCGATAGTCAGGGCCGACACATTGTGCGGGCGATTTAACACCTTCTGAAGATTCAGAAAACATTTTGCTGTCAAATTTCCTACTGAGTCGAGTCTCAAGGACACAATCAGGGCTTGACAATGAGAATCTTTTCGCGCTATGTTGGTTAGTGGTAATTTCGCAGAGCTAGCTCAACAAGTTCATTCACTTGCCTCAGATAAGTCCTACAGGTTACTGCTCAAAACCGCACACGCGACAAAGCTGCAGGAATTGTAATTGAACAGCTCTGCGGAGGGCTCCGTATGAATTCTCGTGGGGTGCCGGTGTAAAGCGAGTACCTAGATAGATTGATAACCGATAAGCATAAAAGCTATCTTGGCAGGCTGTGAAGAGTAGGTGATCTTTCAATTCTATGACAAACTGTATCTAGAAGAGATAGAAGTGGTTCTGGACTCACGCACGATTGAAATATCATTAGACTTTTCAAGGGGAACCTTTGGTTGTTTCGGAAACAGAGACCAGTAGTAGATATTCTCAAGTAGAAGTACAATGTAGGTAGTGATGGCAACGCTACCTGGTATATATCAATCTCTCAGTGGAGAACTTTGACCACATAAGGTTCTCCATTAGTGGCTGTCTGAAATCACATACCTCGGGGCATTTGTGAGCCTTTTTCTTTAATGAGATGCCAATGGATCTTATATATCATGCCTACCTACAGACCTAGTAGTAATATCTTCTGATTCAGTCTGTCTATTCATAATAAAAAGTTGATTAGCATTTTTCTTCTTTTACAATGGAAGAATTATATATTCACTTTGGTGAGCCCATGGTGGTGTACGGCTTATGCGCTCGGAATAATGTTTGTCCATACAATACCTAATCAATGCCTTCAATCATTCCTACAGTTTATCAATTCAAATTCAGAAAGTATCTACCGAATAGTTATCACAGCAATCACTTCTCTTCCAAGGTATTTTCTGCTTCTGAAGACCTTTGTGATCATACCATTTCAGGCCTCCCAGGAGCTATATCCCATTATTTAAGTGATTTGCGACAGCAGCCTTTCCAACGTTCGATGTGCAGCTTCAACTTTGCACTTTCCGAGTCACCCATACCTACCGCACATCATGGCGGCTTATGAAAACACGATGAGGCCTCGGAAAACAATAACTACATATGGAAAACCGTCACGAAAACACCTTGCAGGGCACAGCTACGCAAAACTTGTTCATCGTGGAATCCCTCCGGATTGACAAAGACAGACATTATGACAAGCAATGAGCCCACCCCCTCAAATCATGAAAGGGCTCCCAATGCCTACAACGCTTCACCTAGCACAACTCCTGCCCCAAGAACAAAATCTGCGGTCGATTTGTACGATGTTCCACTCAGCGATGATGAAGACCCACCTCTAATGCGGAAGAATGTTACAAAGTCTGCGCAGAGAGTCAAGATAAAGTCTGCCATGTTCGATGCACTGCCGAGCGATGAAGAGGGGCAATCTACAATGCGGA
This sequence comes from Sclerotinia sclerotiorum 1980 UF-70, assembly GCF_000146945.2. Lineage (NCBI taxonomy): Eukaryota > Fungi > Ascomycota > Leotiomycetes > Helotiales > Sclerotiniaceae > Sclerotinia > Sclerotinia sclerotiorum. Next base: position 501,277 of record NW_001820835.1, on the reverse strand, counting down.
GGAAGTTTCCCAAGTTGAAACAGAAAGCTCTCCAAAAGTCCTCCGTATACGATATGTCACTCAGCGAGGATGAGATGCCTCCTTCGGCAAGGAAGAATCCCTCCAAGTTGTTACCAAAAGCCAATGAAAACCCGACCACCACTCCAAGGGCGAAACATTCGAATATTACAGCGTCCACGAATAACGATTCAGACGGAATGCCCGAGCGTAAGAAGAGGAAGCTTTCGCCCGTCGAACAACCGCGACGGGTGCCTGCCAAACTCCCAGTAGTGCCTCCCAAAGTACCACCAAATTCGCAAAACAAGAAGGCACAGTCGATTTCTAATGCTTTACCAAAACGACTTGCCGTTCATGCAAAACCTATTTCGCACTCCGACCTAAAACAATCAACGGTACTTCGAGGTTCACCTAGGCAGAGAAATATAGCACCCCAGCCACAAGTCTTCAAGTCACCGGCGTCCACTGACAGTGAAATAAGCTTACAGTTAGCCGCACGCCCCTAAGCGCCATATGCCGCCAAAGGCTGCGGAGCTACGGGATGCCCTCCTTGACAAAGATCATGGAACTGAAGGAACTGCAAGTACTAGTGGGGACGAGCTCTCTCTTGTCATAACTAAGCCGAAGAAACCATATCCAATGGCCAGGAAGTTGCCAAAATCAACGGCAGTTGCAAAACCAACGAGCATAATTCCTCGCAAACGATTGATTGATTCACTAGTGAAGCAGGCTCCGCACCAAGATTCAGACGAAGAAGATGATGATGACGATGATGACAATGATGACGACGATGAATCTGGGAATGAGCATGATAATTCCCAGCTTGAGAATCATTTTCAACATTTGCACAACTCGAGAGCTCAAAGTCTTACTCCAGACCTCCCCACTTTTACCACATCTGCACAAGCTAGCCAAGGCTCCCAAATCACAGGGCCGAAATTCACGTATAGTCGGCAGCGTTCTATGCTTGTTGAAGAGGACGTGATGGAGCAGTTAGCGTTCGACATGCCCTTGGAGACCCCGCAGGGCTCACAGCGTCGCCGTGGCTCCATACCTAGCCTAAAGCCTTTATTAAGCTTTCGCGAAGATGAAGAAGGCGAAGATGAAGCTGCGAACACTACTATTCGCTCAATCCACGAACTGAGACAAGCAGGGGCAAACAGCCGTTTTGCGGATGAAGTGGAAGATTTACTCGATCGCATTGGCGCACCCACCGCAAAGACGTCCTCTATGCGACGTTCTGGCCTTTTAGATCTAGGCATCAAAATGAAGGACAAGACTTTTGTTCGGCAATTTCGTGCCCATGGTGCTGAACAACGACTGTTTGTTGGCATAGGCGAAGAAATTGATGTCGTATCGGGATTCTTGATGATTTCACTCGTCACGCCTATTTTGGCAGAGGGAAGCGTACCTCTCGTGGTATCGCAACTTCAAGAACAGGGTATTTCAAAGCTACTAAATCGTCTCATTTCCGTTGAAAAAAGCATTATTTCTGTGACGAAAGAACGCAAGACGAACATGTCAAAAATGGCTCAGAACTCCATATCGGCATATCATGATTTTCTGCTAGCAATTTCAGCATGGAAGGATCTCAGCCCAGTTGAGCTTTCACCTCGAACCTTGGCCCTGAAATGCCTCGAGCTTATGGTTCGACAAAGTAGGGAGGCTGGAGATGCCAGCGACATAATTTCTGAAGAGTTGAATACCAGTTTGTTCGAGATATTGACATCATCGGATGGCGATGCTTCATGGGATCTTCCTAGCGGAAAGGAAGCGATTGACTTCTATTTGACGTTATCCACTCTAGAATCCCACTCTCTTGTGGCAAGAACCGCTCAAGATGAAACAATTTGGCTTCGTCAATTGTTGCCCATCATAGGCAATACCCTCAATACCGCTTTGAATCGGCCACTTGATAGCTTTGGCGAGCAACAGATCTTGGCATTGAAATTGACATTGAATGTTACCAATCACAATCCGAAAGCTTGTGATGCAATTGCGAACTCGGATCTCATGTACACGATTCTTCGCGTCGTTGTTGCTAAGTTCAAAAGACTGTCAAATTTGTGGGCGGAGGAGGAAATTATTGTGGCAGTGGACAATTTGATCCTGCTCATCGGAGCGATGATCAACTTCGCGTTGTGGAGTACGAAAGCACTCAATACATCGACAAATTTGCGGCAACGGGCCAAGACCCTTTGGATGAACTGATTCGTCTATTTGTC